>NC_139220.1:191476362-192076362 GCF_055691185.1 Crinia signifera
ATAAGCAACAGGTGAAATAGTGTGCATCTCTAGACACTTACACCTAACTCCACAAGGTACTAAACAGCTAATTTATAATGAAGGCAGACCTTTTCCCAAAATTAGCCCATGCAGCCATGTGTACACTTACCTTCTACTGGCCCCTACTACAGAGGTGTCATGAAAAGTAGCTAGCATCTAACCTGAATGTGGAGTGCTTTCACATGTGATTTGGATGCTAGCACTGATTACTTGTGGCTAAGTGGTGGACTGGATTGACATATGGAATGAGTAGTGTCAGTTGTACTACATAGCAAACAAGTGCACAGTACAGAAGTACATTGAAATAGACATTGCATGTCTGACCTCAGTTGTATTTGGTCATTGGTGTTTATCATTTATCTAATAAATCACACTTACTGAGTTTGCCAGGTTTTGTGGAAATATTTTTCAACACCAAGGGGCGGCCCGTATGCGCCGCACGGTTGACGCTAGCGTACGGGACACGACCGTACGGAACGCAGGTTGCAGCTGATTAACGCCAATTACAGAAATAGTATTTAAAGTTGGCCTAGAAAGGCAAACAGTTGTTGCTAACATGCCAGGCTCAGAGTCAGAGGAAGACCAGGTGGTGCAGAATCTGTTGTCCCGCATGGAAGCCAACACCACCTATGTGCCCCTCAACCCAGAGCCCACAGATGGCCCATCAACATCAGGCCAATCAGCAGCTGGGCCATCCTCAGCATCAGCAGAATCATTGGGAACACAGCAGGTGGCTTCCCAACAGAGTAGCCAGGCCAGCACTTCAAGTACAGCAACCGGTGGCCGTGGCAGTGCCCGTGGCAGTGCCCGTGGCAGTGCCCGTGGCCGCAGTGGGGCAACAGAGGAACCAGCCACAAGAAACATGGCATTTGAACCGCGGGAGCTTGACATCCTGGTGACCCGGGCACGTGATTTAATAGAGTGCCCAGCGGGCAAGTTGACACACACAAGGAGATGGAAGATCTGGGAGGAGATAACGGCGGAGATTAATGCAGTGGCTCCACAAGTTCGTCAGACGGAGCACGTTAAGAAGAGGCAAGTACATGTGTGTTACATTTGAGTAGTACAAGTCCAGTAATGTTTACATTCAATATTAGATGGAGTTGGCCAATGGGTGTTCACGTTGCTTGGAGGCACATACATGTTGGCCATGACATTGAATTGATAGTTATTGGAGGGTGACTGTTTTTGTATCTTCTAAGGGTTGGTTTGAAAAATGAATATAATGTCAGTTTGGTGTCAGTAGCCACATGTTGTATTATGTTTCATATTGCAATGGGTGCTACAGCAAACATGAGTAGTTACATGTATTAATATGTACACTTTGATTGCAGGTGGCACGACTTCAAAGGCAACCTCAAGAAGAAGTTGACCCAGCGGTGGGAACACAGCCAGACCTCTGGGGCTGGCCCCATGCCATCAAAGCTGGAGCTCACCCCCCTGGAAGAGATGGCCCAGTGCTGTATCGCAGTGGAGGAGGTCCGGGGGGTGAGCACTATAGACAGCGAGTCCCCAGCGGAAGTGATGGCTTCTACGCTTGAAGGTAATTATTTGCCAGGCCATAAGTAGATGTTTTAGATTTGGCATGGAATGTGTGGTAATTGGTAATTTCTCGTTCAACAGCATCCCCACCGCTTGGTCCAGATTCTCTTGAGGAGGTTGTGGAGTCTGTGCCACCTGGCCTCAGTAGCAGGCCCGTGCAGCAGCAGCCGCCGGGATTGTCTGCGGCTGAATTGTCCATGTGGGGCCGTGTGCTGGATAGTATTATGCAGCAGGGAGACTCGGCAACAGAGCGGGTGCGTAGGGCAGAGGAGGTGCTGCAGGGTTTGACCACCAGCCATCAGAGTATTGCTGAGAGCCTGCAGGCTATGAGTGCCACCCAGCAAGCTATGAGTACCAGCCATCAAGCTATTGCTGCTAGCCTGCAGGTGCTGGCTGATCAAGCCCTGCGGCAAAATGACCTCCTCCTCCGCCATAATGAACTTATGGTGGAGCTAGTTAACAGCAATAGGGCCCTAATGTCATCCGCTTCGGGTGCATTACCAACAGCATCACTCCCTGCTGCTAGAGGGGGAAGAACATCCACCCCCTCACCAGCATGTGCTCCACATGAGCCACCATCGGACTCTGGCCGTGGACGAGGCCGAAGAGCTGCTGCACGTGGCAAGGAGCCTGCCAGGGGCAAACGTGCCCGCAAATGAACTTGTGTCCCCATTAATCTCCACCGTTATGTCTTCCCAAATCTTCCATTGAGCTGTGTGTGTCAGTATCCTGTGTCCAAATCCGTGCCCAGGGTCACCACTTTTGGCCGCGGTTCAAATGTCATGTTTGGTTCACCTGTTGCCCTGTTTCGGCTACCATTACTGTGTGCTGTACTTGAAGTGTTGGTGCTGTACTTTTGTTGTGAAGCCACCTGATGTGTTCCCAATGATTCTGCTGTGGCTATTTATTATATATTATGTAATTTTTGTCCTGGTATGGTACCATTTTTTTTGTTATGGTTTTGAAATTTGTACCAAAGTTGCTTTAATAAATGTTATGTTGGCCCCCCAAATGTCTGTATTAATTGATACATGCAGAAGTGCCATGTGTATTAGTATTATTAATATTAAGTTGTGTGCATTATTTGCAGTGTAAAAGTGTGTGACAAGGGCAGCATGTAAAGTTCCCTTTAAGCAGCAATGCTTGCAATTGTAGCAGTGAGAAGCGTGTAATTAACAAGTAATGGGTAAAGTATGTGATTGTATTGGGTTCAGGTGACATTGGTTGAGGTGCGTCCGCCCTGATTAGGCGTTCCGATTGCCTAGCGCATGACCGAGTGGTGTCCGCAAAGCAAGAGTAACCTTTTGGTCACCGCACATTTCTTCCCTTTTTGTTCGCGTGCATTCGGCATGCTGTCCGAATGCACGCCTACCCAAATATGTGTACTCCCCCGTGTCCGCCCATGTTTCCGCCCAGTTTAGCCCACTTTGAAACTACGCCCCTGTGTCATTCCGCATGACGCCCATAACACACCCATATTGGCCGAATGATTGCGGTGCACATTTCTGTACGGGATTAGTGAGAACAAGTACGGAGACCATGCGTGGCACATGCGCGTAGCGTTCTCCACGCATGCGCAGACGGCTAAAAAACGCCATCCGAAAGAATTCGGGAATATCCGCACCGATCAGAATAAGGGCCCAAATGAGAAAAACTGTAGTGACAATATACAAATCACTTCTCAACAGGTTTAATACAATTTTTCTCTCATAAAATACAATATAAAAGCATTTTTTTCATCTGTGAGGAGTCAATGTTCAACAAGTACACGGAAACAACCCAACGCGTTTCATCGAATACGACTTTATCAGGGGTAACATTCCATAGGTACAAAGACCATGAGTACTATTGGGAACTCCAGATGTCGACCTTTTCAGGGAAGGCATGCAATTAATAAAATTGGATCCCTTGGAGATCCTAATGAATAGATGCGTACCTGCATCGATTTCCACAAAAGTCCTTGTTAAAGAATACAAGTTCTGAGGGGAATCTTCCGAACGAACACAGGCAATAACCTTAAAACGCTTCAGCAGGTGGAGACATAGACCAAACTGCAGGTACGCATCTATTCATTAGGATCTCCAAGGGATCCAATTTTATTAATTGCACGCCTTCCCTGAAAGGTCGACATCTGGAGTTCCCAATAGTACTCATGGTCTTTGTACCTATGGAATGTTACCCCTGATGAAGTCTTATTCGACGAAACGCGTTGGGTTGTTTCCGTGTACTTGTTGAACATCACAGATGAAAAAAATGCTTTTATATTGTATTTTATGAGAGAAAAATTGTATTAAACCTGTTGAAAAGTGATTTGTATATTGTCACCACGGTTTTTCTCATTTGGTGGTGGAACTACATACCAGGGGCGCACTCTGTTTTTCTATATCCATCCTTTTCCCCATATCCCCCACTAACAGGGGGGACTAATGGGGTTGCTGCCCGACCAATATCCTTATAGCGCATTGAAGGGGTACCTCTTTTTTGTGTAATATATATATATATATATATATATATATATATATATATATATATATATATATATATATATATATATATATATATATATATATATATAGTGATCCCCGGCACTCCGGATAAATGAGCAACTTGCCTGGTGCCTTCTGTATAGGATCATGTTGGGAGGTATGGATTCCGCAGCCTCTGCCCTCATAGATTTCCAGAAAGTGACCCTGGGCCTGCTTCAGATCTGTTTGCTAGGCTATGTCCAATCAACTGGTGGTGGACTTCAATTAAGCTGTAGGAACATCTCAAGGCTGATCAGTGGATGGAAATAGAATGCACTTGCAACCGTGCGGCGCATACGGGCCGCCCCTTGGTGTTGAAAAATCTCCCAAAAACTTTTTTCAAGTTGTCTTTATATTCCATGGGATTTGATAGAAGAAGCTCTTGAAAGGTGCCTAGTGGACTCTTGTCCCAATGTGTTTTGGGTTTAGTGCTGCTAATCTGGAGGTGTTCCCTGGTGTTTTCCAAGAACTGCAAGACAAGAGTGATGTCACTGAAAAAGAAATAAGTTGGTTGTGGTCCCCCAGAATAGCACAGAATGAGACTAGTGAGGCCACTAGATATGCTTGCTAACTAAAGTGTATAGCAACAAAAAATACTGGTATAGATGAGCAAGATGATTAATGCAGATGGTCCTGCAGGATTGCTGAAGTGAAATAGTATAAGGCAATTCACAAGAGATGAAGGGGGAAATTTACTAAGAATGGCGATCCCGACCGAATCGTGGTATGAACGTGGCCGGGTCCCTGAGGGAGTGGGGACCCGCAGCATATTCCGACATGTCTCTAAGTAGTCTGTGTTACATATCTGCACTGAGTGATTAGAATAGTGAAAAGGAATGCAGTCCGACAGGTACATTCCATTGTACCGTCTGTCAGTGTCACTATTTACACTACTCTACTGTATATTTAATGCTCTACAAACGCCCGCATCTGAGCTCTGCTATATGAATGGATGTGTACATTCACACATCCATTCGCATGCCAGCTTACAGCCACAAAATCATTCGCTGGTCGTTGACTTTGATTTTTAAGGCCTTTTCAAATAGGTCAGTCTGGACTGTCTTTTATTTGCTTCACTGGTGTCTGAGAAGAGGGTGGGTGCTGACATCAAGTGAAGTCAGGCGCCCGCTTGGTGCAGGCTTCAACCTGCCTGCATTTACATGGGGACGCCCAGTGTTTTTCTGGTCTCACCCACCGTTGTTTTGTGGGTACACCCAGAAAAACACTGCCCGCCCTGATGTCTGTAAACAACTTGGCGACTGTGATAGTCACCAAAGGCGTTCGCTCTGCACTTGGGTATATTCACCAATACGCACCATTGGTCCCCAGACCAATTTCGGCTCTTAGCGAGCCGACTTGAATCACCCCCAAAGTTTCTCTTTGCACAGCAATAAACCGCAGTAAAGCAGCAAGTCGGGAGAACCATTGTGTTCAATGTTAGATACAAGATTAATACTAATCTGTATATTTCTCAGGGTAAAAACACATGTAAAACAGAATTATCTGGTATGAAAGGCAGCCACCCACTCTTTCCCAAAGTAAATGTATTAGTTTTCAATTGTGCAGTTACCATGGTAATGAGAAATGCTCCTCTCTGCAAGGCCTTTTTGTGTGACAAAACTGTCTACTGGCCTTGTACAAACATTCATTTCAGTGTAAACAGCTGCATCTGCTTTAGATATTTCTGTTTTGTCATTTATAAACGTATATGAAATGGATGATAAGCCATGTGACAGGGAAAACTGGCCAACAAAGGTTAAAATGCAAAGGAGACGGTTTTAAACACACTGTAGAGCCAGGAATTGCAGTGCTCTGTAAATAATGCAGCAGCTTAGCTGTACAGCCCTGGAATCTTGGCAGATGTGTTTGTAGTTTACACAGTTATTACCACACAAATGTATTTAAACATAGCATGTGCTTAGTAATAGCAACAAGAAGTACCTGTATTCATCATTATAACTAATACTGTACATCTGCACCGGTGTTAGATATTTTGTTATTTTTTATTAACTGGAGGCTCTTTCATTTTTATACCTGTATGGGTGGGATGCATCAGGGCCATTTTTCGGAGGTTTATCCACATATGCACCAAAATCTGGAATGCAGGACACGAACCTATGGGCTTCTTATTGGGTTTACCCCCTAATGTAGGGTACACGCCAGAACGACCATGATCGGGAAATGATATTCTGAAATCGTACGATGGCCGCACGATTGGATTGGAATACACGATCTGTACCCAATGCAATGTAGATGACAAATCTTTAGTGCAGCAGGTAAAATCTCAAAAGCGACCAAACATCCAGCGGGGACGTGCAATGGATCGGAATCCCATTGAAAACATGTACAATTCTGCTCATTTTACATACAATCGGTCGTTAGACGCGTAATAATTGGGGGAATTGAACCCAAATCATTCTAGTGTGTACCCAGCATAAGAGAGATCCAAGCACCAGGTCTCTTACCCCCCCCCCCCCCTTCCCCCAAGTAGCATGCCTATCAGCTGACACATGTGCAGATAGGACTCCGCAAGTCCTATCATCACTCATCACGAAGGTCCTCTCTTACTAGGAGAGTGGTACCATGTGATTTTCTACAATAGCCGCCATTATGAATTGCACACAAAATAAGGTTCTTGATGCCCTGTTTGTAGCTTCTTTTACTGCAGACCAGCTACTTTTTTCCATTTATTACGAGTAATCTCTTATCCTATTTATTAAGAGAATAATATCTCCTGTGTGCCAAAATTGTATAACTACTGTATATTGAACATACACACTTAACAATATTTGAAACGATATTGCTCTGAAGGGTCCTAGGGCCAGATGAATCCAGCTACAAAAAGTGATAAAACGGAGAGTGATAAACCGCAAGCCAATCAGCTCCTACCTGCCATGTTACAGGCTGGGTTTGAAAAACAGCTAGGAACTGATTGGTTGGTGGGTTATCACTCTCCATTTTATCACTTTTCAAGGCTTAGTACATCTTCCCCAAAGTGAGCAATATAATGTATGGGGCTGTTGTGTTACCATAGAGTTTTGAATAGATGAAGAATCAAAATATGGATCTCTAACCCATTATATTTCTCACCAAAAGTAAAATACAAATCCATGGAATTATATTTCTTATTATATACTTTGCCATAGCTTTTATATACCCCTCCTTACTCCTGAACCTGACTCCACATGCACTAGATCAGGGATGGGGAACCTTCGGCCCACCAGCTGTTGTTGAACTACACATCCCAGCATGCCCTGCTACATTTTTGCTATTTGACCATGCTAAAACTGTTGCAGGGCATGCTGGGATGTGTAGTTTAGCAACAGCTGTAGGGCCGAAGGTTCCCCATCCCTGCACTAGATGCTCCTTCCTAACTAATAAGTTAAAGAAATGAACAATAGTCTAACAGGTGCCTGTTATTACCAAATCAATGAAGTTGTTATAGGTAGAATCAGGGTTTGGTTTAGGGATTACAGAAAACACTCCTCAACACTACCCTAATATACATGCAATGCCAACTCCTCGTTTGCAAAAAACCTATTACCCTAGCATGACCCTTAATTGAAAAGTGAGTTGTGTAGACAAAAAGCTATCTGTAGCATTTGTCCTTTAGCTGCAGAATGAAGGGCACTGACGGGCAAATCGGGAGAAGGTACTTGGAAGTTCAGGTAACAAGTATGTCATTAGGAGAAAGCTCATGCAGAAGAGACCTGTTGTATGGCACGCAGGTAAAGTGCATATATATTTGGGGAGTAATGAAATAATGGCAATGTTATAGTGTTCTAATCTTATATAAAATATAACATGATACTATTGTAATTTTAATATTTTTGCTTAGTACGGATTATTTGATGTTTTTCCAGGTGATATCAGGTGTGATGGTGGCCATTGGAGTGTATGCAAGGCTCCTGAAACATGCTGGTAAGTAGAGGGAATTTGAATGCTTTCACTGCTAAGATTCCAGCTTTAAGTTCACACCTAATATTAACCACGCACATTAAAAAATGTATAAATAAAAGTAATTCTGTGTAGCATATACCAAAGTGCATTGCATTTTAAACACACTAAAGCATAAATAATAATAATAGTAGTAGTACTTATAATTGATCCGACTTAAAAAGTCTAACATTACATGCGAACCATGCAAGAGTTTGCATTTAAAATTGGTGCTTCTTTAAATTTGTCAGCTAGATACGCCGAAAACTGCTATGTAAATGTAACCCTTAAGGTGCGTACACACTGGGGCGATATTGGCTGTAATCGCTCGGAATATGGTCGCTGAGCGACCATATTGCCAGTGATTTAGAGTGCTGCTGGCGCTAAATCGCCAGCTGCGCGCTCCCGTGTGTACCCCCTAATGGTCGCTGGTCGCAGTAGCATGCTCCTGCGACCAGCGGCTTCCCCCGGCGCTGAGTAGGAGGTCAGCACTGCTGCTCCCCCCCTTCCCCGTGACAGCAGACGGCTACGTACTGCTGCTCCCACCCTCCTGGTCTGTCCCCGCCCACCACGTGACAGTAGACGGCTACTGCTTCTCCCTCCCTCCTGGTCTCTCTCCCCCTCGCCCCTGGCACTGTTTGACGTAGTCGTTGGTATGTTGGTATGTTGTCTCTTGCCGGTGCGTGGACCTGCAGTGTCCACACAGACAGCGCTTCTCCGTCTCAGCGTCTCTCTGACTTGTGTCAGCACAGAGAAGGAGTTTGGAGAGGACATAGACACACCACCTATGAGATTGTAAAGGAGTTCATAGAACTGCCTGAAGCCCTCACAGGCTCCTACCACTCCATCCAACATAAACTTAACTGAGATCAGATTTCCACTGCACATCGCCAAGCGTGACCGTAGATCACTATTGGAGTGAACCTACGGAGGCTAAAGGTATCCCAAGAGGAACACCTAAATCCCTGTCTGGAATCACACTCTGGTGACACAGCAGTGGGGATATCCCCAAACAAAAAAGGGGACCCCTAATAGGTGTGATTGAAACACCATTTAAAGACCAATTGATTTCACCCAATCATTTGCCCACACATCACTAGTGTAAGAATAAAATCAACATTTTATCCAAACAATTTTTCTCATTTTTGTATTCTCTGTAGTCTGTGTCTTCCCCCCTTCTGTCTCTCACTCTGTAGTCTGTGTTTTCCCTCTTCTGTCTCTGTAGCCTGCCTCTCCCCCATCTCTCTGTAGCCATCGTCTCCCACCCTTCTATCTCTGTAGCCATCATCTCCCACCCTTCTATCTCTGTAGCCATCGTCTCCCGCCCTTCTCTCTTTGTGTAGCCTGCATATCGCCCCCTTCTGTCTATCTGTAGTCTGCGTCATCCCCTCTTCTGTCTCTGTAGCTAGTGTCTACCCACTTCTGTCTCACTGTAGTCTGGGTCTCCCCCCCCCCCCCCCCTTCTGTCTCTCTAAAGCCTGCAATTCCCCTCCTTCTGTCTCTGTAGCCATCATCTCCCGCCCTTCTATCTCTAAGTAGCCTGCGTCTCGCCCCCTTCTGTCTCTCTCTAGTTGCATCATCCCTGCCTCTTTGTCTGTAGTCTGCGTCTCCCCTCTTTTGTCTCTCTCTGTAGTCTGTGTCTCCCCCTTCTGTCTCTCTGTAGTCTGCCTCTTCCCCATCTGTCTCTCTGTAGCTTACATTTCCCCCATTGTCTGTGTGTGTGTGTGTGTGTAAACTGCGCCCCCGCCCCAATCCCCGATGCAACTGTGTCAAAGAACAGAAACATGACCTCTGAGGAGTAAAATTGCCCCCTCAACAGACCCCACCCCTCAGTGGACCCCACCCCCATTTGGGCTGCTTCCAGACATTTGCCCCTGGATACCTGGATTCCACAGGTTTCAGAAATCTAGAAAAATAAATGTGAGCGCTCCATAGTGCGATATCAGGAGTAACAAACTTTCATTTTTAAAAGCATTCTAAGCATGAACAAGTATGGGGTAACGTACAACAATAAGCGGTTCAACACAACCGCAATGTATTACAGCGTGTGTCTCTGTGTTTCCACACAGGGTTTTGGAGTGGTTCCACTCTCACATTTGGACAGTAAACAAACGAATGACGCCAGGCCATGCCCTTGCGCGTTTCGTCACTACGGACTTCGTCAGCCCTCATATATATTATATAAAATATGGCACTCACGATTTTACTAAAGAATAAAGTTTTTTATTTGAAGGTCAATCAAAGTTTATATAATTAATCGTACAGTCAGAAATGTTAACATACAGTATACATTTCCCAAATGTCTCTTCTGGTTGGAGAGTTTATGCACTTTGCTGGGATAAGAGTCCCCACTATACTAGGTCCCTATCCCATGACTTTTGACACTTCCATGTACAATACTTAAGGTAGTTATTGATTAAATAGTTAAACACGTTGAAATGCAAATAATAAACCTGACAAGGATAAAGAGAAATAAAGCACAAACTATTGTCACAAATTATGAAGGGGGCATAAGATACTCCAGTCATTGGGAAGCCCAATTAATAAATATGGATTCTCAAAGGAAAGCTAATGTTAGGATTGTGATTGTTGGCATAACAGGATTTTGAGGTAAAATTGCTGGGATTTGAACCTGGGATTGAGATGCACATGTGCAGATCTATTTTCGACCCAGGCAGCTCTGAGCACAAGTACTCTGCTCAGATGCTTCCCTTTTTGTACCATACTTCTGTTAGCCATCCAATGACAGTGGGCCCCTGAGTTAAAGTAGACCAATCCCTGGTCTGCACCTCTGTCTGTTTATTTATTTATTTTTTTAACCACCTCAGCTTGGATGATGATACGGGCTCTGGTCGGGACTTTCTAGAGAAAAAAATACATATTGGTGCACTCTGGGGTAGGGTATTGGTATACAGGTTAATGAAATGTGCATACAAGTCTGTAATATTCAAAAGAGAACAATATAAAGAAAGGAAAAAATTCCTTTTGGTAGGATTGTGTAGATAAAGGCAATTTTGAAGGTACAGGGCTGGATCAAGCGCTAGGGGGTGGGCAGATGGGAAATGCTAATCATGCAGTGGGGACCAAGCCGATGTTCTTGTTACGGCTGTTTAGCTGGAGTCTGGGGCTTCTAGCTATCAACGGGAGTTTGCGGCTTTCAGCGGTGACGTCATCTGCCGGCTTTTCACTGTAGCTTTGTGAGCGGTTCTCCAAGTCTGTTGTCTCGCCTTCTGGGGGTTCCCTTTCTCATCCAAAGCCTGTTTGACAGATATATTCCTCTTCCAGCTCACTCCTCCCATTTCCATCTGTCCACCCCCTAGCGCTTGATCCAGGTTGTGTTCACACAGCCCTGTACCTTCAAAAGAGAACAATGTCTATGGCAAGTCTCAATGTGACTTCTATTCTCTAGGATGGCTGGTCTTAATTCTTGGAAACAGTATAGGGCAGTATTCAATGCTTTTTTTGGGAGCTGTGACAGTGAGCACTGCTGACTACTCGCTGTCACAACTTGCTTGGTCAGTATTCAACTGATCCCCCTGCACACCCAGTTCCAACTCGCTGGGTTTTTACAGCGGCGGTTCCAAATAAAATATAAATAGTGTTTGTATTTACTAGAGTGTGTGGTCACAGGCCAATGCACCCCATCCTGGGAAGTGGGTGCTGTTTGCACCCCATTCTTAGGAATGGCGAGTGTGTTGGTACTTCTGTATCTATATATTTGGGTTGATTTTTAATTAACCTCTGTTACTGTGATCATAGCTTTCTCATGCACCCTAGATAAGCTCAATTACCTGAAACCTGTGACAGCTGTCGCATTAATACTAATTCAGGTGCTGTGTTTGGGATGGTCTCACCTCTAAAAGCCATAAGGACATGGCAGTTGAGCTTTAACCCAGGAAAGTAACACATGTTCATTTTAGCTATGATGTGCAAACAGTTGCCAGGTTCCCATGAAAATCAGTTGTTCGTGTAGGACGTAGTGTAGGCGATGGGCTGCAAGCTTTATTGCATTGATCAATTCATGAACTAAAATCCCATTAATTATTTATTTATTGATTATTTGAATGTTAAGGTGAGTTAGTTTGTTGTAGTGAGTGCTGGGCCCCCTGTGTTTGTATTTACTAGAGTGTGTGGTCACAGGCCAATGCACCCCATCCATGGTGTGTGTGTGTGTGTGTGTGTGTGTGTGTGTGTGTGTGTGTGTGTGTGTGTGTGTGTGTGTGTGTGTGTGTGTATGTATGTATGTATGTATGTATGTATGTATGTATGTGTATATATAGATATTTGTACTTTTGTGAAGTTTACTGGGATCCTGTACCCTATTATTTGTGACTTGCCCTTGGACTGGAGATGTCACAATTTGATACTGGACTTGTGAGAATGGCTATGCCAGCCAATATTTCCCTACCTAGGGGAGAGACTTTGAGCCTCACAGCTGAATATGCTGATGGGATATTGTTTTCAGAGCCGATGGGGGATACATGCTTAAATGCTGAGGACATATATATCATAAATTGCTAAAACTACGGAAGAGGGAGGTTGACTTCCTCTTACATGGACAATCTCTATCGGATTATTTCCAAGAAAAACTCATCCCACGGGGTTACCGTTTTCGGAATGTACCAACAATCGGACGTACCTGCCTGGACTTTTGCCGCCGTTGGGTCGCCGTACTGAATAAGTGCGGTTTGGACTTAATGTTGCTGGTAATAGAGCAGGCTGGGAAAGAACTGAAGGTTACCCGTGAGAAGATTGAGACCCTAAAAGCAGAGCATGTATCCCTACTGAATGAACCTGACCATACCGCATTATGAGATAAATTACAAAAGCAATGTGAGTCTTATAAGAAAGAACTGATGAAGTTTAAAAAATCTAAACTACATATTGTACAACAAGACTACGATGACAATGTGGTATATCGTTGGATTTCTGGACAAAACTCCAACAAACGTAAATTCCACAATCAGAGAAATCCCTCTTGGCGTGCCAGAAGGGAGAGACGCGAACAACAGAGATCACCCTCTCAGAGCGATAGTGATTTTGCTTGGCCAGAATCCGACGACAAATCAGCTGCTCGACCCCCTTTAGGGGCCACTTCAAGGAGAAGGGGCCCTTTAGCAACAAAAGGACCCGCAGAAGCGGCCAAAACGAGAGGCTCTACAAAAGCAACAAAAGTAACGAAGAACTGATATTTAATCTCTCCTCAAGAGTAATTACTGAAACAGAGAGACGTGTCTTGAGTAAAGGACTCTCATTCATCCCTACCACAGTACACAACAACTTTGAATGGCAGTGCAGTCTGCAGAAAATGGGGAGGAATATGAGACTGAGGGAACATTTCCAGGACTCTGTCCCTGCACAGGAACCGGGTGTCATAGACTCATTTGTACGTCGACAGCACTTATCTAAGTTTGACCCTGTGAGTGTGAATTCTTCTATTAAAACGTATTGCAGATTACTTGATGATTCCATGTCTAGATTCAATGCTGCTAGCAATACTATTCACCGTAATTTGTCCAGGGTTGAACAAGAAGCGTTACATGGCTTGAGTTGTGATAAAAGTATAACTATCCGCCCCGCCGATAAGGGGGGTGGTATAGTTATACAAGATTTAGATAAGTACTGTTCAGAAATTTATAGACAATTAGCGGATGAATCTGTTTATTGCAAATTGAGAGTCGACCCTACGAATAGATACCAGCAGGAATTGTTTAGGATTGTGGACCAGGCCCTTTTGGATGGATTGATTAATCAAAAATGTGCTATAGCGCTCAAACCTATGGTACCGGTGATTCCGGTACTGTATACATTACCAAAAGTACACAAGGATAAGGATAACCCCCCTGGCAGACCCATCATCTCTGCCAGGGGGAGTCTATTACAACCTGTGTCCCAATTGTTGGATATGTTGATACAACCTCATATTTCTGTACAACCCACTTTCTTAAAAGACACCACTGCATTTTTAAACTTTATTTCTCAATGTGATGACATCCAGGAGCACACCATTATGTGCACCATGGATGTATCGAGTCTTTACACCTCGATTCCCCATCAACAGGGCTTGATGGCGATGAGGAATTTTCTATGTAGCCTTGATAGGTTTGAATTCAACATTGATCTATATATGACTCTACTTGAGTTGGTTTTGTCCAGGAATTACTTTATTTTCAATGGCACTATGTATCTACAGACGTCTGGGTGTGCGATGGGGGCGACGGTCGCACCGGCCTACGCGAATGTGTTCATGTTCGAATTCGAGCAGAAACACTTTTTCCAACATCGATTTGGCCAGCACATCCGGACGTTCTGTAGATACATAGATGACCTGTTCATGTTCTGGAACGGGGGAGTGGAATTGTTTGAGACAATGATGGCAGAAATTAATGTGGCAGATACTCCAATTAATTTGGATGTAGCAGTTTCTTTATCTAATGGCAGTATTAGTACCACATTATTTAGTAAGCCGACAGATAGAAACACATTGTTATTGGCGAGCAGCCACCACCCTCCACCACTCAAAAAGGGCCTGCCATTTTCCCAAATGGTGAGGGTCATGCGGATTTGCAGCGATAGATCTAAGGTTGATGAAGAACTGAATAGGGTGATAGCTAGATTTCATCAAAGGGGCTATTCCTTAAGAGAATTGGAGGGTGCAAAATTGAGGGCCCTTAAACTCAAGAGAACTGATCTACTCAACCTACAGTAAAAAAAAACAATGATGTGTTTCCATTTGTATCCCAATTTGATTCATCCAGTATGGTGGTACTCATAGCTACAAAGGCCTTGTGGCCTATTGTGGCATCTGATAAAGAGCTACCTGTATTTAAAAGTCTGAGACCCCTAGCATGCTATACTAGGGGACGGAATCTTAGGGACATTTTAGTTCATACTGATGTAACTGGATTTGAGGCTGCAGCATCCTCGAATGTACAATTGAAAAAAACAGGGTGCTACAGATGTCCCAGATGTGTCACGTGTAGTTTCATGCGGACGGGGGATAAATTTCAGGATCCCCACTCCTTAAAAAGTTACAAAATTAGGCATGTATTGTCATGTGACACTAGATTCGTAGTATATTTGATTACCTGTCCATGCAATTTGTGTTATGTCGGCATGACATCACGCAAATTTAAAGAACGCATGGCCATGCACAGGTCCTCTATTAAGAGTGCACTGGCAGGCAAGAAAGCTGAACAGCCAGTAGCTATTCACTTTAAAATGATGGGACACCCACTTGAATCATTAAAATACCAAATAATAGACCATGTCCCCGAGTCCAACAGGGGGGGCGATAGGGTGAAGAAACTTCTAAAATTGGAAGCCAATTGGATCCACAAACTTAAAACAGTATCTCCACACGGTTTGAATGAGAGGATTGTGTGGAGTACCTTTATGTAAATTTTTACATTAGGTTGTAGGGTATTTCAGTGTACATGCCTCTTATAGATTTCTGTAATTGCCGGTAGAATCAATACTTTGACTCACAGCATTAATAAATGAGATGTTGTTGTGATTTATATATAAAATGCCCGTTCTTAAAGGTCCATTTTACTATTGTGTATCCCATTGTACAGTCTGTATGAATTGTTTTTATGTGTTGTACAGGTAACTTTGACCCAGAATTACACTCTGATCGCCACGGTGGGCTCCTGCAGTCTGACAGCCGGGTTTCCATGGGAACGCGTGTGGGCGGGTGAGAGCCGCTGACGCTGTCCCTAGGCGCCTGTCTGGATTGGCTGCGGTAGAGGAAGCCGGATAACACGGTCTCCCGGCGTCTCAACGTGTGGTCGGGTTACCATGGCAACGTCGTCAGCGGGTGTAAGACGCTGACGTGTTGTTCATGCGCCTGATTACACGGGGCAGCCCGGTGAGGAGTGGGGGCGGTAAGTAGTGATTTCTGGCGCCAAGGAGCCCTATTTAAATGTTTTGTGTAGATTGTTTTGTATCCTCTTGAAAACGGGGTGTTACCCCGAAACGGCCCGTCGAGGTCAATAAAGCATTTGACGTTTTCCTAGCTGCAGTGACGTGTTTGTTCCAGCAACCTGTGGGAAGGTGGGACCCTGCTGTTTATATATATATATATATATATATATATATATATATATATATATATATATATATATATATATATATATATATATATATGAAAAAAGAGGTTTATCGGAGAGCGCTGAATTATGTACCACCTAGTCACTTTTGTATAATATAAAACACTGGTAGAAATTTCATATAACGACAATAGATAATTGTCCCTTTCCCGAATGAAACGTGGAGTTCTTGTTCAAGGTAAAAAAGTTCTTTATTGAAACCCAACGCGTTTCGTCAGAACGACTTCTTCAGGGGTAAGACTAAAAATGGTACAGAAAGAAAAAGCAAGGGGCATACTTTCAGTATTGGATCACTACGTATCAATATCCATACAGCAGGTATAATTTCTTTAATCTTTGAGTACATACCAGAATAACTTTTTCCTGAGTGTATGATCAACGTTAATAATTCATACAGGATAATGATAAAATCTAAAATGCAATTAAAATAACCAATGAATACACATAACAACATGAACAGAAGAGCAAGCAAGTGAAGGTAACGGAGGATAAAGACTGGCATTTAGCCAGGCTACATACCCGTGAAAGGTAAGTGAACGCCAAACTGGCTAGATGATTAGATGTTGATGAATATCCGTGAATATCGGAGTTTAGAGTCTGAAAATATTTATTTATAGCTTAATATTTGACTGGTAACCACAGAATAGTTTAATTTATTTAATTAATTAATTAACATACCCCTAATCAGGTGATTCAGGGGGGAGCTTTCTTTTAGCTAATAAGCACCCGGTCTTCAGGTGTAAAGGCACTATAAGGATTTTTGAGTAACAAAAATGATAGTAAGTTACGTAATTCAAGAATGGAATGAAATTTGTTAAAAATAATACCCATATACTACATACCAGTAGGAAAGTGATCTAGTTTGAAGAATCCGATATGGATAGACGTGGACTTAAGTTATAGGGTTCACCATACCTAAATAATAAATTTAGTAATCATTCACAGGTGAAAAATGTGTCCAATATAGGAATTGAGTGATAATTACGTACCAAAATGGTGGATGAGATGGAAAGGCCACCCCGGCCTTACGAATTTAAAGAGACACAACGATCATCGGGAGTAGAACTCACAGAATCTAAAAAATGTCATACCTATTAATAATTTTATAATACGGGGTTCCATAAAAAAAGTGAATTTATATCAAACCTACCGTGTAAAAGTAGGTAAAATTTTCCAAAACCAGTGGATAATTTCAAAGTGACTTGGTTTTGAGAAATCACTTCACAAATATATGTCACCTAAAAAGGATACGTTTTATGGCCGTTAGATTGGTGAAAATCACCGTTACTAATATACAGTTTGATCCAATATATTGGGGAGCGGGGGAATAACATAGTATAATTCATTCCAATTTCTATATTTATCTGATATCTCTCTAGTTTGATGTAATTAAACAGATCCTATAATAGCCCTTATTTACATAACATAGCTTTTAGAAATATATATAGTAAATAACATGATCAAAAAATAGGAGCATAATACAGTTTCTTATAAGTATTAGGGTATCATAAAAAGCAGTACAAATCTTTGGTAATACTTCAGAAGATGTATCACAGTTTTACAGAATGTTACTAAACAAAGTAACCATATGAATTCCAAAGGTATTAACTCACCACAATGTAGCAATATTGAGTAGCTCCTTCACTGGCTGACGACAACTGCCTAGTGAATTGTGGAGCCTTTATATAGGGACATATACCCAGATCAATTTCCGGTATATCATTATCAAAAAAACGTCTTAAATAGCTGTATATTTGATATAGTGAGTGGATAGGTTGTGTTATCACTACCCACTATTGCAACCCAATATAAGAAAAAAGTTTAGAGTATTGTATATAAGGTCAATTCTGTTAATAAGTGTGGTGGAACGCACGCCCGCTCGTGTGCGTTCCACCTGACTACTTCCTGTGTGGGCGGAACTTAACTGTTTGTGACTGGTCCGCTCATCAACTAATATGCGTCCCAGCTGGCCTGCACTAAGTGCGCTATCCTATAGATCCCCATAGTTATAAGCGGCTCACCATAAGGCTGGACATTAGCGGTGGACCGCACGTCCATGTATGCGTCCATGTATGCGTGCAACAATACAAGGTGCACCATCAAATATGTCCCCGCAATTCTCAATAACAAGGTTCCTATCAGTGATATGAGTTTCCTAGCGTGCATTCTATCAATGTACCGGCTACTTTACAGTTGTGCGCTAACTTAGTAATCCTTGCAAGGGTTTTCAAATTAAAGTCCGGTATAATTACTATACTAATTTGATGGGTGACGTGCAAACCCGTATCTATTATATGAGGTATATAATTCTTCATTCATTACGTGCATACGTTAAGTAAGAGGAGTGTATATTTAATTATGGGGGGGGGGGGTGTTGTATAGGAAATGCTAGATAATTCATTTATACAAAAATGTGCATTCGTTAACTATGTGGAGTGTATATTTAATTATGGGGGGGGGGGGGGGAGTTCTTTACGATAATTTAGCGCAAATGAGCGCACATTTATCATAGTGAATACTATAAGAGTGGGGCGGGGAGGGTGGGAGCAAGACATTATAATGATCTTGCTATAATGGAAGGGTGTTACTAGGTAATACTACCTTTATATTATTCGGTGTATAAATGTGTGAAATGGACAACTATTAATTTGGACCACTATATTCTAAAATAAACTTATGTAATCTTATTCAGTGTATTAATGTGTGAAATGGACCACTATTAATCTGGACCACTATATTAAAATATAAACTTATGTAGTATTAGTGTGGGCTAATGGTAATATAATTGTCAGCTCCCGGAAGCGGGGGTTGCGGCGGCGGGTGTACGGTGCACGGAGGGCGCACGCGGCGCCTCCGCCCTGCACCGCCGGTCCTCCACGGATGGCGTCCACCCGGCAGGGGGACGCAGGTTCTGTTCTCCCCCAAGAGCGGGGGTCGCGGCGACGGAAGGCCGGTGCACAGAGGATGCACACGGCACTTCCGCCCTGCATTGCCGAGCCCCCTCTGACCACTTCCGCCCGGCAGGGGGACGCAGCCTTTAGGTCCCGGCGTTCCCCTGCAGCCGCAGGGAGGTTGCCAGGCAACAGGGGACGCCGCGGACGTCACGCTCGGCCACCTGATCCCACGCTGGAACTGGGGGCAGGATTGAGCAGCGGCGCCTGCTGATTGGCAGGTCTATCCCTCTTAAGGGATTCACACCTCCAAGATGGCGCCGGTTATAGCTTTCAGCTTATGTATCCGGTCCCTGGAGTTGCTGCTTGTCGGTCTGCTCCAGTCCTGGTATCCGTCTGCTTGTTCCAGCTTCTGATTCCTGGATATTCCTGTTGTTTGGTTTACCCTGCTTTCCAGTGGTTGCTCCATCTCATCCCTGGCAGGAGGCTGCGTTGGTTTCACGTCTTCCATTCCTTGGTGGGCCACGTAAGTGCTCCTTTGGAGCCTGGTTATTCTTTATTTCTGTTTTTGGGTCCGCCGTGACCCCAGCCCCTCCGTGGGACCTCCCTTGTGTCCGTTCTATTCATTTCCCTCCTGGGCATTTTCTTCTTGCGCCCTTAGTTTCCTTAGGCAGGGGTGTCCCCGTTTTCCATCTATTCCCTGCTTTGGGGAACCCTGTTTTCCTTACTTTTTCATTCAGTGTTCCCCGTCCTCATTGTGTCTGTGACTAGGTCGCACAACCCGTCCTTGGCCTGGTGCCGGTCAGTCAGGGGTCCCTTCTCAGCTAGGTCCGGTAGCTAGTGGTCCTCTTGTGCTACCCCCTGGTGATCGCTTGCCCTTTGTCTCCTCTTAACACCTGGCTGCATCGGGGTCGGAGCCGGCTTAACCAGCTCCTTCGGACGCGGCGGCTACAGGCGAAGCCTAGCTCTCTGCAGGGGCAATCCATCTACCCGGGGGACTCAACAGAGTGAGTGCAGGGTTCGCTGCGGCCGTCCTAATCAGCGGTCTCAGCCACAGGCTCACGCCTGACCAGTACGCCTCCTGGCCCAGATTACCACGTGGTGCCTCCTCAGGCAGCGTAACATTATAACCGGCCATAACTAGTTGTTTAGAGTTCCTCTTATTAACTCTTTTTCTGTGATTTTTTGTCGCATGTTGTGGCGCGTTGCTTCTTTTGGTTTAGTCCGTTTGTTTCTCTTCTGGTATCATGAATCCAACTCCGCAAACGTTCTCTGATCAACTCCAGGGGTTAACCCAAATGGTTAGAGAGTTATCCTTGAAAGTGGCCTCTCAGGAACAAAGGGTCCGTCCTCCTGATCCAGGGGTTCCCGAGCCTAAGGCGAATCTACCAGACCGCTTCTCGGGAAACAGGAGGGATTTTTATAACTTCCGAGAAAGTTGTAAACTATATTTTCGCCTCAGGCCTCGGTCCTCGGGCTCCGAGACCCAGCGGGTAGGGTTGGTGATATCTCTCTTACAGGGGGATCCTCAAACCTGGGCCTTTGGTTTGCCTTCTGACAGCCCGGCTTTATCTTCTGTAGATAACTTTTTTTGGTTCATTGGGCCTTCTTTATGATGACCCTGACAGGGAAGCTTCGGCTGAGACCCACTTACGGGCCCTCAAGCAAGGTAAGGACCCAGCAGAGGTCTACTGTACCGAATTCCGTCGCTGGTCCAACGATTGTGGTTGGAATGACCCAGCCTTACGGAGTCAGTTTCGATGTGGTCTGTCTGATGCCATCAAAGACAGCCTCATTCAATACCCGGTTCCCACCTCCCTAGATAAACTCATGGAGTTAACCATTAAAATCGACCGACGACTCCGTGAACGGAGATCTGAACGAGGTGCGCAGGCACGTCCCATTCCCTTTGTCTCTTTGGCCCCTGAGGATTCTGAAGAGCCCATGCAGTTGGGAGCAGTTAGGATTTCCCCAGAGGAAAGAGCCCGTCGGTTAAGTTCCGGTCTCTGTTTATACTGTGGAGGGAAAATGATGGGGAGAGGACGGGTAGGAAGTTCGTCTGCACACTCGTAATGGGTCGTCTTTTTTCTTATTTATGGACCCGTGTTACCCGCTATTCACAGTTCACGTGCGGGGGTGCCACTCAGGGTAACTTAAGATATACAGAAAACTGTGGTAGCACAAAAAAAGGTGCTGAGAAAGGAGTTACGCTATTTGAGTGCACACTATATATTTTGGTAGTTTGTACTGTATTGTAGTAGTGAATACAAGATAAAATATAACTTTTAATAGATTTATTCTTTAAAAAGATTTCCTCTTTATTTTTATTCCTTTATATTCTTAGGAACAAAAGAGGATTTTGTTATCTAGGTGAAATATAGGGTTAAAATCATATACATTTAAACATGGTGCTCATACAAAGAGATGAAATGAGAAAGTGTAAAGAAGTAAAGTATTTAAAAATATGTCAGAGCCCGTGGTCTGCTGCACTTAATTTGATGTTTTTTTGATAATATTCTTATAGGTCTCCCTTGGGTCTTATCGTGTCTGTGTACTCTTGCCTATATTTGGCTTGTGCCCGGTTACCTATTCAGATATGTTACATATACGAATATATGCTGGTTCCTATTATTGCCTAATTTTATTGGCGTTTAGTTCAGCATATTTTCTGTTTATCCAAGAAAAAAAGGGGGGGGGGGGGAGGGGGAAAAGAGCTTTTGTGCGGGGTTTTTTTACTGTATCTCCTCAGAATTTGAGGTTATGCCACTCCCTCCAAGTTCGGGGATTGTATTTACCCCAGCTGATAGTAATATTTGTTGGAATTTTTGATTCCCAAAAGATTTTTACGAGAAAAAGGTTTTCTGTGTGTAGTTTTCATGTACACATATCGCCTTTCAATTGTGACTTTAATATTTACAGAGTGGCATGATTTCTTAGTTGGTCTATCACTGTTCACTTCAATATGTATTCCTATGCTGCTATGAGGGTCCCTGTCTGGACCGACAGTTGGAGCCCTATAGCAGTTTTTTAATTGGATATCTGTTAGAAGTTTATTCACAGTGATTCTCCAGCTAAAAGATACACATGCATTTGCTCTGTCTTTATTTGCACATAACAAGGTGTTTGTTCAGCACTCACTTGTGGATTATGCTGGTATTATCTTTATTGGTTGTTGTATAAATTACCACATTTGTATCATTTTAGTTGCAACAAGCATCCCCCGTCAAATGGTTGGAGCTTTGCTACAATCTCCTGTTTTGGAGAGTGTTTATATTGATACTATTGTTAGTGGTAATTCCCTGTATGTCTGCACAGCTTTATTGTATGTGCTTTTTCATTTAGTTTATATGCGATTTCAGAAAAACCTTTTGCTCCTATGCACACTCATGAGCTGCGTTCCCACTTTAAGTGATTGGTGCTTCTTGTATCGATGTGTACATATATTTGTGTTATAGCATCAATAACTTTCCTCACTTCTTAGTGAGTATCCCCGCTGGTTGTCCCCACACACACACCCAAATTATCTGGATTTAGATCATATACATTTTTATAGCATTGTTATCATATAGTGCAGCTAGAGGTCGGGCTCTAACAGCTCGACGCGCGTTTCACCTATAGAGGCTTTTTCAAGAAAAAGCCTCTATAGGTGAAACGCGCGTCGAGCTGTTAGAGCCCGACCTCTAGCTGCACTATATGATAACAATGCTATAAAAATGTATATGATCTAAATCCAGATAATTTGGGTGTGTGTGTGGGGACAACCAGCGGGGATACTCACTAAGAAGTGAGGAAAGTTATTGATGCTATAACACAAATATATGTACACATCGATACAAGAAGCACCAATCACTTAAAGTGGGAACGCAGCTCATGAGTGTGCATAGGAGCAAAAGGTTTTTCTGAAATCGCATATAAACTAAATGAAAAAGCACATACAATAAAGCTGTGCAGACATACAGGGAATTACCACTAACAATAGTATCAATATAAACACTCTCCAAAACAGGAGATTGTAGCAAAGCTCCAACCATTTGACGGGGGATGCTTGTTGCAACTAAAATGATACAAATGTGGTAATTTATACAACAACCAATAAAGATAATACCAGCATAATCCACAAGTGAGTGCTGAACAAACACCTTGTTATGTGCAAATAAAGACAGAGCAAATGCATGTGTATCTTTTAGCTGGAGAATCACTGTGAATAAACTTCTAACAGATATCCAATTAAAAAACTGCTATAGGGCTCCAACTGTCGGTCCAGACAGGGACCCTCATAGCAGCATAGGAATACATATTGAAGTGAACAGTGATAGACCAACTAAGAAATCATGCCACTCTGTAAATATTAAAGTCACAATTGAAAGGCGATATGTGTACATGAAAACTACACACAGAAAACCTTTTTCTCGTAAAAATCTTTTGGGAATCAAAAATTCCAACAAATATTACTATCAGCTGGGGTAAATACAATCCCCGAACTTGGAGGGAGTGGCATAACCTCAAATTCTGAGGAGATACAGTAAAAAACCCCCGCACAAAAGCTCTTTTCCCCCTCCCCCCCCCCCCCCCTTTTTTTCTTGGATAAACAGAAAATATGCTGAACTAAACGCCAATAAAATTAGGCAATAATAGGAACCAGCATATATTCGTATATGTAACATATCTGAATAGGTAACCGGGCACAAGCCAAATATAGGCAAGAGTACACAGACACGATAAGACCCAAGGGAGACCTATAAGAATATTATCAAAAAAACATCAAATTAAGTGCAGCAGACCACGGGCTCTGACATATTTTTAAATACTTTACTTCTTTACACTTTCTCATTTCATCTCTTTGTATGAGCACCATGTTTAAATGTATATGATTTTAACCCTATATTTCACCTAGATAAAAAAATCCTCTTTTGTTCCTAAGAATATAAAGGAATAAAAATAAAGAGGAAATCTTTTTAAAGAATAAATCTATTAAAAGTTATATTTTATCTTGTATTCACTACTACAATACAGTACAAACTACCAAAATATATAGTGTGCACTCAAATAGCGTAACTCCTTTCTCAGCACCTTTTTTTGTGCTACCACAGTTTTCTGTATACTGTGGAGGGAAAGGACACCTTCTCCGTAACTGTCCTAACAGGCCAGTAAAAGCCCAGGCCAAGTGATCGAGGAGAGGGTTCACTTAGGCCTGCAGCTTTTTTCCTCTCGTAATTCGTTACTAGTTCCCTGTAGTTTTTCTTTTAACAATATTCATTTTTCTTGTTCCGCATTCGTTGATAGTGGGGCAGCAGGGAATTTTTTAGACAGTTCCTTAGCGCAGAAGCTTGGGATTCCCTTCTTTAAGCTCGAACAGTGTATCTCCTTACGGGGTTTGGATGGAAATGTTCTATCCAATGGGGTAATTTCGTTCCAAACCCCTTCGTTATCATTAACGGTGGGTCTATTTCACTCTGAAGAGATTTCGTTTTTGTTAACCTCATGCCCGGCTGTTCCCTTAGTATTGGGTCACCCCTGGCTGGAGAAACATAACCCTTCTATTGATTGGAATACTGGAGAGATAGCTCGTTGGAGTCCTCAGTGCTCTAAACATTGTCTCAAGCCTTCATTGCTTCAGGCATCGGTATCTTTCTCCGAAATTCCGGTTCCCTATCGGGAATTTGCCGATGTTTTCTCTAAAGGGAAAGCGGATGGTCTTCCTCCACATCGTCCCTACGATTGTGCCATAAAGCTGTTACCCAATGCTTCTCTTCCCAAAGGGAGACTGTACGCCTTGTCCATTCCCGAGACCAAGGCCATGGATGAATATGTACAAGAAAGTCTTAAGAAAGGGTTCATCCGGCCTTCCAAGTCACCACTTAGTGCCGGTTTCTTTTTTGTGGCTAAAAAAGACGGCTCCCTTAGGCCATGCATTGATTTCCGAGCGCTCAATAAAATCACCATAAAAAATACCTATCCCCTTCCCTTGATCTCTGTACTCTTCGATCAATTACGGTCAGCCACCATCTTCACCAAGATTGATCTCAGAGGAGCTTACAATCTCATCAGAATCAAGGAAGGCGACGAGTGGAAGACAGCCTTCAGTACTCAGACTGGGCATTATGAGTACTTGGTGATGCCTTTTGGTCTTTCTAATGCGCCCGCTGTGTTCCAAGATTTTATCAATGACGTTCTGCGGGATTTTTTAGGCACATTTGTGGTCGTTTATTTAGACGACATCTTGATTTTTTCACCTGATATCGTTTCTCATAGAACTCAAGTCAAGCAGGTGCTTCAAAGATTACGAGAGAACCAGCTGTTTGCCAAGACTGAGAAGTGTGAGTTCGAAGTTGCTCAGGTGGCCTTCTTGGGGTATATCATTTCTTCCAAAGGATTTCAAATGGATCCTAAGAAAGTCCAAGCCATACTGGATTGGGCCCGACCCACTAATTTAAAGGCGGTCCAACGCTTCTTAGGTTTTGCAAACTACTACAGGCGTTTTATTCATTCTTTTTCTACCATTGTAGCGCCTTTGGTTGCATTGACCAAGAAAGGAGCTGATCCGTCCAGGTGGTCGCCCCAAGCGGAGCAAGCGTTTGAGACACTCAAACAAGCGTTTATCACGGCTCCCATCCTCAAACATCCTGATCCCAATCTCCCCTTCATTGTGGAGGTGGATGCCTCCGAGGTGGGGGCTGGAGCTGTTCTGTCTCAAGGAGAGCTTGATGCCGTTGACCTGTATCCTTGTGCGTACATGTCAAAAAAATTTTCTTCAGCTGAAGCCAACTACGACGTCGGGAACAGAGAGCTACTAGCCATCAAGTGGGCCTTTGAAGAATGGCGCCATTGGTTGGAAGGAGCGGTTCATCAAGTCCTAGTTCTTACTGATCATAAGAACTTACAGTATATTGAGACAGCAAAGAGACTCAATGCTCGGCAGGCGCGTTGGGCCTTGTTTTTCATGCGCTTTAACTTTGTCATCACTTATAGGCCAGGGTCGAAAAACGCACGAGCAGATGCTCTTTCTCAGTGCTTTCTTCCTCAACATGAAAGTACTACTAGCAAAGCTCCCATTCTTCCTTCATCTTGTATTTGGGTAGGACTCAATCAGACCTTGGAGGGTTTGGTCCGTCAAGCGCAGTGTCAGGCTCCTGCCCAAACTCCACCTGCTCGTCTGTTTGTTCCTGAGTCCTTGCGACGGAGGGTTTTGACGGAGGTCCATGACTCTAGGATTTCTGGACATCCAGGAGTGTTCAAAACATTAGACCTGTTGTCTCGTGTGGTTTGGTGGCCCAGTATGTCTCGCGACACCAAAGAATTCGTGCTGTCTTGCCCAACTTGTGCCCGGCATAAGGTACCTCGCTCTCGGCCTTTTGGGGAACTTCTTCCTTTAGCCATTCCCTCGAGGCCCTGGTCTCATATAGCCATGGACTTCGTAGTAAGTCTTCCTGTTTCTTCCAACTGTCAGGTTATATGGGTGGTCATTGACAGATTTTCGAAAATGGCACATTTTGTACCTCTTAAGCAGTTGCCATCTGCAAAACAACTGGTCGATTTGTTTGTACAACACATCTTTAGGCTTCACGGACTGCCTACGGATATTGTCTCTGACCGAGGTCCTCAGTTCGTGGCACAGTTTTGGAGACTCTTCTGTTCTTCTCTTAAGATTAGCACCAGTTTGACCTCTGCATTTCATCCCCAGTCTAATGGGCAGACTGAGCGTTTAAACCAGTCACTCAAGCAATACCTGCGGTGTTTTGTGTCAAAATTACAGGATGACTGGGTTAACGTTCTTCCATTGGCGGAATTTGCGTATAATAACGCATACCATTCTGCATCTAGAACGTCACCCTTCTTTGCAGTGTTTGGGTTTCACCCTCGAGCCAACTCCCTAGGACCAGAAGCTGTAAAGTCTCCCTCCTCTGCTGCGTCTCGCCTCAGGGTCTTATGGAGGAAAATTGATGTTGTTCTCAAGGAGACGGCTTGTAAAGAGAAGGTTTTTGCCGATCAATCCAGAAGGCCTTGTCCATTTAAGGTCGGTGATTGGGTGTGGTTATCCACCCGAAATATCAAACTTCATCAACCTTCGGCTAGGCTGGGGCCCAGGTTTATTGGTCCATTTCGGATTATCAAGAGGGTTAATCCGGTGGCATTTCGTCTCTTGCTACCTAAATCCCTCAGGATATCCAACACATTTCATGCATCCCTTCTTAAGCCGGTATTTTTCTCCCAGAGATTTCCTCGCAAGATCAACGCTGCTCCTTCTCCAGTGGTGGTACAGGGTCAACAAGAATTCCTCGTAGAGAAGATTCTGGATTCTAAGATTGTTAGAGGCTCTCTCCGATTTTTGATTCATTGGAGGGGTTACGGTCCTGAGGAGAGGTCCTGGATTCCCGATAGGGATTTGCATGCCCCTGATCTCAAAAGAAAATTCTTTCAGGAGTTTCCTCATAAACCCGGTGGTAGGGGTTTTTTAACCCCTCCTCAAGGGGGGGGTACTGTCAGCTCCCGGAAGCGGGGGTTGCGGCGGCGGGTGTACGGTGCACGGAGGGCGCACGCGGCGCCTCCGCCCTGCACCGCCGGTCCTCCACGGATGGCGTCCACCCGGCAGGGGGACGCAGGTTCTGTTCTCCCCCAAGAGCGGGGGTCGCGGCGACGGAAGGCCGGTGCACAGAGGATGCACACGGCACTTCCGCCCTGCATTGCCGAGCCCCCTCTGACCACTTCCGCCCGGCAGGGGGACGCAGCCTTTAGGTCCCGGCGTTCCCCTGCAGCCGCAGGGAGGTTGCCAGGCAACAGGGGACGCCGCGGACGTCACGCTCGGCCACCTGATCCCACGCTGGAACTGGGGGCAGGATTGAGCAGCGGCGCCTGCTGATTGGCAGGTCTATCCCTCTTAAGGGATTCACACCTCCAAGATGGCGCCGGTTATAGCTTTCAGCTTATGTATCCGGTCCCTGGAGTTGCTACTTGTCGGTCTGCTCCAGTCCTGGTATCCGTCTGCTTGTTCCAGCTTCTGATTCCTGGATATTCCTGTTGTTTGGTTTACCCTGCTTTCCAGTGGTTGCTCCATCTCATCCCTGGCAGGAGGCTGCGTTGGTTTCACGTCTTCCATTCCTTGGTGGGCCACGTAAGTGCTCCTTTGGAGCCTGGTTATTCTTTATTTCTGTTTTTGGGTCCGCCGTGACCCCAGCCCCTCCGTGGGACCTCCCTTGTGTCCGTTCTATTCATTTCCCTCCTGGGCATTTTCTTCTTGCGCCCTTAGTTTCCTTAGGCAGGGGTGTCCCCGTTTTCCATCTATTCCCTGCTTTGGGGAACCCTGTTTTCCTTACTTTTTCATTCAGTGTTCCCCGTCCTCATTGTGTCTGTGACTAGGTCGCACAACCCGTCCTTGGCCTGGTGCCGGTCAGTCAGGGGTCCCTTCTCAGCTAGGTCCGGTAGCTAGTGGTCCTCTTGTGCTACCCCCTGGTGATCGCTTGCCCTTTGTCTCCTCTTAACACCTGGCTGCATCGGGGTCGGAGCCGGCTTAACCAGCTCCTTCGGACGCGGCGGCTACAGGCGAAGCCTAGCTCTCTGCAGGGGCAATCCATCTACCCGGGGGACTCAACAGAGTGAGTGCAGGGTTCGCTGCGGCCGTCCTAAACAGCGGTCTCAGCCACAGGCTCACGCCTGACCAGTACGCCTCCTGGCCCAGATTACCACGTGGTGCCTCCTCAGGCAGCGTAACAATAATATTATTAGTATGAGCTATTAATATGAGCTAATTAGAGGGGGGGACATCCCTAAAAATAGGGATTTAAGCTAGGATAACATGATTTACACTGCTTATAGGTGTATGTTCATGGACATCGAAAATGATATAATACCCATAATTTTGGGTATTATATCATTTTCGATGTCCATGAACATACACCTATAAGCAGTGTAAATCATGTTATCCTAGCTTAAATCCCTATTTTTAGGGATGTCCCCCCCTCTAATTAGCTCATATTAATAGCTCATACTAATAATATTATATTACCATTAGCCCACACTAATACTACATAAGTTTATATTTTAATATAGTGGTCCAGATTAATAGTGGTCCATTTCACACATTAATACACTGAATAATATTACATAAGTTTATTTTAGAATATAGTGGTCCAAATTAATAGTGGTCCATTTCACACATTTATACACCGAATAATATAAAGGTAGTATTACCTAGTAACACCCTTCCATTATAGCAAGATCATTATAATGTCTTGCTCCCACCCTCCCCGCCCCACTCTTATAGTATTCACTATGATAAATGTGCGCTCATTTGCGCTAAATTATCGTAAAGAACTCCCCCCCCCCATAATTAAATATACACTCCACATAGTTAACGAATGCACATTTTTGTATAAATGAATTATCTAGCATTTCCTATACAACACCCCCCCCCCCCCCCCCATAATTAAATATACACTCCTCTTACTTAACGTATGCACGTAATGAATGAAGAATTATATACCTCATATAATAGATACGGGTTTGCACGTCACCCATCAAATTAGTATAGTAATTATACCGGACTTTAATTTGAAAACCCTTGCAAGGATTACTAAGTTAGCGCACAACTGTAAAGTAGCCGGTACATTGATAGAATGCACGATAGGAAACTCATATCACTGATAGGAACCTTGTTATTGAGAATTGCGGGGACATATTTGATGGTGCACCTTGTATTGTTGCACGCATACATGGACGCATACATGGACGTGTGGTCCACCGCTAATGTCCAGCCTTATGGTGAGCCGCTTATAACTATGGGGATCTATAGGATAGCGCACTTAGTGCAGGCCAGCTGGGACGCATATTAGTTGATGAGCGGACCAGTCACAAACAGTTAAGTTCCGCCCACACAGGAAGTAGTCAGGTGGAACGCACACGAGCGGGCGTGCGTTCCACCACACTTATTAACAGAATTGACCTTATATACAATACTCTAAACTTTTTTCTTATATTGGGTGGCAATAGTGGGTAGCGATAACACAACCTATCCACTCACTATATCAAATATACAGCTATTTAAGACTTTTTTTGATAATGATATACCGGAAATTGATCTGGGTATATGTCCCTATATAAAGGCTCCACAATTCACTAGGCAGTTGTCGTCAGCCAGTGAAGGAGCTACTCAATATTGCTACATTGTGGTGAGTTAATACCTTTGGAATTCATATGGTTACTTTGTTTAGTAACATTCTGTAAAACTGTGATACATCTTCTGAAGTATTACCAAAGATTTGTACTGCTTTTTATGATACCCTAATACTTATAAGAAACTGTATTATGCTCCTATTTTTTGATCATGTTATTTACTATATATATTTCTAAAAGCTATGTTATGTAAATAAGGGCTATTATAGGATCTGTTTAATTACATCAAACTAGAGAGATATCAGATAAATATAGAAATTGGAATGAATTATACTATGTTATTCCCCCGCTCCCCAATATATTGGATCAAACTGTATATTAGTAACGGTGATTTTCACCAATCTAACGGCCATAAAACTTATCCTTTTTAGGTGACATATATTTGTGAAGTGATTTCTCAAAACCAAGTCACTTTGAAATTATCCACTGGTTTTGGAAAATTTTACCTACTTTTACACGGTAGGTTTGATATAAATTCACTTTTTTTATGGAACCCCGTATTATAAAATTATTAATAGGTTTGACATTTTTTAGATTCTGTGAGTTCTACTCCCGATGATCGTTGTGTCTCTTTAAATTCATAAGGCCGGGGTGGCCTTTCCATCTCATCCACCATTTTGGTACGTAATTATCACTCAATTCCTATATTGGACAAATTTTTCACCTGTGAATGATTACTAAATTTATTATTTAGGTATGGTGAACCCTATAACTTAAGTCCACGTCTATCCATATCGGATTCTTCAAACTAGATCACTTTCCTACTGGTATGTAGTATATGGGTATTATTTTTAACAAATTTCATTCCATTCTTGAATTACGTAACTTACTATCATTTTTGTTACTCAAAAATCCTTATAGTGCCTTTACACCTGAAGACCGGGTGCTTATTAGCTAAAAGAAAGCTCCCCCCTGAATCACCTGATTAGGGGTATGTTAATTAATTAAATAAATTAAACTATTCTGTGGTTACCAGTCAAATATTAAGCTATAAATAAATATTTTCAGACTCTAAACTCCGATATTCACGGATATTCATCAACATCTAATCATCTAGCCTGTTTGGCGTTCACTTACCTTTCACGGGTATGTAGCCTGGCTAAATGCCAGTCTTTATCCTCCGTTACCTTCACTTGCTTGCTCTTCTGTTCATGTTGTTATGTGTATTCATTGGTTATTTTAATTGCATTTTAGATTTTATCATTATCCTGTATGAATTATTAACGTTGATCATACACTCAGGAAAAAATTATTCTGGTATGTACTCAAAGATTAAAGAAATTATACCTGCTGTATGGATATTGATACGTAGTGATCCAATACTGAAAGTATGCCCCTTGCTTTTTCTTTCTGTACCATTTTTAGTCTTACCCCTGAAGAAGTCGTTCTGACGAAACGCGTTGGGTTTCAATAAAGAACTTTTTTACAAGAACAAGAACTCCACGTTTCATTCGGGAAAGGGACAATTATCTATTGTCGTTATATGAAATTTCTACCAGTGTTTTATATTATACAAAAGTGACTAGGTGGTACATAATTCAGCGCTCTCCGATAAACCTCTTTTTTTCGTGTATCTCTTGCCTGACTCCCACTAACAGGGGAGCCTTATCGGAGTAGCAGCAGATATTAAGAACTGTTAGCGCAATACGAGGTCCATATTGTATTTTTATATATATATATATATATATATATATATATATATATTCCAACAAGGGTTTGGCACTCCCTGCAATAAGTGGTAATATATATATATATATTTTAAGAAATAGCACAGTGAAACATTTACAGTAAACAAGCTGTGTTTACCATGATGTAAGCCTTATAATACGTGTGTGTGTGTGTGTGTGTGTGTATATATATATATATATATATATATATATATATATATATATATATATATATATATATATATATATATATATATATATAGATATATACATAGACTCACATGTAAATGCAAGATTACAAACATGCACAGCTGTGCAACAGGACATAAAAAGTAAACACGACGAGCAGCTTACAGTAAAGGCAAATCACCAAAGTATAAGGAGAGCATGATCATGGGCCATTGAAGTGAAGGAAGCTTAACCTGACCGGTGTACAGAAGTGCACTATGTTGTAGTAACACGTGCAAGGACCAAGTGAAACATTGGAGTGCTATACCAAATTATTAAATGTAGGGGTATTGCATTGATCTGTTTTACAGATGTGTCCACATACATCTAATCTCCTTTTGCAGCTCTTCTAATCATTCTGTTTGTTACTTGATAGCACCTAGTGAGTTACGTGCAACTTTTTTCCGTTAAAATGTTGTCTTATTTGCAACAACGCTTATTCGGATTAAATAAGTGCCTATACTCTGCGTGTGACCACAGCTGTATCTACATATGAAATACAAACTTACAGTGTTTGTAACATACCATTTCATATAAAGGTACAGGTGCGGCTGCATAAAGAATAGAGATATGTCACATATTATTTTTGTACTTGTTTCCTAGAACGGAGCCCACGATATTGATCTTAGGCATCGCAAGAAAAAAAATCGCGTTGTCGTATTACATGCGGCCAAAAAATCGCATGCGATGCGACCGACGCGATTACCGCGATTTTACATAGGGAACAATGCTAAATGGCCCAATTGACCCGATTTCACATAGGGAACAATGTTAAATGGCCCACAGACCCCAAATACCCACCCTGAAGTGTGAAATGGCCCCCACAATTGTTAATGCCACCTCACCATCAACGTCAACCCGAAGCGTGGCGAGCGCAGCGAGCCCGCGAGGGGTGGCGGTACGCGTCCTCCGACCTTTTCATACCCCCACTATCCACGTCGGCGTGGAGTTGAGAATAGAAAGTGTGGCGAGCGCAGCGAGCCACCGAGCCCGAAGCGTGGTGAGCGCAGCGAGCCCCACGAGGGGACGCGGATACCTTCACAGCTATACGCGTCCCCTCGCGGGCTTCACAGGTATCCGCGTCCCCTCGCGGGGCTCGGTGGCTCGCTGCGCTCTCCACACTTTCTATTCTCAACTGTACGCCGACGTGGATAGTGGGGGTATGAAAAGGTTGGAGGGCGCGTACCTCCACCCCTCGCGGGCTCGCTGCGCTTGCCACGCTTCGAGTTGATGGTGGGGTGGCGTTAACAATTGGGGGGGCCATTTCACACTTCAGGGTGGCTATTTGGGGTGTGTGGGCCATTTAACATTGATCCCTATGTAAAATCGGGTCAATTGGGCCATTTAACATTGTTCCCTATGTAAAATCGGTAATCGCGTCGGTCGCATCGCATGCGATTTTTTTTGCCGCATGCGATGCGACCGGCGCGATTTACATTTGTCCCTGCATTTTTATGTAAAATTGCAGGCATCGCATCGGTCGCATCGCATGCCATTATAACGGCATGCGATGTACATGCGATGCCGCCGATGGGCGCCGTTCTAGGAAACAAGTACCATTATTTTAATCAGCAGAGTCTGCTTGTGAGTCTTCTTCAAATAGCAATGTGAATAAGATGCAAAAGACTTGTGATGCTAACAGAGTTTCAGGGGAATTGTCAGTTCACTCACACCATTCCTCTCCCGCTGTGTGGCATATTAGGACAAGGTGCCCTTATTCAGATCTGATCACAGTACAAATGTGTTCTCCAAATGGGCAAAACAATGTGCACTGCAGGTGGGGCAGATGTAACAGATTTGGGTGGGGTGTGTTGAAACTGAAATCGAAATTTCAGTGTAAAAATAAAGCAGCCTGTATTTACCCTGCCAATAAACAAAATAACTCCCCCAAATCTAACTCTCTCTATACATGTTACATCTGCCCCACCTGCAGTGCACATGGTGTTGCCCATTTTTTAGAACTTTGTACTGCGATCAGATCTAAATAAGGTCTGAGATGTATGAGAACACATAGAGACTTGTTGTGCTTCAAATAAATATAAATATATAGTTGTGAAGTGCGCTACCACCACCTTAATATATGATTGTTACCATGTAAACAATTCTTTGTATATAAAAACATGAGAGATAAATACATTTACAGTGAATCATCTGCCCCATTTCCCAGTACTTTACCATTTGGATATAAGTCATTTTAAAAGATTCCTCTCAGATGTAGCAGTACACACCCATGCTTCTAGGTGCCACGTTCACAATCTCTTTTAACAATATCTCCATATATGGAACTAGACACGCCCTTTGGATGGAGCATGACATGCCCCCTCAATGGGGCGCTGTGCAATATTCTACTACCAACTATAATCTCCCTAAAACTAGTTTTCAAAAGTAGGCAAGTATGGCAAATATATATATTTAATTTTTTTTAAAACTTGTGCTTCCACATTTTTAAGTTAGGAAACTGGGACATCATTGTGTCACTCATTTGACGCTGTGCCTGATTCTGATTTGAAAGTTAAACAAAAACAAGTAACTGTGCACCTGAGCAAAACCATGCTGCACTGTAGGAGAGGCAGATGTAACATGCAGAGATTTAGATTTTGGTGTGGTGGGTACATGCATTAGCCAGTATTTACCCTGCAAATAAATATATAAATGTACTTTCTTCCAAAGCAGAATGAGGTCCAGAGCCAATATCTGCATGAATGGTGGTATGTGGCAATTAATTGTATAATGATGTTTTTATTATCTCATCCATAGAGGCTGCAATGGCCTGTCTCGCTGTGGATCCTGCGCTATTCCTTATTGCTGTTGGTGTGTTGATGTTCCTTATTACATTCTGTGGCTGCATTGGCTCTCTAAGGGAAAACATCTGCCTCTTGCAAACGGTCAGTTATGTAGATAGGATTTTCATGATGATAATATAAATCAGGGTTGCCGACCCTCCCGGAATTTGCGGGAGTCTCCCGAAAATCGGGTCCTTCCTCCCGGCCCCCGGAAGGGTGGGCAACCCTCCCGGAATCAGGGGGACCCCCACTGAGCCCCCCGATCGCGGCATTTATATGCCGCAATCCGCGGGTCTCAGGGGAGGGGGCGGCGCTAAAACGGCACAATCGTGACGTTTTAGCCCCGCCCCCTCCATGGATATCAGTTATTTCTGCTATTTGCTGTAATGGGGGCGGGGCTTAATGACGTCACAGTTAAGCCCCGCCCCCAAAACGCGTAATGCAAGATTCCTCTCCGGGCTTCTCCCGGAGAGGATTTTTTTAAAGTCGGCAACCCTGATATAAATGTAACTTTTCAAAAAGACAAAATAATACTTTTGTGTTGGTGATAGTTGTGTTGTAATCTATTGATATTGTTATACATCATACTTTGTGTCGTTATCTCTCCCTGCATGTCTGATACATAGAAGATAAAAGGAAGCTGAAATGTTTAACTCAGTGGTTCCCAAACTTTTTGAATCATGGCCCCCTAGTATCAGAATATTTGTCAGGGCACCCCCTAGGCCAAAAACTTTTTTTTTTTTTTACCAAGAATTAAAAAAAAAAAAAAAATGAATTAAATAAGTTGTGCTTAAATGTCATCCTTCTGTCCAGTTATGTGGTGAGGAACATGATTCACTTCTATTTATCTACATATTTTATAATTGGAAGCCACAAGCACTGATTTTTGCCTATTACATTGACCATAAACAATTTGAATTGGTTCTGGACCACCAACCTGAGGCACCCCTACAAGTGCTCCGAGGCACCCCAGGGAGCCACGGCACACAATTTGGGAACCACTAGTTTAACTTATATTTATCATGTTGATTTTGGTGCCTTTGCTAGAATTTGGGTACAAAATATGCACCTTCTTGGGAAATCGGCGTATGCTGATTTGGATCGAATAGTAACAGCTGTTGTAGCTACTATGGGGTCGCTTCTATGAATGTGTGTTTAAATGCCAGCAGCGGCTCCTGGTAAGGATCAGTGAGCACATTTTGTGCAATTCGAGCCACCGTAAAGTGTGGCAGCTGTAGCGATGATTCTCACCTGCTAAATAACTGCAGCTAATAGCATTGGCTGTAATAAAGTCTATACTAAAAAAATTTTAAATTAACGCAACATAAACAAATCTGAATCATGCTTGATTTCCCTAGTTAATAGACATAAGATAAAGCACTGTACATTTGAATACATTACTTGGTATATTTTTAATATAGAATGCCTCACCCTGTTCTCAATTTACCCTATGTAATGCTAATGTTGTTACTGTCACTTTGGGGGTTATTCTAGTTCATTCTTTCTGACAAAATCCTTCTTAGATGGACAAAACCATGTGCACTGCAGGTGGGGCAGATGTTACTTGTGCAGAGAGAATTAGATTTGGGTGGGGTTTTTCTTCAAAGTGAGATCTATATTGCAGTGTAAAATAAAGCAGTCAGTATTTTCCCTGCACAGAAACAAAATAACTCACCCAAATATAATTCTCTCTGCACATGTTACATCTGCCCCCCTGCAGTGCACATGGTTTTGTCCATCTAAGAAGGATTTTGTCAGAAAGAATGAACTAGAATAAACCCCTTTGTTATTACACATTTTCTTTGGAACCACTGGGATAGGGTGATCAGTCTATGGATTCATAACCTAGAGATCAAATTGATATTAAATTTTTAATTGTCATGCATTTGCTAGAATATTTATTATACAATTTACTCCAGATTTATTCATGACACGTCTGTTTGTTTATATGTATTTCATTTTACCTTTGGAGGAGAATGTATGAACATGGATTTGGTTTAATTTACCTCTGTTTCAAATAGTTAAAATACCATGAAATATTGTCATTTATTGTGAACATGAATTTGTCTCCCCAGTTCTCCATCTTCCTGACTCTGGTCTTCCTGCTGCAGCTTACTGCTGGCATAGTGGGCTTCGTCTTCTCTGACAGGGTGATGTATTTGATTTATACTGTACTGCACAGATTTTCTATATACAAAATGTGCCTGATTCCGGTTGGCTCACTAAGCAGCGTACATTTGCCACTTAGCGAGCGGGTATATGCCACCCCCCCTCCCTTGCTGAGCTAATGCCCGCATTTGCATATGGATGTATGTGCGCATTTACACACATTTGAATGCGGGTGAAAAATCATTCCATGGCCACCGACCATCGAATGTTTTTTGTTACCTGTTCGCAAATAAAAGTCAGTCTGGACTGTCTATTATTTGCCACGGACATGGCCGAATTCAAGGTGGGCACTGTAACCATGTGACATTAGCCGCCTGTCCCGAGCAGGCTTTGACGCGCCTGTGTTCACATGGGGACGCCCAGTATTTTTCAGGTGGACGTCCACTCTATTTGCGGGTACGCCCAGGAAATGCTGGACTTTCCCATGTCCCAGCCCACTATACGCCCCTTTCCCACCCCCTTCTGTGTGAATGCCTCGGCGAGTGTGATGCTAGTAGGTGTGCGCATGTGAATTTTTGCCTATACGCATGCGCAGACCCGCACCATGAGTCCCCGGACCGACTTAGTTGTGTGCGAGCCAACCTTAATCACCCAGTTGAAGCTAGTTTCCCTTTAACCGTAAGGACCTGGGGAGGAGAGGAGGAGCAAGGTCGGAACAAGGGACCCAAACGGATCCTCACAGGCATGCTTTGCTCGCCATGCTTCGGGCACGTAGGGCTTGTTCCCTTACTATCCACGCCACCACTGGTTGCCTTTAATAATCAGGTGGCAGGCGGAGCAAGACACCACACCCGAAGCGTGGCGTGGGTCCGTTTGGGTCCCTTTTTCCGATCTTGCTCCTCCTCTCCCTGCCCCCTCTCCTCCCCAGGTTCTTACAGCGAAGGGGAACTAGTCACAACCTTAATCACCATCAATGTTTTTATTTCCACTGGAAGCCTGTCAGAAGAGGTTGATAACGTAGTGAGACGCTTGATTGTCTCATGAAATGACATGTATACAGTATTATAATGGAAACAGAATGTTGATGTGCCAAACCAAGATGCCAAAGTAGTCTATTTAGAATGGCCAGAAAAGTTGCACCAAAGGCTAAAACACGAATGATGCCTTGTATGGCACTAGGTACTTGTGTATTATCACGGCGCCCACGATTTCCATCGCAGGGCATTGTACAATGAAAAATCGCATCGCATGCGATGCGATTTCACCCGATTTGTAATTGTACAGGCACCCAGATGCCTTATTACCATGTTAAATGCCCCACCAGACCCGATTTTTAACTGTATACCCACCCTCATGGGTCATGAGTATGTGAAATGCCCCCCCATTGTTAACGCCACCCCACTATGAACGCCAACCCGAAGCGTGGTGAGCGCAACGAGCCCGCGAGGGGCGGAGGTACGCGTCCTCCGACCTTTTCATACCCCCACTATCCACGTCAGCGTGGAGTTGATATTATAAAGTGTGGCGAACGCAGCGAGCCACCGAGCCCGAAGCGTGGCGAGCGGACGCGTTTACCTGTAATCCGCATCCCCTCGCGGGGCTAGTGTTATGCGATGCGATGGGCGCCGTGATAATACACAAGTACCTGTCACTATAATCTGATCAGTTGGGGCAGCAAGCTCCCTAGCATTGCTATACACCTTTGTGTGTACTCTCTGTAATGTGAGTTCTTCTGTTCTACATCACTTTACAAATCTCTCTTCAAACACAGAGAATAATATATGAAGGTTACATTCTTTACAGAATCCTCCAGGGTGAGTTAGGCAGGACTGTGCATGTAAACTGCAAGGGACCAAATGCCAGATTCAGACCTGATCACTCATCTGCAAATTTGCAGATGTCTGCCAGTGGTTAGCCACCGCACCGACAGAGAAAAACCCGCTCCGTGGAAATCTACGAGTGAATTGCGAAAATTTTGCAATCATTTATCTAGTCACACATCCATACGCAACTCACTCACCATCTAATAATTTTTCCCATTCTGTGCAAATGTGAGTTAGCCTGACCTTTCCACAACTCTGCATCACAGATAGGCTGATCTAGACCAGCGCTGACATCACAGACCATTTTATTCCAGATTTCCGAATATTTAAGTTACATACTTACCTGGTACACTGGTGGTTCCCCAAAATTCACGGCGTACCTTGGCATCCACAGCGACCGCCGGATCTATCTTCAGTGGCATCCCCGATCCCAAGGATGCATTGAGCATCCTTGGAACCGGCAGAGCCTATAAGAACAGTTCCACTGTTTGCAAGCTGCAGCCTGTGACAGGAAAATGGGATTATTTATTTCCTGTCAGCGCTGTCAGTCTCCTGTGGGACTATTTTATGCCCCTTTCCCACTGCAGCCTTAAAACGGTATTTTGCCGATTTTTGAGGGCAAAATACCGTTTAAGGCTGCAGTGGGAAAGCGCCAGAGTTGAAATACCGTTTAAAGTTAAACGGTATTTCAACCCGTTTTCAGAGCAGGGTTTTGCACGGTAATCTACCGTTTAAGATGCAATGGGAATGCATCTTTAAACGGTAGAGATGATTGCTGATTTTTTTCAGCAATCATCTCCGTGTGTGTACGCTGCCGGGCTGAAAGATTAACCACTTTCAGCCCGGCGGTACGCCCCGCTGCCCCCCCCTCCCCCTCGCCCCCGTCCTGTTATACCCCTTTTACACCTTTTACACGGGTCCCGTGTAAATGGCGGTGTACATGGTCCCGCTGCGGGTGCAGGCACCCGCAGCGGGTCCACAGCGTGCAGCGCTGGGCAAGATGTGCCCAGGTGCTGCGGGAGGAGGGGGGTCCCTGCTGCTGCTGAGGGGAGAGGGGGTACCTGTCAGCCTGACACAGCGCTGCCGCTGCTGTATCTCCCCCCCGGCGGCCGCTGCCGCTGCTGTATCTCCCCCCCCCGGCGGCCGCTGCCGCTGCTGTATCTCCCCCCCCCGGCGGCCGCTGCCGCTGCTGTATCTCCCCCCCCCCCCCGGCGGCCGCTGCCGCTGCTGTATCTCCCCCCCCGGCGGCCGGTCCTTGCGGCGTATGTACAGTCAGTGTCGGCGGTCCCCCTGGCGCAGGGGAAATAGTACTTATTTCCCCTGCGCCAGAGGGACCGCCGACACTGACTGTACATACGCCGCAAGGACCGGCCGCCGGGGGGGGAGATACAGCAGCGGCAGCGCCGTGTCAGGCTGACAGGTACCCGCTCTCCCCTCAGCAGCAGCAGGGACCCCCCTCCTCCCGCAGCACATGGGGACAGCTTCCCCCCTCTACCCCCACAGCACCCGGGGACAGCTTCCCCCCTCTACCCCCTCCAAGCTGCCTGTCTATCCTTGTTGATAGATCTATCTCTATCTCTATCTCTATCTCTATCTCTATCTCTATCTCTATCTCTATCTCTATCTCTATCTCTATCTCTATATCTATATCTATAGATCTTTGAAGAGCTAAAACGTTTTACCTGCAATGGGAATGGTACTTAAATGGCATTTGAAACTGTAATCTGCTGCAGTGGGAATGCTAAATACCATTTAAGATTACCTGTAAACTAAAACGGGTCTGCAGTGGGAAAGCAGCATAAATGGGAGAGTCTGGGACTGCAGCTCCACCAGTCCTAGGTTTGTTTGTCTACATATAACTCTGTAGCTTAGCTCAGTGGGAGTGTACATCCCTCCTTGTAGGCTATAATTGACATCCCTGAATAGTATTACTTGATTTTACTGCTTAGTCACATTTATTTATATTTTTTTTGTCCTAAATACTTCTTACTGCAGCTTTACTTATGGTTTAGTTAGAAGGAGCTCCGCTGTAAAATGTTAGGCTCTGAGCCTGACCACTTTATATACTTTGTACATATTGGTCAGAGTAATACCATCAGCTGTGCCACTTTCTCTGGAATTAGGTGAGCAACGAAGAAAGAAGAGACGTGTTGCAAAGTATAATATACAATTCTTTCATGCTTCCAGGTAGTAATTCAACCATTTCATAAGTAAATCTAGAGTATTAAAAAGGATTCTAGTTCCTCCTTAAGCAATACAAAAAAAAGCTTCTTATTGCATGTATTATATTTATTAGAATCTGTAATGAGTCAGATGATATGATTAAACATGAAATCAGATTATAAAGTTATTGGCTACACCGTCACTGTATGATGGGTAAAATATGAGTATGTTCTCTTACAGGCTCGTGGCAAGGTCAGCGAAGTGATCACTAATGCTATTCTACACTACAGGGATGATCTTGACCTACAGAATCTCATAGATTTTGGGCAAAGAGAGGTGAGTTTAGTAAGAGATGGTGCAGTTGTTGTAGAGAAGTTTATGTTTGAAAGAACAAAAACAATAGTATCAGATAAGTTATTATATTAGTTTCTTTCTACACATCTTGAATAACACTTACAGAACAGGGTCAGGATTGTCATTCAGTATGGCAACACAAACAGTTGCTTCATTGAATGACGTCAGGTGATGGCCAGTTAGTTTGTTGCGTGATTTGGTTGGTCAGTTGTTGCCCATGAGCAGGTTTATAATAGTTACTCTAATAGTGTGTACACATGGTAAGATTTGGCTTCGGATATTCCCGATATAGGGAACATCGGTAGCCAAATCGCATGTAAATGCCATGTGTTTTTAGGGCTTGCGAGCCCGATGCGCTGCCGATGCGTGCTCCCGTGTGAGCGCATATCTGCAGCCAGATAGAGAGGGCAGGCAAGACTATATAGTGACGATCTGCAATATATAGTGTAAATTGTGCCCCTCTGGCATACCGTGAGATGCGAGTCCCAATGCGATCTGATCGCATCGGGACTCGCATCTCACGGCATATCTCACGGCATTAGTTCTCACAAAAACACACAAGAAAACGGGCAATAACGGGGATGTTTTCCTGGGATCTTGCTTCACCTGCCTGAAGCAGGCGATACAATATCCCTGATAAGCCGTGGCATGGGCAGCTTTTTGGGGATAATTGGATAACTGCAGGCTAGCTTATTACCTCTGATCGTGGTACAATATCGTTCAACAGTTTGGGTTCAATTATACTCACAAAACAGCCAGAAAAAGAACTTTCATGTGAAACTCGACAGTCTATTCTTGTTCTTTGAAATTAAAACTATTCCATGCCAAAAATTGCCAAGAAACTGAACATTTCCTACAACTGTATGTACTACTCCCTTCAAAGAATGGCACAAACAGGGCTACTAACCAGAGTAGAAAGAAGTTGAAGGCCCCGGAGCACAACTGAGCAAGAAGATAAGTACATTAGAGAATATCTGAGACTAAAAGAAAAAGATTAATATGGGCAAAAGAACACAAACATTGGACAGAGGAAGATTGGAAAAACCAGTTCTGGACAGGCGATTTGAAGTTTGAGGTGTTTGTATCACACAGAAAAACATTTGTGAGATACAGAACAAGTGAAAGATGCTGAAAGTGTGCCTGACACCATCTGTCAAGCATGGTGGAGGTAATGTGATGGTCTGGGGCTGCTTTGGTAAAGTGGGAGATTTGTACAAGGTGAAAGGGATTTGGATTAAGGAAGGCTATCCCTTCATTTTGCAATGCCATGCCATATCCTGTGGACAGTCCTTGATTGGAGCCAATTTCCTCCTCCAACAGGTCAATGACCTAAAGCACACCTCCATGCAATAACTATTTAGGGAAGAAGCAGGCAGCTGGTATTCTGTCTGTAATAGAGTTGCCAGCGCAGTCACCATATCTCAACCCCATTGAGCTGTTGTGGGAGCAGCAGGACCGTATGGTACAAAAGAAGTGCCCATCAAACCAATCCAACTTGTGGGAGGGGATTCAGGAAGCGTGGTGTGAAATTTCTTCAGATTACCTCAACAAATTAACAACTAGAAAGCCAAAGGTCTGCAATGCCGTAATTGCTGCAAAAGGAGCATTCTTTGATGAAAGCAAAGTATAAAGGACAAAATTCCCAACTGGTGTTTTATCTCCTTTCACTTTATCTCGAGTTTATCTCTTCTCCAGGCTTAATACATCTGCCCCATGATTTCTAACCTTGCCAATATCTTGACTATATGTTCTATTCCTTTTGCAACTCATTTGATAAATAAATGTTGGTTTTCATGTAAAACACTTAATTGTTTGGGGACCCATAACTTTTGAATGGTAGTGTATGTGAAAAGCAATGATAAGTTATACCTCAACAGTTGAAACAGAGCTGCTATATGTTAGCAATAATACATATAGCATATTACAGTGTTCAAATTTAGAACAAACCACTTTCCCCCCAGCCCCTCAGATCATGAATGCCAAAGAAGAATCCAGAATGTACAATTCAAAGGCTTAATCCATGTAATGACAGCAGTGAGGTGATAGGGGACTTTGGGAACTGAAGGCAATTCATTTGTCAAAAAGACCTTAAAATAAATTTCTAAAATTGTGTCTTACATCAGCTGCATTAGTAGCAGAGAGCTGTGGAGGGACAGGCAGGTGTAATCAAACAGTCTGCCATTTAACAGTATAGCGCCTCCACAAATCCACAGTAACCTGTACTACAATTTTATATCCGTATAGACCTTATCAAAAATTCTATATCAAAAGCAATAGACATTCCTCACTTAACGACGGTTCTTACGACTCGGTTGTTAAACGAACATGTATACAAGTACACTTGTATACAAGTACAAATACATAATACAAGTACAGTACTCTTCTTAATAAAGAAAAGTCATACTCCTCCTATCCTCTTATTCTCTGACATGTCGGAGAGACGCTGCAAAACTTATGCACTAAACAGTCTGGGCCGTTCACAAGTATGAATGGGTAGGCAGGACGCAAGGGCGGAGTTGTAAGTCTGAGCAGTCACTGTGCAGTTGATAAAAGAAGGCCAGGTTGTAAGTCTGAGTGGTTGGTAACCAGGTAGGTTGTTAAGGGCAAGATGTACTAAAGGGAAAATGCGGTAAAACCCCCGTTTTACCGCATTTTCCTATGTACTAAAACCCGTTCGCCACGTCACCGCAGGGCAGGGTATCGCCACCTTTGGGTGGCGATACCCTATAGAAGCCTATGGGCTTCTTTTCGCCGCCCGCCGCGTCGCCGCAACCCCGCCGCCTCGCCGACCCCCCCTTTCCCCCCTCCCTTGGGCTTACCTTCTTGCAGGTCCTCCTGGACCCCGGAAGGTAAGCCCTTCCTCCCCCTAGCAACGCAGCCGGACGTCCTTCCGGCTGCAGGGGGAGGAGGAAGCGCCGGGGACAGCTTGCTTAGCTGTCCCCGGCGTGAAAGCTGCAGAAGCCGGCAGGAAGGTGACGGAGACCCCCCGCAGACCACAGTACAGGTATCGCGGGGGGCCTCCGTCACCGCATCGCGATGCCAGCCGCATATGTTAGTACATATGCGGCGGCATCGCGGCGGGGGGGGGGCGCGAAGGGCGGCGATGTATTTTAATACATCCCGCCCCAAGTGAGGAATGTCTGTAATACATCCCTGAGTTAGGGTCTTGGAAAGTAATTGTATTCTTCTCCCAGTAAATATCGGTGCAGGTTCCTCTCTAGTCTTCAAGAAGTAATGCTCGTGAATGTTGTCCCATGTAAAAGGAAGTGAAATATATAGTGTAGTATATTTAACCCCTTCAGTGGTGTGTTTTTTTTTGTTTTTGTTTTTTAGGGAACGCTCCCCACTGGGCGAGGTTTTTTCTGGGGAGCGCTCCCTAAAAAAACACACAACTGTGTCCCTGGGTCCAGACGGCGGCACAGATCTTTGTAAATAGCCACTGCCCGGCCTGCCCTCGACAGCCTGGCTATGTGCAGCGTGATGTTCCAAGTTCACGCTGCACACAGCAGGGGGAGGGAGGCAGGGCCGGGCAGCAGGAGGCAGGCAGCCACCGAAGCTGAGTGCGGCACTGTCAGCGCTCAGCTCAACGACGCTGCCCGGCAATAGGGAGCGCAGGCAGTGGCACTCCCGAAAATTTTCCGGGTTTGCCAGTCTGCGCACTGGAGCAAACGGCAGAAAATTATCGGGAGTACCAGGGAAGGGGTTAATGAATGTATATAGAATTAAAACAATAGGTTCAATCCACAATGGTAATTTATTTTAAATGGCTGAACATGCCGGTACCAGCTCAGGTAGACAACTAGATGAACAGTAGATAATACTAAAACAGGCATCTGGTATAATAATTAACATTAAATGATATCCTGGGTCCAAGACACTCACTCCCTGTAAAATATTTATTTAGTCAAGATTGTATAATGAAAATCACTATACTCTATACCTCATATGCATATATCTCACCATAAATTGTTGTGCTTTGCTGTTTATTTCTCTTTTACCAGTTTAATTGTTGTGGGGGCATCTCCTATAAGGACTGGTCCCAGAACATATACTTCAACTGTTCCTCAGAAAACCAAAGTAGAGAGCGTTGTTCGGTGCCCTACTCCTGCTGCCTGCACATTGAAGACCAGGTAGGTGGTTAAAATGCTGTATAGCTGTCAGAGTATTCAAAATGGAGAAGATGGCGAATACATTTTTAGAAAGTCATTACCCAATCAATGACTCATTAAATAATACACCATTAATCAGTAAAATGATCATAAATGATTATTCAGTAAGATTATTTTTTTTTATTATTATGTTATCACAGGATTGGTGACTTGGTGAACCAGAAGTCCCAGCATGCAGAGCATTAATAGGCCTGCTGGGAATTGTAGTCCCACCACAGTTCCAGTACCCAAATAAAACACAGACACAAAGTATAATTTTATTATATATACATACATACTCGCCTGTCTTGATCCTGTTGGTTTGGTCCACTTGTCCAGTAGAATCCCATGGATACCTGTGAAAAAATTATACTTACCCCCTCCGCTGTAGCTCCTCTTCTGTCCATGTAGGCATCCATGGGGTTAAAAAACTACAAGCCGCAAAAACCTGGAACCAAACAGACTAAGGCAAAAGCAGCTCTCTCCAAGAATGAGGGAAATCCCAGTGATGTCAGTCACTGGGACTTCCCTCAGCCTATGAGATATGAGCTCCAGGGGTGCACTGCACCTCATAGGCTGTGCGCTCCTTCATAGTCGCTCATGTTTAGAATTTAACATGGATGTCTATGTCTATGGACGGTTCCCACCAATCAAAAAGGTGACCCCAATTCACTTTGCGGTCAGCCTATGAGTTGCGGTGCTCCCCTGGTATTTCTCTCATTCTTGGGAGTAGCTGCTTGTGTAAACAAGCAGCTCCTCGGTCTATTTTGGTTTCAGGATTTTGCGGTTTGACTTTTAACCCCGTGGATTCCTACATGGACAGGAGAGGTGGTAAGTATCATTTTTTAACATGTACCTGATCTACTGATCAAGACAGGTGAGTATGTATGTATGGTGTGTGTGTGTGTATAATCAGCAAGTCTCAGCAGGGGAGGCTTGCTGGGGCTTGTAGTTCAACCACAAAAGTCAATACCTACCTTTTTTTATTTTACACTTTAATGGTATCAGCCTGTCACCAATTGTCATGGAGGGCTTAATGTCAGGCTAGGGGTACCCTAGAGGGGGGGGTCCACACTCCCTCAGAAACCTGGCAAGATCTAGCCAAGTCCTACACAGAAAATAGCCATGCTGCGTATCGGTATTTGACCAATTCACATCGGAATGCAAATAAGATGCACATGAAAAGACACTCTGCTACAGATTCACAGGGCTGTTTAACGTCAACACGACAGCAAGGCTGTAGGAATACGCATCTGTAAATAAGGTCAGAAACTCCTTCATATAAGACATCGGATACATGCAATATAGACTAGGGTTCCACTACATTGTATTTATTTATTAAGTTTCTTATATGGCGCACACATATTCCGCAGCGCTTTACAGAGAATATTTGAACATTCACAACATTCCCTGCCCCAGTGGAGCTTACAGTCTATATTCAGTACCACATATACACGCACACAGACATTCTAGGGTTAATTTTGTTGGGAGCCAATTAACCTACCAGTATATATTTGGATCGTGGGAGGAAACCGGAGTACCTGGAGGAAACCCACGCAATCACGGGGAGAATATACAAACTCCGCACAGTTAGAGCCATGGTAGGAATTGAACCCATGACTTCAGCGCTGTGAGGCAGTAATGCTAACCAGTACACCATCTGTGCTGTGTACATCCTACAATAATCTCACAGTGGAATCATACAGACCTGGAGATTTCTTTCTGGCAAATCTAAAAACACACCTAACTTCCCAAAGTATTCCTCGTACATTGTTTCTATTGGCTACACAAAGAGAATGCCTCAAAATATTTCATCTTTTTTGATGACCAATGTCAACAGAACGGCCATTGGTATTAGCAGAACATTCTCTTTCCGGTGCAACACACCACACAAAAGGGATTTTCAGCTTGCTTCTCAGGTCCAGATGGTACCAGCATTGAAGTATGCACAGGTTATTAAAGGTTTATCACCTCTGTATGGCTTTAAGATCAACAGGGTTCTGCGTGCTCTATATAGCATCTTGAGGAGTCGGCATGAATCAATGCCCAGAAGCTAATTGGTCTTCTGCCAAATAGTGCTCAGTGATGTAAATACCAATAAAATAATTTGATAATTGTTTCACTTACTAATTAGTAAAAATTAGTATCGTGAAATGCTGAACACGGTTTAGTTAACAGTATTCTGCCTGTATTTGTCACAGTATTCCCTGCAGAAAGCATTACTAACTTTATACTATGAAGATCCAACCCTGTTCTTTTTACAGGCAGTCATAAATACCATGTGTGGCTACCGGATACAGACTCTAGACTACTTAGAGGCAGGAGAGTATATACACACCAATGGCTGCATCGACAAGCTGGTTAACTGGCTGCATAGTAACCTTTTCTTACTGGGAGGAGTCGCACTGGGACTGGCAATACCACAGGTAACTCTAGAGTCACACAAGCTTGTGTTTAGTGTCTTTTTGGAATATTGGGATTATACTTACAATAAATGTTTCAATTCACAATACATTTTAATTGATAGTATCACTTACATCATGTGTCTAATTGCAGGTGATTGACTCTATTGTGATAGCCTACAGCAGTGGTTCCCAACCTGGGGTACTAGTACCCCTGGGGGTACTCTGCAGACCAATTGGGGGTACTTGAAAATAATATTGGTAATGGCAGAAGATGAAAAAGTCTTTTGATGGCAGAAGAAGAAGAACCATTGCTATGGAGAAGAACCATGTTGTGTCACTTATGGTTCTGTCTTCAGCGTCATCAGCGTCTCATTGTGCTTTTGCCTGACCAGCAATCCAATGGGAGCTACCCATGCTGCCCTCAGACATCAGCGATCAGCCCTGCACTGATACTGGTGGAAGAAACAGCTGCATTAATCCTACAGGTGTAAGTGACAGACACGGAAGGGCACGTTTCCTGTCTGCTACTCCTTAATATAAGGACATGCATAAGGATATGCATACCGCTCACTTCCACTCCACTCATAAGTACTGTCTATATTTTAAATTGAGAGTAGGGGTACTCCTCAATGAAAAGCCTAATCAATGGGGTACAGGAGAGAAAAAAGGTTGGGAACCACTGGCCTACAGTATGAATTATTATAAATATTGCCAATTTTAAGTGTCTTTGTACCAGATTATACTTCTGCCAGTAATAATGTTACCCTAACATATTTAGAATTGCTTCACTTGCGGTTGATTTTAAATGGTGGATGTAGTAACATGTTTTATATACAGTGTAAAAAAGAAGCAGAAAGAAAACACAGATGAGCAATGTATCATAAAATAATTTACTAGAAATAAATGCTCACATACATTGAAATAAGAATGAATCTGCTTGCCAGCCTGTAGAACATAGGCCCTTATTCTAGTTCACTCTTTCTGACAAAATCCTTCTTAGATGGACAAAACCATGTGCACTGCAGGGGGGAAGATGTAAAATGTGCAGAGAGAATTAGATTTGGGTGAGATATTTTGTCTCTGTGCAGGGTAAATACTGGCTGATTTATTCTTACACTGCGATATAGATCTCACTTTGAAGTAAAACCCCACCACAATTTTAATTCTCTCTACACAAGTTACATCTGCCCCACCTGCAGTGTACATGGTTTTGTCCATCTAAGAAGGATTTTGTCAGAAAGAGTGACCTAGAATAAGGCCCATAATCACAGCATAACAGGAGGGTTAACACAGCCGATGGATAAGGGGAACAGATACCAATCGTCAGACAGCATGCAAGTCAAGATGCTCTCCCCGCTGTAGTTGGGACGCTGGATACTCCGGAGGGCACCACCACGTCAGGAAGAACAGGCAACCCCCAACATGTTTCATCAGGTGTCGGACTTCATCACCCCCTGACAAAGTCCGACATTGTGACGAAACATGTTGGGCGTGTACGTTTAAGTGGATGATCATTTGAAAGAGGCTCCACACATCTCTGAACTCCAGTGGACTTTACATCACACACATTAAGGACTTTGCGCTGGGTACACATTGTCTATATGTCTATATATATTCCTAAATAAGAGATTTTTGTTTTTGCATGATTGATGTTCAGTTTATAGACACTATGGGGGAAATTTACTAAGATTTGAGTTGTATTTCACATGAAATGTTGCCATGGACAACCTATCAGAAACTACTTCTAATTTTTTTTTAGCACCTTCTATAAGGTAGTAGATAATATCTGATTGGTTGCCCATAGCAACATCCCATGTGAAATACAACTCACATCTTAGTAAATTTCCCCCTCTAAGCACAATGTAATGTCACCCGACACCCGGGTCCAGCCGGTCCAGCCGGCAGCCGGCACTGCATTACATTCCGCCTTAAACATTTCAATTAATACTTTTTTAATTTGTGCATTTTTTTTGTTTATTTTTCTTTCCTTTTGAAAAAGTTGGTTGGAATTCTACTTTCCCAAGTTCTTATTAACCAGATCAGAGACCAGGTAAAACTTCAGGGGTATAACCAGCAGCACCGATCAGACCCTTGGTACTGACACAGGGACAAGTGTGTACGCCCAACACTGCTATGAAAAGAAGCCGCAGAGCATGCAGCCATGGACTCTGGATACAGTGTGATGAAGTCACAGACTGGACGTAGCCTCAGGACACTACTCTCATGCCCACAGGAGCAGAGCCGTATGATCGACTGTTACTTTGTGCTTGTTGTATTATGTATTGCATTTCAAGGACTACATTTCTCAAGGTCAAATTGAAGATGGCAGCTCCTGTGTAGAGATGCCATTGTTCTGGTTACATTTTTAAAAGAGAAAGCCACAGATTGTAAGATTACAGTGATGTTATCCGCTTAGTTATGTGAAACTGTAAACCATTGTCATGTTCTTACATAGGAAGAGCACCATCCACAAGTAAGACAGTGAGTGACTAGATACATTGGGTTTCTCCCTCAAATAACCTATGTTTTGTGTGTGCGTATCTGTCGCATGGGTGCCGATTGTCTGCTGTCAGAGATGCAGCACATAAGCGGACATGCCTTTTTCAAGGGATGTATCATGGAGATAATGGGGGTACCAATGTGGGCGTGCCGCAGAAAGCAGCAAAGATGCACTGGTGCTCATGCAGGAAGCCAAACTGAGAAACATTCTGCCATAAGGATGGTGCAATTTGCGGATTTGCAGTCAGGTCTCAATTACCCTCTATATGCCTAGTGATGAAATTCCTTTTTCCTAAGATGCTGCAAGTGTGCAAGTAGCTGTCTCAGTTGTTTGAAAGTCTGATGCATCATTAGCATAAAGGCTGCAACAAAAGACACGTCTGTGGTAATACACTGCCTCGCTTGTGTCCACCTCAGAATCAAGTCCTATGTGTCATCTGTATTAAAAAAGGGGAGATTTTGTCCCTGTCTTCTGTTACTTCACAGTTACCTACTTAATTACTGCTACTACTGCCCAAGCCTTGCTTATATTATAGTTACGTTGTTAGATGTAGAGATTTAGCATATACAGGTGTTTAGTTATAACTTTTTTATGAGACATTCAGAGATCTGCCTCTTCTAATGAGAGGATTGGGGAGCTCTAAGGTCAATGTAAGCTGGGCACACGCACACTCCTCGTATTGCTGCAAAATTCACATATGAGACTTTGGAGGTCATTCTGTTCCTCACGCTCCCCCCCGCGCGCTGGCATGTGCATAAGCATTTGTATAGTCACTGGCCCATTCTCACGAGCAGTGGGGGCAGGCACGCTGGGCATTCCCATGTTAATTTGGTTGTGACGTGGGTGCCAGGTGCGGGCAGCTGATGTCATCGGATGTCAGCTGCCCGCCCTGTTCCTGTACCAGGGTGCCGCAAATCACCAAGGGGGTGACTTTGATTTGAGAACACTTAATTCGATGGTCGGAAACCTTCCAATGATTTCGGCCCCGTATGCAAGGCTGCGAATAGATGTTTATGAAAAGCATCCAATCGCATGCTTGCGGGGATATTGGCATTGCCAGTGGATGTTTGTGCGGGTGGCATTTCGTTGGCTCACAAAGCTGTGAAAATCGCAGCATTGTGAGTCAACCAGAATGACCCCCTTTGATTCACGAGATGAAATGTACCAAGAAGCTGGTAGCTGCAAACCCTCAGCCTCCCTGCAAAAGGAGTTGGACATTTTACCAATGTTTTTAATTTGTGTGTGCAGAGGACACTCTGCTGAAGATTAGGGCATAACATTTTACTGAAGGCTGCATTTTAAAGAAAAAAGACAATGGGAGAGATGTTCCAAGCCTTGGAGGGAGATAAAGTGGAGAAGCTGCACAAAGCAACCAATCAGCTGCAATCTGCCATTTATCTAGCACAGTCTTTGAAATGACAGAAGCTGGGGCAACACAGACAGACCTTTTACTCCCTCACAGCACTGAGGTCATGGATTCATATACCACCATGACTTTAAGGGGGTATGCAATGTCATTCGAGCTCCCGCAGCCATCTCCCGACGGGGGAGATGGCTGCGGGGCCCTATTCAATGCTGTCTTCCCCGACAGCATTGAACAGGGGTTTTGCGCAGAACGAACCCGACATCACAAGCTGTCGGGCTCGTTCTGCCGAGAAAAGCCGGAAATAGGCGATCTCCCGGCCGGAGCTCGTCTATTTCCGTCATCAACTCGCGGCCACGCCCCCTTCTCGCCGCTCTGCGGCCGGGACATTGAATCCCGACTGCCGAGCTCCAGGCGAGCTGACCGAGAACGGGACAGGGGCACGGCTAGCTAGCTCGACATCCGTGCCCCTGACATTGAATACCCCCCTAAGTGTGTGGCGTTTGTATATTCTCCCAGTGCTTGCTTGGGTTTCCTCCGTGTACTCCGGTTTCCTCCTACAATCCAAAAATATACTAGTAGGTTAATTGGCTCCCAACAATACGAACCCTAGTGTGAATGTGTGTGTTCGCATAGGACAGGCACTGATGTGAATGACCACATATTCTATGTAAAGTGCTGCGCAATATGTATGCGCTAGAATAACTGGTAATAAGCTGATTTGTTGCTTTGGGCAACTACTTCCCTCGGTGCTTGATGTACCAAGCAGATGAAAGTGGACCAGTGGACATGCTGTCCATAGAAGTCAATCAGCTTTGATGTAGTATTTATCAAGTGCAATTTAGACAATGATCGGAATATGCTGATTGGTTGCTAGGAGCAACGTTTGCACTGGTTCACTTCTCTCTTTTCATTGCCTGAATTTTTTTTTATTATTATTATTTCTGTATGAGTTGCGACAGAACAATTTTACATGGTGAATGTGTATATGAGAAAATAATCCGCTCTGTTTTTAAGTGCCTCAACATTAGCACCACGTGAGCTGTGCATGTAACCTATGTGTATATAAACATTAGCTGACCACTGCCTGAACAAATGGACCACAAGCTATTAATAACAGTTTTTATTCAATTCTAATTGTGTTTATAAGTTGTGTAAGAATTCACTGCTCTTAAGCTGGACACACACAATACGATATGCTCCCCGAGCGATATCTTTACTTTTTTACAAAAGATGTTGGGCATACAAACTGAACGATATTGTTAACAATATCGTTCAATGACATCAAATTAATGTGAAATGTGACAAAACATTGACACAAATAATTGGATGATGTCACAATACAGCTTACATGTTTACAGACATGCATATTTATGTCCTCTCATTCAAGTGAGCCTCTCTGATACATGCCGCGGAGGCAGCCATATTGTGGGCCACGCCAATATTTGTGGAAATGCAACATATCACTATAACTGGTAACATTATTCACCGGTGATATAACTTTGTACCTTGTACCTCAGTGATGTTACTAGTTTATATGGGTAGCTTGTGTTACCATAAATATTGCTTCATATAATTTCCTCCACTGTGGGTTGGTGAGTGGTACACTTCAAGTTGTCCATATTTTATTTTAGAAATTTCTGAAATCACAGTAATGTGGCGTTAGCACGCTTCGATTCAGGGTCATTTTCGGTTTTGGTTCTAGAAGCAAAATCAAAAATGACCCTGAATTTATGCAGATTCGATCCCGATGCGCGGCCCCATGGCATCAGGATAGAAAGCAGAAATAGACTTGGCAAGCAAGTCTATTTCTGCTTCGATCTGGAAGATTAAAGGCAGTTACATACTACTCAATGCAGTGTCCTCCCTCCTGCTCGACTCTGGCAAGTCGCCGGGTCCTGGCGGCCGACAATATTGAATCTGTTGCGATGGCCACCTGTATCAAAGTGTCTGTACACCCATTTAAAAATATATGTGCTTTGTTTGCATGAATAGTTCCAAATTTTCATTTTTTTTTCTGTAATCAATGTTTTGGCCCTTATAATTAACTATTGACTGATTTAGCAAAACCATTTCTGGTATTATGTTTGAAAGATGCAATTCTTACAATTTTTTTCTATACTCTGGACTTTATGGTAATATTTTGGGAAGTTAGGGGCAGATTTATTAAGCTTGGTGATAAAGTGTCTAGTTTTTATCACTGGCCAATCATCTCCTAACTGTGAAGTTACAGGTTTGAAAAATGGCAGGTAGGAGCTGATTGGCCAGTGATAAAAACCAGACACGTTATCACTTCACCAAGCTTAATAAATCTACCCCTGAGTATCTAAAATGCAAGAGACAGAACATGAACATGCCTTGATAAGAGTTGCAATGAACATGAGTTGCACCACACATGGAAGCAGATGTTTAGTACACCTAGGAGAGTGATAAAGTGGAGACTGAAAAACTATGAATTCATCAGATTCTTTAATTTTTCAAACTCTGCCTGTAAGCATGGCAATTAGGAGCTGATAGGCTGGTACTTCATTTTTCCCCACTTTATCCCACTCCACGGCTTAGTACATCTCGCTTACAAAAGCATCTGCCCAGCAACAATGTGTCTCTGGAAATTATCTTCAAATATTGCCATTTGTGCAAATGGAGCTTCCTTGTGCTTACATGTGTATACTGTACCTTAGCTTTAAATCATGTAGATTATTTTAAAGTAAAAGATTTTAATCAATGTTCTTTTATGAGGTCAACTATCTGAACTCTGTATGACATCATCTGAATTTGATTTCCTATAACACTTCCTATTCAGCAGATAGGACATAGAGAGTGCGTGTTAAAGTTATTTCCATCATGGGGTTAACTACGCCCACAAACCCCCCCCCCCAGTGAGCAGGTCTGCACGCACCCCATCAACACTGCTGCCCGCCCCCCTTCCCTCCCCCAGGGCTGTGTTTCTGCCCCCAAAGTATAATCAAAGAGGTGGATAACTTTGCTCATGTGAGAAACAACAGAAAAAGGGGAGAATCGGCGCTCAGAAAAAGTGCTAATTCAAGTGCTTGCATCAATTCAGTAAAATATTTAATGAAATATTTCATACACATATAAACATATCATATAAAAATGAATATATATTATAAAAACAATGAATTATTAGCAGTGGACCTGTTGGGAGAGATACAGGGGTTTTTACATAGTCACCAGTACTATGTTGATAGGACCTGCACTGATCCAAGAGCTTGTGTCCATAAATGTTCAAGGAGCATCCGTGTAAATGTGGCCGTATGATGGTATATCCTGGTAGGTGCCTTGGAGGTTGGCCCGTTGGCAAAGAAGATGTTTTGTAGCCAGCCCGGGATGTCCTTCCAGTTGGAATGGCAGTCAGGATTTTTCAAGGCTTCTCACGGTCTCAGTGGAACAATTTTTGGGACAGGATCAGAAGAGAATGGAGCAGGTGGTCAACAATTCCTTAATGGGACTTGATGTTTTATCTCTCTCCAAGTGGCGTCCAGCTAACACCAACGCATTTCGCTGTGTTGACTCACAGCTTTATCAAGGTGTATTAACATAGTACTGGTGACTATGCAAAAACCCCGTATCTCTCCCAACAGGTCCACTGCTAATAATTCATTGTTTTTATAATTATATTCATTTTTATATGATATGTTTATATGTGTATGAAATATTTCATTAAATCTTTTACTGAATTGGTGCAAGCACTTGAATTTGCACTTTTTCTGAGCACCGATTCTCCCCTTCTGTTTTTTCTTATTTCTTTATATATATATATATATATATATACAGTATAAGATCGATGCAAATGATGTAAAAGATGAACCAACATTTCAGGACTATGTAACCCCTTTATCAAGATCTACTTTTCCGGAGGGCACTTAGGATGGTATATATTCCTGCACCTTGATAAAAGTGCCAGACGGCACAGAAACGTCGGTCTAACCAAGCGTGGTCTCTATTTATTTCTGAGTGCCGCCACCCCCCCCCTCTGTACATTCGGCAGACAGCCAAGGCCTAGCCCGGAGGGCACCAGATGATAGCAGCATTTACAAGCTTTACTACCACCTTCTAGTTGGAGTGCCTCCTCACGAACTTTTTATATATATATATATATATAATTACACACTCACACACACACATGAGACAACCAGGTACTGTAAGTCATTTTTATATGATTATTTTTATTTTGGATTGACCTGTCATTCCTCCCAAATATCGGTATATTACTGTGTTTTTCGTTCCCTATACTAAAGGTACCCTTGTTTGTCCTTTCCTATAAGAAAGCTAAAAGATGAATCATTGGAATTGGTTTGAATATAGGGCCTAATTCATGTTTTCACACGATGGCTGATGTTCATGCAATGGCGTGATCAGCAGATTGTGCATGTGCTGCAACTGCAAGGTGCCACTGCGGTCCTGCTCGCATTGAGGATTTCATAGGAAGTGACCGTTTGAAGCTGTTAATGGGGAGTGGTTGTAAAAATGCAGGTGTGTCATGGCCATTTTATCTGCTGGTTAGGGGTTGGTCTATGGCTATGCAAACTGGAGACAACACATACAAGCTATGTGTTGTCTCCAGTTTGCATAGCCATAGACCAACCCTTAACCTGTAGGCTGCAAATGTGTAAGCAATTGTTTATGGGTGTGTGATGGCTCATAGACGTCTCTTTTAATTTCTGGGCAGCGGCTTCGCTTACGAACATGAGCAGCCTGCAGTTGAAATTTGCTTACAAACATGAATTAGGCCCATAGTTCGGTATTATTTTTGTACACTCTAATTACCATACCACAGTATGTGCACTATATAAAATAATGTCTTACAATAGCCAGATGAATGTTTGTATATTTTTATACCTAAATAGAATTACTGAACCATATATTATTTGAGAAATGTCTGAAATATCAGTAACCTAGTGTCACAAGCAAAAGGATGACTCGGCGGTACATTGAGCCTGATTCAGACTTAATTGCTGGGCTGCAAATTCACAGCCCAAGCGATTATCAAACGACTGTGCATGCGCACTGTATGCAGCCATTGCTGGCTCTACGTACGGTGATTGACAGTAGGCGGCCATTTGTGGGCTGCACACCAGTGTTTTCTGAAAACAGCTGGTTGGAGGGAGGAATGCTGATGTCAGCAGCAGTCTCCATGTCCCCACGGCCATCGCAGTGCTGATGTTAGTCTGGACTAACTGCGAGGAAATCCATTTGATGGTGAGGGATTGTGAATGCACAGGGGCGGAGACTTATTAGAACTAAAGATATTTGGAATGGGTGTTATTGGTTTTACAAAAGCAGGAAACAGATCTATTAGGTCAATAAGGTTGGTCATTTTTACCGTACTGCACATATCGGCGAATAGTTCAAAACTTTTTCAAAATGAGCCTTTTATTAAATGCCATCTGTAAAATCACACAATAAAAGTCCCGTGTCCATCTATGTGTTTCGGAGTCATTTGTCTATGCCTGGTCAACTTGGTCATAACTACCGGTAAGTGCCAGCAAACCTCTTATTCTGCCATGTGTGGGCAGCTGTAACCAACTAGACACTGAAGAAACATGTCTGAACCTTGAGTTATGAAAGTAATGTGGTTTATGAGTTATACAGAAAATTACTTTTTTTATGATTTTACAGTTGTGAATTTATAATATGGAACAATAGAATTAAATATTCATTGTCTTTCCAATTGGTGTAGAGTGGGTGTAAAATTGCTTTAGCAAGGAGATGTATTATATAGATATGACAGTTACTGAATATCAAAACATACTATTATTCATGTATATTTGGTTGCATAAAACCAAGGCTATTATAGGTTAAAGATGTTGTACCATCTGAAGTTCAGTCTTCTTTCCAGATAGATATCTTGGCTATAAAGGTAACTATAGGAAAAATTAGCTTTTTCTGCCAAGTAAAACAGAAGTACTTCAAATTACAAGTTTTTAATGGGGCGAGTACCCCATAATATGTGCTCACTGGGTGCCCTGACCACTTTCCAAGTGAAGTCTGTTACGGACTTGGGGGTTACCCACCGTGGAAATCCAGAGACAGTACGTGAGGATGCAGGAGGCAGGGAGTTGGAGATCAGGCGTGAGCCCGTAGCCGGGACCGCTGGTTAGAACGGCCACAGCGAAACCCTACACTGACTCTGTTGAGTCCCCCGGGCAGATGGAATACCCCTGCGGTAGTGCTAGGCTTCGCCTGTAGCCGCCGCATTCGAAGGAGCCGGTTAAGCCTGCTCCGACCCCGATGCAGCCAGGTGTTATGTGGTGACAAGGGGTGAGCGATCGCCAGGGGGTATCTCAAAAGGCAGATCTAACTAACGGGCCTACCTGAAAAAACCCCTGACTAACCGGCACCAGGCCAAGGACGGGACAGCGCGACCGAGTCGCAAACACCAGAACAAAGCAACAATAGGGTGCCACCAAACCAACACACGCCAACATAAAAATAGTACTCTTAAAGTGACGGTACCCCAAAACAGACGTAAACCCACAGTTGTGGGCCTCTCCGAACCACGGAGAGCAGAACCAGGATAATAATGATTATAACTAAGGAGGAAGGGCCGCTTGCCCGTAGGAATAAAGAATAAGGAACCAGGCTCCACTGGAGCACTTACGTGACCGGCCCAAGACTGGACACTGACCGCAGCAATCGGGCGGCTGGATAACGGCTGGACTACGGCTGTACAGTGACCGCAGTGAGACGGCAGCTGGACAATGGCTGCACCACGGCTGGAGGTCCCTGGACTAGGACAGCAAGGGGACAATGATCTTTGATCCAGACTGCAGCAGGATAGTACACTTGACTGGACCCAGACAACACAGGACAAGACTGTAAACAGGACCCAGACTGAAGTGAGAAGGACTCCGACAGAATCCAGACTGAATGGAACAGGAGCAGGACCTAGGACCAGAGAGCAGTATATCTGCAGCTACCAGCACAGAAAAACAACAAGCTATCACTGGCAGAGATCCCCAGGAGAGCATGGCTTATAAAGGCCTCAGGTGATTGAAACAGCTGGTGAATCTCCAGGCTGCTCCTGATTAACGAGCTAATAACTCACAGCCTGTGAATGATAGCTCAAAGAACACAGGGCTGTAATGGCAACAGACCTACCACTGGAGGTCACCAGTGAGTCAAAAGCCAAACAGAAACAAAACAGATTGAACCATAAAACCTGGCTCCTGACAGTACCCCCCCCCCCCCTTGAGGAGGGGTCAACAGACCCCAAAATCCAGACCTCCAAAAAATAATGAGCATCTGGACCCTGGAAAACGGGGCAAAGGCAACAGAAAGGTGAACACAAGCTAAAACCACGGCTTGTCTCAGTGCCCCCCCTAGAGGGTGACCACAGGGCACAACCAAAAAGATAAATAAGATGATCCAGGAAAACAGAAAAAGATTAATGCTTCTTCTTTTTCTTTTTCCTAGATTTTGATGGAATCAGCAGTTTAAGGCCCCACACATTATCAGATCTGATGGTACCTTCTATCAAATCACAGCTATGGGTTACCAAATCAGAAACAGAGTTGAAGTCTCGATCTGAGGATATCATGAGAGTCTTTTTAACAGATGGAATCTCAGAAAGGGAAGAATGTCTTAATTGGCCATAGGCAGAACTCTTATTGGATTCCCTAGACCCAGAATTACAGGTACCAGATGTGTCCAAAAAATTTTTGTCAGGAGTCAGTGAGACAAAACCAATAGCTAAACTCCTGGATTCCGGACCAAGCGATGAGGCAGAAGAATGAACAAACAGAGACTGTGAGTCTCCAGAAGCCAGGACCTTAAGCCCCTGGCTTATGCTGGGCACCACATTTCCAGGAGCTGGTGGAACCCCATCCTTCTTTTTGGGACTGAACTTCTTAATAACAGCATCACAAAAAGAGGAGAGATCCTGAAGGCAAGGGTCACAACACCTGATCAGCTTGTAAGCCCATGTCTGAGGTCTACCCCTAAAGGCAGAAATGAGGAGGTATATAATATTAGTCCAAGTGACCCCTGAAGCTGGTCCTGATTCAAAAAGGGAAGTATAGTGTTTAACCAGGGCAATAAAATGGGCAAGATCTCCATCAAAAATGATGGACGTAGGGACATCCACCTCTGGGACCTCAGAACTGGAATTCTCTATGGGAGCAACAACCTTTGGGTCTAAGATTTCTGAAGCCTCCCGAGAAGCTGGCAAGACAGAAATGCTCACTGGGTTTGCGGCCCTCATGAGCCTCGCTGAAGCTGTGGTCTTTGGGACCTCAGACAAGGATATGGCCACCCCTTCCGGGGACACAGCTTCTATGATACCACTTGAGGCTAGATGGACTGAGCCCCCCTCAGGGCCCGGACTGACAGAGTCCACTTCCGGGACCGGACTGGCAGAGTCCCCCTCAGGGACCGGACTGGCAGAGTCCCCCTCAGGGACCGGACTGGCAGAGTCCCCCTCAGGGACCGGACTGGCAGAGTCCCCCTCAGGGACCGGACTGACTTGCCCACCTTCTGGGGCGAAACAGACTTGCCCACCTTCTGGGGCGAAACAGACTTGCCCACCTTCTGGGGCGAAACAGACTTGCCCACCTTCTGGGGCGAAACAGACTTGCCCACCTTCTGGGGCGAAACAGACTTGCCCACCTTCTGGGGCGAAACAGACTTGCCCACCTTCTGGGGCGAAACAGACTTGCCCACCTTCTGGGGCGAAACAGACTTGCCCACCTTCTGGGGCGAAACAGACTTGCCCACCTTCCGGGGCGAAACAGGCCTTTGGGCCCCCACTCGGGGCTGCGGCCTTTGGGCCCCCACTCGGGGCTGCGGCCGTTGGGCCCCCACTCGGGGCTGCGGCCGTTGGGCCCCCACTCGGGGCTGCGGCCGTTGGGCCCCCACTCGGGGCTGCGGCCGTTGGGCCCCCACTCGGGGCTGCGGCCGTTGGGCCCCCACTCGGGGCTGCGGCCTTTGGGCCCCCACTCGGGGCTGCGGCCTTTGGGCCCCCACTCGGGGCTGCGGCCTTTGGGCCCCCACTCGGGGCTGCGGCCTTTGGGCCCCCACTCGGGGCTGCGGCCTTTGGGCCCCCACTCGGGGCTGCGGCCTTTGGGCTGAACACTTTCCGCATGGTTTTTAGAAAACCCGGAAGATCCCTTAGGATGGGATCGTCAGCCTCTATGAGAGGTTTAACCCACTCCAAAGCTCTTCCTCTAAAGCATGATAAGAGATAACGGACAGCAGAAGTAGGAGTTATCTTCACATTATGTGAGAAGTCCATTTTAGCGAGGAATTGCTGAGCAATTGGTCGGAGCTGGGCCAAATCTCCATCGAAGTATGGAGTGTTAGGAGTATCAGAAATGCCCGGCGGGCCTTGGGCATCAAATTGGCTCGACTGACCTCGAGCACCACAAACTTTCAATGAGCCCCAAGCGCCCTTGCCGCTAGATGAGCCCCCGGCATCGGACTCGCCTAAGGAGACCGGGACTCCTGGATCCACAACCTCAGAGGCAACACCGAGAACCCCAAGATCGGGGAAGATGTCACTAGAAATCCCGGCTGAGACTGATGTCAGGGATTCTTTTTTCGGAGTTATGCCTCCCAAGGCCTCATCAGGAGCAATGACCTCCATAACTCCATGTGGGGTTAAGTTCCCCAAGACCCTCTTAGGGGCGACTGTTTCAAGGACCCCCTCTGGGATTATGCCACTTGAAGCCCCTTTTGGGGGAAAAACCTGAGACTCCTCTACAGGACTTAGCAACTCCAACATTGAAAGAACGTTGAGCTCCCTGACTGGAAGACTAGCATCCAACGTCTTTCTGTCTGGAATCTTTGTGGATGAATTCCACATTCCCGTCTGATTCCGTACCACAACATGGGGCGCTCTAGTCCTAGGACCCCAGTTGTAAGTCGGAGCGCTACGTATGTGTGGGTGTGGTCAGGTTCCTCCTGCTTGGAGGAGACAGGTATAGATGTAACCTCCTGATACCACTTGGATTGAGGAAAATCCTTCCCGGTACCACCACCAGGTCTGCGCAATTCGCAATACTGGAGAAAGTGGCCTGATTCCCCACAATACAGACATAGGTTAAAGTTTTTACGCCGTCGCCGCTCTTCGGGTGTGAGCCTTGGCCTTAAAAAACTTCTATGTCCCTTCTGAATCTCCTGATCTGAAGTTTGACTGACTACCCCCTTAGCCAGGGTCTCCCTAGGAGCTGGTTGAGCCCCAAAAACCTCAGACAGATCCAGGAAAATTTGGGTTAACAGATCTTGCAATTGCAGAAATGACTGCTGTAGACCCTTAACCCGCTCAGGTTTTAATTCTGTAAAGGCCGTATTTAAGGCCATCAAGGAAGCTTGCAAGGCCTGCATGATAAGTACAGCAATGAAACAAACAGATAAGACCAACTGGGCAAGCTAAATAAAGCAAAACCCTGTAACGGGCAAAATGCGGGAAGAAAAAAAAATCTTAATATGAACAAATCTATAAGTCCCGCAACCAATCAAAAACACCCAAATCACCTTGAAACAAAATTTTATATATGCATGTATACCTATGACTACTGCGAACACATGCATATATCGGTATGGCCAGTGATAATGTTACGGACTTGGGGGTTACCCACCGTGGAAATCCAGAGACAGTACGTGAGGATGCAGGAGGCAGGGAGTTGGAGATCAGGCGTGAGCCCGTAGCCGGGACCGCTGGTTAGAACGGCCACAGCGAAACCCTACACTGACTCTGTTGAGTCCCCCGGGCAGATGGAATACCCCTGCGGTAGTGCTAGGCTTCGCCTGTAGCCGCCGCGTTCGAAGGAGCCGGTTAAGCCTGCTCCGACCCCGATGCAGCCAGGTGTTATGTGGTGACAAGGGGTGAGCGATCGCCAGGGGGTATCTCAAAAGGCAGATCTAACTAACGGGCCTACCTGAAAAAACCCCTGACTAACCGGCACCAGGCCAAGGACGGGACAGCGCGACCGAGTCGCAAACACCAGAACAAAGCAACAATAGGGTGCCACCAAACCAACACACGCCAACATAAAAATAGTACTCTTAAAGTGACGGTACCCCAAAACAGACGTAAACCCACAGTTGTGGGCCTCTCCGAACCACGGAGAGCAGAACCAGGATAATAATGATTATAACTAAGGAGGAAGGGCCGCTTGCCCGTAGGAATAAAGAATAAGGAACCAGGCTCCACTGGAGCACTTACGTGACCGGCCCAAGACTGGACACTGACCGCAGCAATCGGGCGGCTGGATAACGGCTGGACTACGGCTGTACAGTGACCGCAGTGAGACGGCAGCTGGACAATGGCTGCACCACGGCTGGAGGTCCCTGGACTAGGACAGCAAGGGGACAATGATCTTTGATCCAGACTGCAGCAGGATAGTACACTTGACTGGACCCAGACAACACAGGACAAGACTGTAAACAGGACCCAGACTGAAGTGAGAAGGACTCCGACAGAATCCAGACTGAATGGAACAGGAGCAGGACCTAGGACCAGAGAGCAGTATATCTGCAGCTACCAGCACAGAAAAACAACAAGCTATCACTGGCAGAGATCCCCAGGAGAGCATGGCTTATAAAGGCCTCAGGTGATTGAAACAGCTGGTGAATCTCCAGGCTGCTCCTGATTAACGAGCTAATAACTCACAGCCTGTGAATGATAGCTCAAAGAACACAGGGCTGTAATGGCAACAGACCTACCACTGGAGGTCACCAGTGAGTCAAAAGCCAAACAGAAACAAAACAGATTGAACCATAAAACCTGGCTCCTGACAAAGTCTGCAGGTTGGGCAGCTTGATGATGCCTCTCCCTTTATCTGTGGCTTTGTATGAGGGATGGCCATGATGATGCTTTCAACATGCCATGCCCCAAACACTGCCCACTTGGCCATACCACCTGCTGGAGGGGGCAGCCTGCAAGTCAGCATGTATTTATTTTTGAGGTCCCTTTCTTTCCATGTGGAGAGCATCTTTTCTGTTCACATGCTGTGTCCCCTGATTTGTGCATCAAATCGAATTTGATGCACGTTCCCGTTTACTCTATATCGAAAAGAAAAATAGACTGTGCAGGCAAGGAAATATCGAATTTTATTCAGTAAGTTGAATGTGTACACTGTACTTTCAATGCACATCGAAAATTGATATTGAATGCAAAAGTGCAGATCGAATGTGAAATCGAATGGAAAGCAAAGGCCAGATCGAAAGGGAGTGGAATTGGGGAAATTGAAAGCAAATCTAATCGAAAGTAAATCGATGCGTATGTACACACCTTTAGTGTGTTTTTGTACAGTTAATCGTCTCATTATATATTTTCCTCCACACACTTCTACTGTTTTACCCTCACCATTCTGACTTCGCCCCTCATCACCCACACTTGCCATGTTGCCTTCAACATCCACCTTAGTGCCCTACACTATAACATTTCCAAATATCCACTCCTCTTTCCTCAATTGACAGATGTTTTCTGTATAAAATCATTTGGGTCCATATTAGGAAGCAGTGCTTCTTGGTCGGTTGGAGCCACTTTAACCGTTCTGCTCCAACTTGCCAAAATGTAGAAGCTTGCCAAAGGTATTATAATATACTTAAAAAGAAGAGAAACGGTAATCCACAAGGAGTGGGCAACCGTTCGCAGACAAGGATTCCTTTTTGGAGGCACACTTTTAATTTGTTGAGAAAAATGTATAGTGAATGAGTTAAAAATTAACTTTTAATTCCGATTATTCTAAAATAGTGATAACTCTATTAAATGATATGAAGCAAAATTAGCCGTGAAGAGTTAAACAACAATTTCAATATTTTGCATATTTTTCATGTGAACAAAAAAGAGGGCCGCTGATATAAGGTATTATAAACCAGATAGAGCATTGCATAGTGCCCAGTCAGCCATTTGTATATTTGCCATTAGTGTTCTTTTAGTAAATTGGGCATTTCTAAGTGTACCGTTATACACTAGGGGACTGATTCAGGATCACTCGCAGTGATCTGAATTCAGCCCCTGCCCTGATGTTCAGGGTTTGCGAACGGCCACGGCTAGTTACACGTGGGCCGTTTTCAGCGGGGGCAGATGGGGGTGGTGACGGTGCTGGACAATGCGAATACCCAGCATTTTATGGGCGTCCCCATGAAAACACTAGCACTTCCTATGGGTACATCACATGACGTAACGGCGCTCACAAATGGAGACTGACTTTTATTTGTGACGGCAGAACAAATCAGTGGCTCATGCGAAGGGATGTGTTCTCATAGAGATTTGGCAGCAGGGGGGGCGGTGTATCAGTCCTAGATGTATATTAAGCCAGTGTTAAAATTGCAGCTGGAAAATCTCAAACCATACATTTCCAAACCACAGACGTCAAATGGATGATGTGACCATAGTAACCACACAGGGGCTGGCTGACAGATCTTAGCTTAAATATGAACATGTACCACTGGCCTGTAAGACATGAGCAGCTGCCCTTTCATAAGGTGACTTCGCTACTACTACTCAAGGACTCTGTCACTTCACCTCAGGCTCAGACCTGCCATATCTCTCCATACAATAAAGCGCAACAGAATATGTTGCGCTATGTAAGAAACTGTTAATAATAAATACAATGGCATCATCTCACTTCATTTCACTCACAGCCTCTGACAGCACTCTCATACTCCTCTCAAGCTTCACACAGACATTCCAGAGTTGCTTGAGCTGTACACTAATGCCTTCTACTCAAGTTGTGGCTCTGTTACTCGACTATGAGCACACACACACACACACACACACATATATATATATGTAGCCAGTAGCGCACGCAGGGGGGTTTCTGAGTACCCAGAAACCCCCCGCAGGAGTCTAAGGACCCTAGGCAGAAAGCTGAGGGTCCCCTCTTTCCATGGGTACAAGAATTTTAAAACTCGGCCCTTGGGAACCGGAGATATCTGACTTCAAAATAGTGGTCCCCATCCAAGCCTGTTAATTGCTCCTCCCAGTCAGATATTTCAGGTTCTGTCTGAGTTTTTCTGAGGGTATATTCCAAAAGCTGGGACTCTCCCCCGTTGATGGACACTAGTAGCTTGTCTCTACTGTACCCAGAACCAGAGATATCAGCCTTCCAGCAGCTGGTTACTGCTCCAGCTCCACACACCTGGTATGTAGTTTTATATTCTCGTTGGCAGATTGCTCTGCCTCCTGAACTCTGATCCCCTAGTCCCCAATACCATTTGGTAGGAGGGATTCTCTAGCTTTTAATTCCATTAAAATCTAAGAAATCTATTTCCGGGAACTGGAGATATCTGCAGTCAAGCAAGCTGTCCTCCAACCAGAAAATTATGTATAGTAAGCCCACTCCACTATACACCCCTCCTCTGCGTATTAAACATCCTGTACAACCCTGGAACAGGGCCCCTTCATTCAGCCCAATGCCCCCTTCTCCCACCCCATATCCCACCATCTGTGCAGTTAAGGGGTAATTAGTGGAAATTACTGATCCAGGCCCTACATGCTGAGCGGTTGATATAATACCCCCTACCACCCGCGGGACATCAAAGCTTCCCCCACCCCTACCGCTGGAGGATCGGTAGGGGCCCCAATACATTGCTATGCCCAGGGATCTACACTGCTGTTATATATATATATATATATGTTTGTGTGTGTGTATATATATATATATATATATATATATATAAATATATATATATATATATATATATATTTTTATTATTATTATTATTATTATTATTTATGTATATATATTTGGTCTATCTATAATACTTTAACTGACCCGGCATATACTGGGTCACCTAAGTGTCCATCTCCGTGCTTTGCTCCGCCCCTCTGGAAACCCTCTTCTGAAAATCCTGCGTTTGCCCCTGGTAGCAGTGAGTGCTGTCAGGACCTGTACTTGGGGCCGTAAATAGCGTGTCCAGGACTTGTACTGAATTGACAAATTATCAAGACGTAGTCACTCCCCCAAACATATTAAGACACAGTGGGCCTTATTCTGCTTGGAGCGTCCGGCCGTACGCGTACGTCCCGGGGTTTTTCACGATCTGCGCATGTGCAAATACGCTAATGCGCCGGCGCGAACACTCCACAACGCTTACGGGCGGTGTCTCAACGTGCGAAAAAACCTGTACGCGAGCGTACGGGTAATGGGGCGGCATAGGGGCGTGTTGATGGGAGCGGCCGAAATAATGAGGGAAAATGGGCGTAAATATGGGCGTACACGGGGATGTGCACCAGAAATGAGCGGTGCTACTACCGCACGATCGACTAAGGCACCGTTCGTTTCGGACACCAAACAGGCGGCCGCCAACCGCCAGCTAAAACCACTCCTACAGATACCGCTTGCCAGCGTGCGCCTGAGTTGGCTAATTAACGCTGATTAGTACTTAAACACATACACCTGAATGTAATAAGCAATGCTGCAGTCTATTAACTCCAAACCATGATTTCACTGCCTGCAAGCCACACATGCAGCACGCAAACACATTGGAAGCTTATGTTTCTATACTTCTCCACATTTAAAGGTTTGTTTAATTTAAGGTAAGAATCTTTTTATACGCTAAGGTAGGTATTTGCTAAACAGACACATTCACTACCTGCTTTCATAGACTTTACGCAGTAGCACACTCAATCTACACAAGTCGACATGTGTCAACGTGTTCACTCTAATACTAACATAGGTTTTGTATTTAGGATACAATAACATAAACCACATCTAACACCTACAAAGGATGTTTCAGCAATGTTTGAAGCCCATGACCACTATTTTCCACACAATCTTTGTATAGTACCCAAAATTATGACCTGTACCACTATCTCATCTGCTATGATTTGGATTTCACTACACTCTGGATGTAAGATGCCACCAATCACATTATTGCACTCTCATCTCTCTAACAAAGGATTCCTACATCTGCTTATGACACTGTCAAATCATATATATTTTAAAAGTTATGCATGTTTGTTCACAAGCTAATTTATCATGTTTGGCCCATTCACACATCTTTTTTTAGGGAGGACACATATGAATTCCTACACAAATGTACCTTTTCACCCTTGTTTGTCTGCCTCACCCACTCTATGAGGAAAGCATTGTTCTGGACCTGCTTTTACCTACTACTGTAGGAGCTACCTCACCTGCACACAAACTGCTTTCTCACCTATTAAGTTGCTCTGCACATGTGCTGACACAAACTAATTAGCAGGGAAAAGTTGGATAGGAACATGGGAATGGCCATGGAGAGGGTTACACATGGGAAACTTCCACCACACTTCAACAAATGTTCAAAAATACCCTGGTCAGTAAGTACACATAAATCTAGTATTTGTTTCACACAAGAAATGACACATACCACAATTTTGATTTAATTTGTAAAATAAATTTATTTGCTGTTCAGCATCACAGCTTGACACTTTAATGTGAGAAATCAAAAAAACAAATAAAATAGACACACAAATAATAAAACAGCCAGAACAAGAGGTTGCATATCTCCAAACATGTGTTACCCTGCAAATGCAATGGTGAAAGAAATGGGGACACCAGAAGACGTACTGCAACAACCAGGGTGAATACTAAGCAAGATACACACCACCAAAAAAAATATCCTGCATTTGTAGAGGTCAAAATACGAACTTTCATGCCCATGGCACGCAAATGGATCGATGGGCAACTCAGGAAGCGGATGTCCAGTGCAATTTAAACCTTTGGCCTCCAACCACAGAGGAAGTGAACCAGGTCTCATTTGGGCCCTTTTTTGCCCCTTTTAGATGGGGCCTTGGGGACAGGGGCAGGCATAGGACCGCTCCCAGTGGACATGCTGTGGTTGTACCGGTCAGTCATCTTCCTCTTCAGGGCACTTTTGAAGTCAGTCCACCTACAAGTTTAAAAATACAAATATCACCATGAGATATGTGCACCACTGTGCTACGTGTAGGGTTACCACCTAGTCCCTTTAATTCCGGACACATGTTACTTACACAGGTTCTGTGGCAGTTTAAAATTAGGTGAAGTGGAGTCTTGAAGTCAGCCAGCCACAGAACCTGTGTAATTAATATGTGTCCGGAATTAAAGGGACTAGGTGGTACCCCTAGCTACGTGACATTTCCTAGTGTGGGTGATCTTTTGTGCCATGTGTGGCCAAATATTTCTTTGATGGACAAAACCATGTGCACTGCAGGTGAGGCAGGTGTAAAAACCCACCCAAATCTGATTATCTCTGCACAAGTAACACCTGCCTCACCTGCAGTGCACATGGTTTTGTCCATCTAAGAAATATTTGGCCAGAAAGGGCCTCAGGGCCTCAGTTCCTGCTGGAGACTGCTGAACAAATTGCCCTGACAAACACACTAACCTTTTCTTCACCGCGTCCCAAGTTCTGACCACTGGTGACACCTGGTTCACTTCCTCTGTGATCTTGTCCCAAAGGTTTCTCCTTGCACTGGCACCTGGCTTCCTGGTTGCCAATTCAATCCATTCGCGTGCCCTGGGCACGAGAATTCGCATTTCGGCCTCTACAAATGCAGGGTTTCTCCTTCTGGTGGTGGTATCCTGCTCAGTCATCACCCTAGATGTTGCAGCACGTTTTCTGGTGGCCCCAGCTCTCTCACCATGCACCTGCTGGGTCACACCTGTTTGGAGAGATGCAACCTCTTGTTCTGGCTGGTTGCTTGGCCCTTGTGGAGCTGGTGGAGGTTCACCAGGGCCTGTTACTGAGGGGCCCGCTTGATCTTGCAGGCGACTCCTCTCTTGGGCCCTCCTTCTCCGCTCCTCTTCCCTCTTCTGTAATGCTTGAAGCATGGATTCGGCTTGTGCTCTCTGCAGAGCGTCCTCTGCTGCTGAATCGTCAGAGTCAGACATGTTTGCAGCAATTGTGGGCTGCATCTGACTGAATATTTATATGTTAATCTCCCGCCACGAACAAGGGGGCGTATATTTTTCCCCGCAAGGTAGATGCAAATTTACGCCGATATTTCCCGCCGATAATTGCCGCTTAAATTACGCAGGTCTCAATGCACCTGATCAATCACCCGTATATGTATCTACACAGGTTGTGGAGCATTGTGGGCTACATCGTGAAATGTGTGCACCTGTCATTCCAATGATGAGTGTTGTCAGCTGGTATCTGTTGGAGTTCGTGTATGCTTTGTGAGTCACATTTCAAAACATCACGTTATAATGCTTTCCTTACATATGTAATGTGTATGAAATTGTCATACAGCAACATGTTGCATTGTGGCCCTTTAGGCAGCGTAGTTCTAAGTAGAGGGTTGCGTGTATTATTTTCCGCCTACTGTATATACAGTACTCCTCCCCATGCATATCGCTGTATCGTGCCCCCTTTAAGCAGCGTAGTTATAAGTTGACGGTTGCGTGTATTAATTTCCGCATACTATATATACAGTACTTCTCTTCATGGCAATTGGTGTATTGAGCCCCCTTTAAGCAGCGTAGTTAGGAGTAGACGGGGTGCGTGTATTATTTTCCGCACACTGTAAATACAGTACTTCTCTCTTCATTGAATGCATGCTGTTGGTTGTGGTGTGTATATCGGAACGGTCCGCGTAAGTTTCTATTCGCATCCAGTTTGTTAATATAAGAGGGATTAATAAAGTTAATACCAAACAAACAATTTTTTCGACCAATCAGCAAGCACCAAAAGTGATATATGTACCTGCAATTAATAACTGCGCCATTGCCAATATGACTTCTACAAGAGCCAGGCCCTTTTCTACATCTGAGCTTTTGGCCCTGGTGGAAGTGATGGATCGTCACCTGGGGCCCAGGGGCCCATATGTATCTAATGCGGACAAGCGGCGGGCGTATAATGCTGCCCGCCGCCTGATATTTTCCACAACCGGCGTCCGCAGAAGCCTGGGCCAGGTTGAGCGGCGCTGGTCCGACCTGCGCCGGCGGCAGCCGGTTCTACTCAGCAGCCTTCGCCGCCATATTGCCCGATGTAAGTTTTGATTACTAGTATGTCAGCGTTTTTTAGCAATGTTTGGTGTACTTTTTATAAATATGTTCCTGAGTATGGGGGTGTATATGGGGTGTATAGGGGGTGTATATGGGTGTATAGGGGGTGTATATGGGGTGTATATGGGGTGTATATGGGGTGTATAGGGGGTGTATATGGGTGTATAGGGGGTGTATATGGGGTGTATAGGGGGTGTATATGGGTGTATAGGGGGTGTATATGGGGTGTATAGGGGGTGTATATGGGGTGTATAGGGGGTGTATATGGGTGTATAGGGGGTGTATATGGGGTGTATATGGGGTGTATATGGGGGGTATATGGGGTGTATAGGGGGTGTATATGGGGTGTATATGGGGGGTATATGGGGGGTATATGGGTGTATAGGGGGTGTATAGGGGGGGGTTTAAGTAGTTGATCAGTTTTTGGGTGTAGGATATCAAATAGTTTGCATGATAAATGTCTGAAATTTCACAGCAATGATAATTTTGAAGGTTATGAGCATGACTAATGTGAATTTTTCTTTCCCCCTTTTTTATGAAACCCAATCTTCGATTTCTATGCCATCAACATGAACATTTCAGCACGGGCAAGGGCACGCATTGAAGCCCGGGAGCAGGCAGCCCGGGACCAGGCAGGCCGGGACCAGGCAGCCGAGGAGGAGGAGGAAGAGGAGGAGGAAGAAGAGGAAGAGGAGGAAGAGGAAGAGGAGGAGGAGGAGGAGAAGAAAGAGGAGGAGGAAGAGGAGGAGGAGGAAGAGGAGGAGGAGGAAGAAGAGGAGGAGGAGGAAGAAGAGGAGACCCAGGGTGCAGTTTTCACCCACACAATTTCCCCATCCCCCACCCCCCTCCACAACCCCCACCCCCTCCACAACCCCCACCCCCTCCACAACCCCCGCCCCCTCCACAACCCACCCCCCCCCTCCACAACCCACACCCCCTCCACAACCCCCACACCCCCCCCCCTCCCCACCCCATTTCCAACCCCCCTACACCTCTCCACCACCCACCCCCAAACCTCTCCACTCCCCAGTAACACCCAGTACCTCGGGCCAAAGACCAGGACCATCCTCCTTGCTCCTGCCTTCCCCAACCACTCCACAGCCAACCAGCGGCGCCCAGGATGGCTCAAGTAGCCGTAAGTAAATAATGTGTCTAATGTTGACCTACACATTTCTACACATAAACAATCACAACAACCACATATGTGTATCCAACATCAACATTTGTTGCAACATATCACTGCAGGGCGACCATGAGGTGTGTCCTGTCCTTCTCCAGGAACAAGGGTCCCCTTGGTGGTTTTTTTGAGTGTGGCCATGCCTCACCCCTTGAATAATTGACATAACAGTACATCCAATGAGATATCCGACATTAGTGGTGTGGTAGTTATGTGGCTCCAGGTGTTGGGTAACTCCAGTTCCCAGCATGATGTGCAACACAGGGCCAGATTATAATGGAGGCGCAAGGGGTCAGTGCCCCTGGGACCCCCTCTAGCTAGGGGCCCCCTGTGGTTGTCATTTTTTTTTTTTTTAAAGACAATGTTTAAGTTATGGTTTTTTTTTTTAGCTAAATGTTTTGTGCATGGGTGGGGTAGTGCTGCAGCTTCACCTATCTGCCAATGTGACAATGATTTATGGTGCTGAGCATCGGGAGGCAAGGCACACTGATTGCACAAGTGTGCAGTGCATTTCTGGGAGTTGACTAAGTCCCATGACACTTTGCACCAGAGGACAGAGGCTGAGAAGTTTGTGCTGAGCTCTGATTGGTGGAGCTCATTACATACTTCTCAGGTCCATGGAGAACAGCAGCAGCAGCTTAGTCATAGGAGGGTTTTTAATCAGAGGCAGCACTAGGACTGTGAGGTCTCCTCCAGAGTAAGGGGCAGAGGGACAAACACAGGCTTTTCATGTGGTGTGTGTATATATATATATATATATGGTGTCTATTATTATTCCGAGTGCCGCCAACCCCCTGTCTATATATATATATATATATATATATATATATATATATATATATATATATCCCCTGCAGGTAACCATTGACCAAGTTTATTCTGCCTTTACTCTATGTTTTGACAGTATAATATTCGGCCATGCAGTGTGCGGCCAGTAATGACAAGTGCAAGGGGGCCCCCCGCTCTAAAGTACCCCGGGCCCCCCAAAGGCTTAATCTGCCACTGGTGCAACTTAAATGTAGAGATTGTTTTGGTAATAGTGTGTGAGGCCATGCGGATGCATGCTTTACAAACATAGCTGTAGGCCTATAATTTGTACAGCAATGTCCTAAATTTAAAATAGTAAGGAGTGCTTAAGCCACAACAATGTCATAACCCTTAAATAGCACAGGCTAATTGTGAGGTTAGAGGACAGTCCCCCAAAAACAAAGTACCAATTGGGATACAGCATACATTCATTGATGAAGGAGTAATTGAATTAATGTTATTAATTAATTAATGTTATTTACTATGTACAGTATGTGCGTGTTAACATATTATTTTGTAGTACTGTGTTTACAGCAGACCCATCTTCAATGTAGTTTCTAAATGTATGTGGCCTTCACACATAACTCTGAACTTTTTATTATGTACAAATACAACAAACATTTGTGTATGTTATATATTAATTTTTTTTTTTTATCCCTTCACTACAGACACTGAACAGCACCAGGAGGAGGTCGCCAGAATTATGAGGGAAATGTTCCTGACCCTCCTCTATTTATGTATTCTTTTTGGCCAACTGGAGGCCCTCATTTAATTTATTTTTACCCCCCCCCCCCCCTTATTATGTTTGTTAGAAATAAAAGTTTCGATTCAGTTATAAATTGCCTGTGTTTTTACTAATAAATATGTTAGAGGGCTTGTAAGGGTAGGTACATACAGATGTGTACTGTACGTTATACTTGTAATTTGAGGTGAGGGGTAATGATTGATGTGTGAATGTGTGTGCTTTTGAGTAAAATAACACATAGTGAAAATGCATGAATGTTTAATGTTGTTCGATTAAAACATCACACATAACATCAGGGTAGGTATACATGTTACACATTTTGGACAAAGTAATTACGTACATAATTTAGTACATATACAGAAACACCAACATAACTTGATTTAAAAGTAACAGCAATATGGGGACACATAGATAGTGATTAAAATGCCACATTAGAACATAACAAATATACATGTAATGTGGTTTAAAATGTAGTTTTATTAGGTCTTTATTAAGGTAGACAATTGAGTTAATAGAAAACAATAATTGAATAACAAATAGATTAATTAATCAATTGTCAGATTAGTAGTTGAGAGGCAAGATTTGCAGGTCCATATATGTGAAGGGTATGCCAGCGTGCACGGACGTACGCTCACTCTCACGAGCGGTGACATAAGCTGAGTTTTCCATTGAAAACAATAGGGACCCGTCCGTGCAAACTGGCATACGCTCAGATCGCCGCAAGAAGGCGGTGGGGAGACGGAGGAAAGACGGCCGTAGACGGCACCATACGCTCAGTTGTACGCCTGTTGTCGGAGTGCAAGGGCTGGCCCGTCCGCGTACGTTGCCGTACGCTCATTTGTACACCACTCCCCTTCTACGTTATTTCTGCATGTACGCAAGCGGCCGATTTGTGGGTGGACTTAACCCTAACGGCCGCGTACGGCTAGCGTGCGGTAATTGTGAACGTACGCACGTTTGGCCGCTCCGATCAGAATAAGGCCCAGTATGTGCTGCACTCCCCTCTCAGGGCCCTTCTTTAGTATCGGACTGGGGCATGAAGGGCCCACCGGGAGAATGTAGTGGATGGGGCCTATGTTTAGGGGTGTGATCAGTATGCAAAGGGGGTGTGACCAGCAACCACATTGGTTTACCTAATCAATAGAGAGGGCATGGGCTGGGCCCTTTGATAAATATATAGTAAATACTGCTAATGTGTCCATGGTAATGTACCAGATTAATAACATTAATGCACTGAAGAAAATTATACTTAGTCCAGGGGGTTTCCCCTGTGGGCCAATCCAACCCTGCCCTGCTTGCACTTTTCTCTCCTTCCTGCACTGTTGTGCACCAGTAAGGCAGTAACAGATTATATACTGTTGGGGGTAAATAAATGGTTCAAACTATATCCAAATGACACCTGATGTCACAAACACATGGCAAAGCGCAACAGGAGGAGAAGCAAGGTCGGGACATGGTATCCTTCATTTATCCTTGCGGCTCTCTTCACTTGCCACACTTTGGGCGTGGTGGCAAGCGGAATGGGGCTCCGCACATAGTTACTATAGATGGTGCATGGATAGAGACAGTGCTCCTGCCCTGCTGTTCGCATGTCACGTGGTTGGGTGTCAAAGGACCTTTCTCCTATTAGGATCTAACAACTACTGTAAATAAATAGGGGTCTGGATGATATGACCGGGAGGGGGCACAAACCTGTATCTTGCTGCCAGGGCTCTTTGGGTCTTAACTGCCTTCTATATAATTGTAGACTTTTATTTTTATGTAGTATCTGCAAGGTTAGACACTGTGCTAATTCCTATTCAGCATTGAATGTGTTAAAGTGTTCTGGGTATGGCACAGTGATGTTTATAACCAAAAAAAAATTATATATATATATACACCATTTCACAAATGTGCCTCCATAATATAATAATTCAGCAGTGCTATTGAGTCGGTGCATTGCACTAAAGGTGCGCACACACTAGAACGATTTTTTTTTGCTGATTGGCCGATTTCCATCCGATGTTTACTGATAATCGGCCGAAAATCGGCTGATATCGATCTGATGCGCTGTCCCGTGGATCTTTTGCTAAATCTTCTGATCTTAAGTGCTGCATGAAAGATCAGAAGATTTAACAAAAGAACCATAGGAACGCACTTGGGATATTAAGAAAAATCTTTGGTAAAGATGTGCGCTTGCCTGAAATCTTTTGTCCAGGACAGACAAAAGATTTCAAGGCTAATATATTTGCACATCTTAAGATTGCAGATCCTTTTAGTGTGTGGGCACCTTAAGTTATCCAATTAAATAGCAGTGCTCCTCTCCAACCTCCAGAAGGCACTAGCTCCTCACTGAGAGCCAGAATCTTTTCTTCAACTGCACCCAGCATCTCCTTCCCTAATAGCTGTGTGTTCACATGTTAGTCACACAGAGAGACGCAGGAAAAGTGCAGGCCGCTGGCAAGTATGTAAGGGCAAGACAGGACAGGTTTATACTACTCTCTAAACATCACCTTTCCTGCTGTCATTTTCTCCCAGAACAATAACAAATGAGTCACAAATGTAACCACTACTGACTTTCTATCAGTGTGAGATTGCTTCATTCTTTACAGTAATTTAAGAATTAAAAGGTAAAATGAATTAAAAGTTCAGTATTTGTTATATTGTCTCCCACGTACTCAACCTGAAATGGTTTTGCTGATATTGGTATTTTCTAAGTAAATGTATATTTGACAAAATTCAGTAACTTGCATCCATGTTTCATACTACTAATCCATCTTGAAAAAGCACAAATTGTGTAGGTGCACAAGCAGCATAGATTTGCCATTAGTCTAGGCCTTACTACTATTAGGTATTAAGTATGTTAAAGATCTCTAGATAAAATATAATGTACAGACATTTTTAGTGTTCATGTTTGTGCTGTATCTGTTTTTTAAGTGAAATACAGTTTCTTGCTGGGAAATATCCCAGCGGTATAAGGTAATTCAAAGACCTGGTTTTCCCTTACATCCAGTGTAACTTTGGGACATACTTGCTTACTCTCCAAGAGGTTAGATGGGTTTCAAATACTGGCACACAGCAGGTTAAATGGATCTGATGACGGATTATGGATCCACTGAGGAAGCCGCTGACAGTTAACAAAGGCAGAGAAATGGGTTGATATACCTCTATTTGGCCATTATCATCCAGGTGGGGCTATCGTTCATCCATTCATCCAGACTGGTTGACTCCAGATAAGGCTGTTGGACCAGCAAAGGCTCTTATTCAGGTTGGATTAAGCGCCCGCGTGTGCAGACAGCCCGTGCGAACGGATCGCTCACTCTTTCAGTGAGTGTGAGTCTGCCCACAGAACATCTGCGCACGGTAGGTGGGAAAAGCCAGCAAAGGGGAGTGGCATGTATATGAGCGTATGCTACTGTACTCGGGCGGATCTCATCCTTTTCGGTCGGAAACTAAGCGTGTTTCTCCTATCGTAGGAGGAAGCGTACATCCAATCACGGTGGTGTACGCTTCACATATATGCTCCAGCAATTATTTCCTTTGAAGTTACCTTTTAACAATTACCCAATTCCTCATCACACTGTCCCCTTACTCATTGAGACTATAAATGAATTTTCAACTTTTGCAGGCTTTTTGGTTAATTTTGAAAAATCAGAGGCACTCGCTATACATAGTCCAGCGAGACTAGGTTGGTCAACCCCATTCCCCTTCCGATGGACTAACTCCTATATTACCTACCTAGGTATTCAATTGCCCGCTAACCCTATACATCTCCACTCCAATAATTTACAACCGATTATACTCTACCACTTAATTTTCTGGGTAGATGTAACTTAATTAAGATGGCCAGTTTTCCTAAACTGCTATATGTACTTCAAATGACCCCACTTTTAATGTCTAAATCAAACCTCTCCACCCTCAACTCTGCAATTACTAAATTTATTTGGAACAAAAAAACTTTCTCAAACATCATTTAAAGGGGGAGTAAATCTACCAGACATTAGACATTATAACATAGCTTGTCTTCTATGTTTTGCCATGGACTTGATAAGGGACACAAGTATATATACAGAAGTGGCTTTAGAATCCCAATAATGCGCTCCTCTTTCTCTCAGCTATTTTCTCTCACCTTAAAAATCCCTCACTCAGACAATATCTTGTTACGCTCTACTGCCCAGGCAGGGAAACTGTCGAGAAAATCTCTTGGCCTCCAATTTTTACATTCCCCTTTTCTCCCACTAGTTGGCAGTCTAGAATTTCAACTAGGAACCGCTACATTACCTTTTATTGCTTGGTGCTCACACGGTATCTTAGGTATCCGTGACCTCTTATATTCTTCTAATTCACCACTTTCATTTAATGAAGTGAGGGAGAAATTTAACGAATTCAGGTGGCTCGAGCCACCTGAATGACCACCTTCCATCTGTGATGAAGTGATGTCCCCTCTCCCACAGACGTCCACAATCTCCTGATCTGATTTGATTACAAATGTTATGGGATTCATGCTATATTCCTAATTTCCAGCCTAAAGGAGAAGACGCCAAATAGGGAGAACAACCCTATCCCAGCAAGGAAACTTTATCTGGGACCCCATCATCACTCCCCCTTCTGGTGTATACAGCCATAACACCAGACAACATCAGATGGTAATATAACCTCATAATCATTCAAAAAGAAAGCCACACGTGGAGCTCCATATTGCAAGACTAATACAAATTGCAAAAAATCTTTCTGTGCTCATTAGCATTTATTTAGGTAATGTGTTTTTCGTGATTCTTTTTATGTGTTTAAAAATAAATTGTTAAATTTTTTATTGAGAAACTGTCTGGTCTTCATAATTGTTCAGCCAGCGCTGGCACACCTCCTTTTTCTTGCATTCTAAATATTTGGGCTTGACAACCCTGTGTCAGCTGCTGTTGATAGCGCACCACTCACTTTCCTTTTTTTGAACTAGAATAAGGGCCATTGTTTTCTTACGTAAGCCATCGATATCCATCATCACATTCTCCTCCTCTACATTTTCTCCACTTCCAATTAAGGCTGAGGCAGGGATGGGAGTAGGGGCAGGGCCGGATTTGTTCCTAGGCCCGTGAGGCAGGGGCCTCAGTGCGGCACCAATCAAGGGTGGCACGGCAGGCTGACATTCTTTTAAATAGCAGCATGGCAGAGCGGGTGGGCACCGGCAAGTGACAAGCGGCGCCGCCGACATGATTAATCATATGGCGGCGGCAGCGTCACCCACTCTGCCATGCACTGTACATCACCGGCTATCTCCGACGGTCCCCCTGAGCGTCCGGCCCCGCCGCTGGGTGAGCTGAGCTGAATTGCTCTGGCTCACTGCCGCCGGCAGGGAAAGCAGCTGAGCTGAGCAGCGCACACCTCCCTGCACTCAGTCAGTCAGTGTGAGAGAGACTGACTGAGACTGCAAATAAAGTTAATTCACCCTCCCTCCGGGTCCTCCATACAGTTAGCAGTCCAGTCTGCTTTACATTTTTTTGAGGTGGGCTACAGTAAAATTTGTATGTATGTATATATATATATATATATATATATATATATATATATATATAAATATATGACTTATACCTTAATAATGATTATATTAAAATGGGGGGGCGGCCCAAGATGTTGTGCCTAGGGGCAGACTGACCCCTAAATTTGCCTCTGAGTAGGGGTCAAGTTTGTGGGGTGTGGTGGGGATTGGTAGGGGTTGGGGGTGGGTGGTGGGGAGTAGTAGGGGCATTGGAAATGGGGTGGGTGGGGTGGGGAGTGGATTTGGGCAGGGGAGTGGGTGTGGGTGGCGGCAGGGGAGTGGATGGAGGCAGGGGTGTGGGTAGAGGAGTGGATGGAGGCAGGGGAGTGGATGTGGGTAGGGGAGTGGGTGTGGGTAGAGGAGGGGTGGAGGCAGGGGAGTGGGTGTGGGTAGAGGAGTGGATGGAGGCAGGGGAGTGGGTGTGGGCAGGGGAGGGAGAGATGGGGTGGGCACCAGCAGGCCCAGCTGCCGCCTCTTCTTCTTCCGCCTCTTCCTCCTGCTGGCGAGCTTCTCTTGCCCTGATGCGTGCCATGGTGTGTACTTTGATGTGAATGTTGATTGTAGTGTTATTGAAGGTGGTGGGTTATGAATTGGAGAAAAAAAAAATTAATTGAGACAAAATTTAAATACATTTTATTTAAATGTATTTAAATTTTATTTTTAAACCAATGAATACTACCACACACACACATACACACACATTTTGCAAACATTTGCCAGCAAACATAATGTTTAAAATATACATTACTTACAGCGGCGGACATAACGGCGGATCCTCCCCAACAGTTCGGGCTGCCTCCTCTGGAGGTCTGACCACCTCCTCTCTAGTTGGGCGACAGTACACCTTACGCTTGTGCGGGCATGGATTCTGCGCCGGGCAGCATTATACACCCGGCGCTTATCAGCATTACTAATATAAAGGGCCCATGGGCCCTAGGCACTGGTCCATCACTTTGACCAGCGCCAGCAGCTCCCTTGAGCCAAAGGGTGCAGCCCTAGTAGAAGTCATATTGGCACATAATTGCAGGTACATATATAAGTTATGCTGTTCACTGATTGGTTGGAAACTGTACTGTGCTAATCGTACATATGAATTATACATTATATGACAGACAAAAACAGACCAGCTGGCCTGTCTGCAAGCAATTGTTCGGCGAATAGTTTGCATCTGCATAAAATCATATTTACAAATATGTATATATCACCTAATGATACCTGTTATGCTGTCCTTTTTGGTAAAGTGTGGCATGGACATTCTATCCGGATTGCAATATAACAAACACACACATACATAGAAACTCTACATATATGTTGATTGAGGAATGACACAACAGACTGGGCCATGGACCACACTGGTGCCGGACGGGGTCCTGACAGTCGGGATCCCAACAGTCATTTACCCGACGTCGGTATCCCGACTGTTAAAATACCGACGCACAGGTTCCCGATGGCCACCATCTATTCTCCCTCATGGGGGTCCTCGACCCCCATAGAGGGAGAATAGAATTGGTGGCGAGCGTAGCAAGCTTTGTTGGGGCTTTGTTGCGCTCCCCATGCTGTCTGAGTCCGGCCAGTCAGGATCCCGACTGTCAGAACCCTGTACCACACCCGGACCACACATTCAACTCAGTCTGTGTGTGATCTGTCGCGTGCACACGTGCATTAAGTCGGCGTAATTTATGCAGTTTTTTCGTCAGGAGTCAAAAAAGAAAAGTCTGACCAAGGACTTATTTTAGCTAAGCTACAGTCAATGACTGAAAATATACAGAGGAAGGCAGAGGAGCGGAGGAGGAAGAGAGAGAGTCGAGCCCAAAGGACCCAGTCAGACCAAGGGGCAGCCTCACAGCCAGAGGCAGGCCCAAGTTCTGAGGCTCAACAGGGGCCAAGCAACCAGGCAGAACAAGATGTGTTTGTACGAGAAGAGGAGAAAGACTGTATAGGGGAACGCACAAAATATTAAAACGTAACTTTTATTGGTATAGTTTAAGACGCCCTATATCCACATTGGGGGCACTTCATAAATAGCGAAAATAATGGAGAGGTTAAAAAATTACATATATTACACAGACAGAGTAGGTGATAGAGAAATAAAGTATTTGTGTGTTAAAAACACATTTGTTGGTTAGGGAGAGATGTTATAGGATAGACTTGGAGACCCTTTATTTGAGGATCAATTCTTTAGACCATATATTTGGTAAATAATAATGGAGAGATATGAAGTCAAAGTAAGTGATTTATATTACAATCAGGACCAAAAATGTCCACTTGTGATGGGTCAGCCACTCTCACTGGTTCCCCAATCACAGGTGGTGGCAGATTAGTATCTGTGATGTATTATCTTGGCAAATGGGCACTTATTGTGAAGGGTGATCCCCTCTCACTGGTTCACCCCTCACACTGGGGACGAGTTGGAATTACTCTCCTCAAATATTCCTGAGGTATTTATATTAAATCTCAATCGGGTTGTACTTTATGGTAGTACCCCGTAAATGCCCTTTATAATTTTACACAGAAAAAATAGGATTTATTTCACATAAATGCCACTGATAGTAATGTATCACCACATTGATGTCTAATGCTATTACAGGAATGTCACTCTCACTGGCATTATCTGTTAGCATTAATAATTGGGTTGTATTAGCCTGGATATGATAGCAGTGTTGCCACTCTCACTGGCATGACCTGCTAGTACCAGTATGATATATGGTATAATAGTGTACCAGTGCACGAATGCTGAAGCTGTTGCACAGTTCAGTGTGGAAAATCCCTATAATGCAGCAATTCAAGTGGTATATGCTGGCTGTGATTGCCCTCTAGTGATTAGACCACATGAATTGCAGATACACTACTGTTGCAACATTGTGTTAAGCATAGGTAATTAGATACATATGGTACAAAATCTTCAATTTCTCCTAGTTCAAGTCTATCACCGTCCTATCTCATGCAATAAATTTCATTTAAGTAAATAACAATTTTATGCTATGCTGAGAGGACTGCTCCCTAAACTAACAGATGCCAACGCAGCGTTTCGCTATTAAGCTTTTTCAAGGCCAACCAGATAGCCTTACATTCATTATATTTATCAGGTCATGGCGGCCAATCACCGGGCCGCTTGGGCGTCATGTGATATTAATTGGCATGCGATTGCACTCCTTAGGGACGTCGTCACGTGACCCGAGAAATTGAAGATTTTGTACCATATGTATCTAATTACCTATGCTTAACACAATGTTGCAACAGTAGTGTATCTGCAATTCATGTGGTCTAATCACTAGAGGGCAATCACAGCCAGCATATACCACTTGAATTGCTGCATTATAGGGATTTTCCACACTGAACTGTGCAACAGCTTCAGCATTCGTGCACTGGTACACTATTATACCATATATCATACTGGTACTAGCAGGTCATGCCAGTGAGAGTGGCAACACTGCTATCATATCCAGGCTAATACAACCCAATTATTAATGCTAACAGATAATGCCAGTGAGAGTGACATTCCTGTAATAGCATTAGACATCAATGTGGTGATACATTACTATCAGTGGCATTTATGTGAAATAAATCCTATTTTTTCTGTGTAAAATTATAAAGGGCATTTACGGGGTACTACCATAAAGTACAACCCGATTGAGATTTAATATAAATACCTCAGGAATATTTGAGGAGAGTAATTCCAACTCGTCCCCAGTGTGAGGGGTGAACCAGTGAGAGGGGATCACCCTTCACAATAAGTGCCCATTTGCCAAGATAATACATCACAGATACTAATCTGCCACCACCTGTGATTGGGGAACCAGTGAGAGTGGCTGACCCATCACAAGTGGACATTTTTGGTCCTGATTGTAATATAAATCACTTACTTTGACTTCATATCTCTCCATTATTATTTACCAAATATATGGTCTAAAGAATTGATCCTCAAATAAAGGGTCTCCAAGTCTATCCTATAACATCTCTCCCTAACCAACAAATGTGTTTTTAACACACAAATACTTTATTTCTCTATCACCTACTCTGTCTGTGTAATATATGTAATTTTTTAACCTCTCCATTATTTTCGCTATTTATGAAGTGCCCCCAATGTGGATATAGGGCGTCTTAAACTATACCAATAAAAGTTACGTTTTAATATTTTGTGCGTTCCCCTATACAGTCTTTCTCCTCTTCTCGTACAAATATATTGCCTCTGTAGGGAACTGCACCCCCCACACTGTGGATTTAATATCTGGGGGTCTCTTGTTCCACAACTGTGGACTTATACTCCAAATAGGTTGTGCGGGTATATACCCAACCCTGCAAAGGGTTAACCCAAACGTACAGAACAAGATGTGCCCAGGGCCGGCGCCACCACTAGGCAGCCTTAGGCATTTGCCTGGGGCACCGGCCACTGGAGGGCGGCACTTGGGAGCAGGTCAGTGGCGTGGAGCAAGGTGAGTGGTGCCCGCACCTCTCCCCCCCCCCGTAAAGCCAGTTAAGGCCACACCTGCACTGCTCACCCACGCGACCGCTGACTTGCTGACCTCCCCCGCCCCCCCTGCCCTCCCGTGCGTCGTGCGCCGGAGCAAGTCACCTGCACTACCGCTGACTTGCTGCGGCGCCTGCACCCCCTCCCCTCCCGTCCGTGGACCGTGCATCTCCTGAGCACGCACCACGGCTGACATGCTGCACCCCCGCCCCCTGGTGCGCCGGGCACTACCGCTGACTTGCTGTGGCGCCCGCACCACCCCATCCCTGTGGGGTGACTCGCCGGTAGCCGGAGCAGCCAGGTGGGTGGCGTGGCTCCCCCCCGCCTGGGGCGCTGAGGTGCCTTGCACCGGCGCTGGATGTGCCATTACTTGAGACATCTGAGACCCAGCAGTTGCGTGCTGACGTGACTGGCCACCCCAGCAATGGGTCTGCATCATCTAGGAAACGGCGTAGGCAGGATCCCAACTAAAAAAACACAAGAACCCTGCATTTCTAGAGCGTGAACTACAGATTTTGGTACCCAGAGCATGGGAATGGATTGAGTTAACCACCAGGAAGCTGTCCCCCTCTGCGAAGGAGAAGATTTATCCCTATAGAATGTAAGCTTGCAGCAGGGCCCTCTAACCTCCAAGGCTGTCTGTTGTTACCCAGTTTGTTTTATCACTGTCTACTATAGTAAAGCGCAATGGAATCTGCTGTGCTATATAAGAAACTGTAAATAAATAAATAAAATAAATACATTTGGGGCGGAATTACAAATGAAATCAATAAGGTGGCACCATTGCACAGGGTTGTGAAGTCTGTGCGCAAAAGGCAAGTGTGTTGTTTAAACTGATATGTAGTTGTTTGTGTAAGAAAACAAAAATTGAATAGACCTTTTAGGATAAAGGTGTGTTTGTTGATAAGTCGTTAGTTCATTTACACATGTGAGCACATTTATAGAGGGGAGTGCTGTCCAGGTGGTGTGATTATGACACCTTGTACCATGGACAATAATTCTAGATGTTATAGGTTTCCAAACGTGGTCCTCAAAGCAGCCCAATGTTCCAGGGATTAAATATATCCATGCTTTTCCACAGGTGACTTAATTAGTAACTCAGTCAGTCTGATTTAACCAACTGTGCTGAGCCATGAAATGTCTATAACCTGGACCGGTGGAGTGCCTTGAGGACCGCGTTTGGTTTCCTATGCTGTATGTGATGTCATCACAAAATGTCCGCCCCCATACAGCAGACAGTTTCACAGAACTGATAGCAATGTGCTCCCTAGGGTGCACGGACAGGCGCTACCACGGGTGCTGTGCCAAGAGCTGCCACTTAAAAAGGGGTAGTCGGCCCCAAAAAAACAGAATAAACAAGAAAAAGAAGTGGCGCTGGTATTGATGAAATAATCGTACAAATATTTAATAACAATTAAAACAACATATCATAAATCAATTACATACAGTAATAAAAAAAAGTTGATCATTGACCAGTTGGTCTTAAATTTTCCAACCCTGAGGACACCTGCCATCCGATCCTATCCCCATTATTGGAGCCTCCAAGCGACGTGAGACACTGTGGCCTAAACAGTTCGCAGCCCTACAACATCTATTGGGTTTCCAACCAACTGTGGCCCCACAGTCGCACCTACTTGAGGACCATTTGATATTCAGCTCACGGGACTGGATCACAATCACCATCAGTGGTAACTATTGGGCAACCCTTATTATTACAGCTACTACCCACTTCCACCATTTCTTGGGTCCAATCCATTCAGCCTCCGGTCCAGTTATTGACCCACCTTTTTATTACTGTATGTAATTGATTTATGATATGTTGTTTTAATTGTTATTAAATATTTGTACGATTATTTCATCAATACCAGCGCCACTTCAGTTTCACAGAACTGTGTGCTGTATGGGGGCGGACATTTTATAGCAGTACAAGTGTGCATGTTATGTGCACCGATACTGATTCTCCCCCATGTGTCACTGGGCGCTCATCGTTCCGCCTCCTGCAGGGTGATGATACCCTATCTCCACAGCAGGGACAGCGCTATGCCTGCTTGTTGTGACCGCTGGCTCTGGGTTGTGCAGGAGATCTTGCGTGAGTAGCATGATCTCACGGATGCCCAGTACAACTGGCTTGGCAGCGCGTTAATAAGCGTTGATGCGCTATGCGCAGAGGGGGCAATGCCAGAGGAAGAGTTTTCGCTCCTCTGCTCTGGTGGACAGGATCATCCGATCATTGTCCCTCGGTAATGAGGCGAAGCAGGAAGTTTTATAGTGCTGCGATAAGCGCCGCTTTAACACATCTCCCACTATGTTTCTGTATACCTCTGTTTTCCACTTTTCAGTAAAGTACTGTGTACCAGGTGCTAAGGAACATTAATCTACTGTAATACAAGGCAGTTTTTCAGTTGGCCCACACTCCTGCTCTCGCTGCAGAATTCCTCACATTTTTCCTGTTTGTGAGGGTGAAAGTCAGAGTGAATTTCTTCAGCGTTGGCAGCTCCGGGTAATATGGGTGTTTTTTATTTTTCCTCCTTTGACTGCTTTCTGCCCTGCTTACTCCAAACACAGAGGATTAGGAGCTGAAGCAGGAGGCTGTGTGTGGTCTCCTCTGCATCCCTTCCACTATACCTCCTCCTGTCTCACAGGCTCAGAGCCCACCCTCACAGTTAAGTCAAACTGAAAAATGTTAACCCTTTGCTCACTGAGATAGATATTGCAAACTATTCATTGCAGCACACTAATATTTGTGTTGCTGTTTCCTCTTGCAATTGACTTAAGTAATATAAATGTCTGATTGTTTCATGGGAAATCTGTAAATTGATAAATTGTCTATTTCTATGATCAATGTTGTATCTGGAGAACTTTTATTCAGCAATACAGTTTTTACAGCGGTCCTTAGACCAGAAGATAAAGAAAAGTATGCCACAAAGAGCCACATGTTAAACAAATAGAAATTCTGATTCTCTGACATATAATACTGTAAATATAAGCTAATAATCTCATATATAGGAATATAAAAACAGAATAGAAATATTGGGGGAAATTTCCCCCATTATAACAGAGCCAAGCAACACACAAAAAAAGGAAAACCATACAAAGAAAAACAAGTGCCTACTAGCAATCCAGAGTCGTGGATCCGTCCATGAGTCGATCCACCCAAGCAGCAGAAGACAATGGCCCTTATTCTGATCGGTGCGGACGGATCCGAATATGCGGCCAGGACCGTGCGTGCGAAACCCCGCCTTCCATACGGATCGCCAACTCCGTCCGTACGCGGTAAGAAGCTGGCCGAACGGACCGCACGTGTATTTTTCACGGAATACGCCTCCTCCATCTCAGGGAACCTCCCCCATCATTCGATGTATGCATATGGTAATGAGCCCAAATAGCCCTTCACGCCCCTCTCCACCCCCTGTTCGGAGTGTTCACATTTCATGCGGGATTTGGCTGTACGCCCCGCTCGCACATGCGCAGAGACGCCTCTGCACATGCGCAGACACAAAACATCGGCGGCACGAACGCACGCGGATATTACCGCACCGATCAGAATAAGGGCCAAAGTGGGGAGGGTGAGAGTGAGAGCGTGGAGTGATATAATGGGGGCAGATGTATTAAGGCTTAAAAAGCGATAAAGGGTGATAAACCCAAGGGTGATAAATGCCCAGTCAATCAGCCCCCAACTGTCATTTTCCAACACACATCCTGTAATATGGCAGATAGGAGCTGGTTGGCCGGGAAGGTCTTGGGTAGTTCAAGGGGGATCACATACAACTTCTTCCCTCAGAGTGGTCGCACAAGTGTATGGGGGCTTTAACCATAGCCCTAACAGCAACTCTAACAATAACCCCAACACTAACCAGAACCCTAATGGATGTGGTATAAGCTCACAGACAATGTCTAGCTCAATAACAAAAGGTTGACATTGGCAAAAAGTCGACACATACGTTTTTCCTGGTATTTTTTGTGTCCATGTCGACACCTGAGTATGTGGACCACCAATTAGTGTACCACATGCTTTCATATGGCTTGCTTTGCCATGCTTTTTGTCTTAATGCTAACCGTAACCCTAGCAGCAACCCTAACAATAACCGTATCCCCAACTCTAACCATAACCCGAAGAGTGACCCTAACAATGACAGCGACCCTAACATTATCATGACCCTAACAATAAAAGTAACGCTACCCATAACTCTTACAGCAGCCATAATATTAATAGCAATCCTAACGCTAACCATATTCTAGCAGAAGCCTCAACAATGGCAAATCTAAATGTAACCCTAGCACCAACCATAACCCTAACAGTAACCCTAACAGTAGCCCCAACACTAAAGGTCCATACACACTGGGCACTGGGCGATTTTGGCCAGTGTGTATGGACATCGATGACCGCTGTCAATGCTGGGGGGGGGGCAGATGGCTTTGCATAGCGCAGCGCTATGCAAAGCTGCCCATAAAGCCGCTCATCTGCTGGTAATACCAGCAGATGAACGGCTTTCTCAGCGATGATGCGGGAGGGCGCGTCACTGCTCATCGTTCATCGCTGGGCCATTCACACTGGGCAGCTTTAAGTTGAAAGCCACTCAAAACACCAAGTTTGAGCAGCTTTCAGGTCAAAATCGCCCAGTGTGTATGGGCCTTAACCCTCAAGGAGATGTAAACATTTTGCAGATGTTGTTGATGATGTTGACATTGTAACTATGTCTATACTATCAATGTTGATCATCTACTGTTGACATTGTCATTGTCGACATGTTAAAAGAAGACATAATTACTGTATATCTCTGACAAAAACGTGGTGCATATGCTACTGGCACAGAGCTGGGTGAATCTAGTGATGCCCCTGACTCAGCATATAGGCACCAATACATTACGTATGCAGGCAGTCTATTAGAGCTTACTTTTTAGACACATATGCATCAAACTCAGCATGAGCCTCTAGATGTGTTATGACATGAGTGTTGTTCCACCATCATATTTAGAACTTTTATATATGAACTGAGAGCTCAGGCCAAAAGCTAAAGCAAAGTTGTTGGAAAATCCACTTTTGCTAATACCTGCAATCACGCTTCAAATAGATCTCCAGGGGCATGGGATTGCTGCCTGTCATACTCTAGCTAATCTGGCTCAAAATATCCCAAGTATTTGTAATCCGGCTTCCCATGTGCAAAAACCAATAAGAACACAGGAAACCCATGGATTAACCCATGGAATAAAGTGTGGAAAACATACAGGTTAAGATTTTGTGTTGTTCTGGTGTAAACTAATGGATGCTACAAAAGTGATTATCACGTTACTGCAACTTTGGACAATTTTGATTTATCCCACGATAATCTTCTAATTACTAAACATCTAATAATAATAATTTAATTTATATAGCGCAAGGAAGAGGCGTGGCCATACAATAGTATTTCTAATTCAACAATTCAAATTACTATGTAGAGGGGAAGAGACAGGCAGTAGACATAGGCGAATCTAGGGGGTGGTCCGGGGGTGCACAGGACCACCCATTTTGTAGCTGAGGGATGTGGCTTTCCAACGAGCCCGGCCCTGTGTCTCTAGCCCCCTGGGAACCGGAGATACTGCCAGGCAAAGCTGGAACATTTTCCCTATAGGATAACATGGGACCCGCTAATTCCGACCCCCACCTAGTTCAACGGCTGCCAGTTCCCCCTTCGGCATCACTGAAGCTCAAGGTTGATCTCAGTTGAACCCAAATCGCTGGGCCTTCAATCTGATACCACACTGGATCCATATGGGTTAATTGGTTCCAGGGATATTGAGGTTAAACCATTTTTTTTTTCATTTCTTAAATGTAATTTCATGACTGTTTATGTTCTTTGAGGGCAGATTTCTCTGGAACCAAACAGCCCAGTTTCGCGGGACCAAAATCATTTGAAGCCAACTCAAAAGTTCTTCAATATGATACTGGTCTCATGTATATGGGTCAGTTAGTTCCGAAAATATAGCTGGTTGGTTAAAGTGGGGTAGGGAGAGGGGAGTGGTTGTCTCTCCCCCTCACACCAGAAAATGCAGGGACTAGGCTGGTGTATAAGGGGTCAGCCTGGGAATGTCCCTGCATGATCCTGGGACCATATTCCCGGGTAAATCCCTGCATTTTCTGTTGTGAAAGGGGTATTATTTCAAACAGCTGTGACCTGCAGTGCTCTGAATATAGCCGGGCAGCCCCCTGCTCTCTGCCCAGCTGTCAATGACTGTCACCCCTGCAGCTTCCGCTCCAATTCTTCTCCCCGCTTTCATCTCAGCCCACCCCCCCTTTAATCATGTGGTGCCGGCGCCCGGCGTGCTCCCCCGACGTCACGCACAACAACAGAGCGCACAATATTTCAAATGTCCACTCGGCTAGAGGGGACTCCAGGAGGGGAGTGGGAGTGTGCTCTGCGCTCTGCTCCTCTCCCCATAGAAGCAGCTGCACCCCTCTCCATCTCTCCCTGCAGCAGCAGCGAAGGCTCATATAAAAATTTACAGTAAGTGGCACTTTTGGGGGCATTGCTTAAGGGACGCTACAAGTGGCGGTATGCGGGGGCATTACGGGTAATGTGTGGCTTAATGTGTAAGGGGCATTACGGTGTGCAGCATTATGTGTGCAACATCATGTGTAAGGGACATTATGTGTGTAGCATCATGTGTAATGGGTACTATGGTGCGCGGCATCATGTGTAATGGGTATTACGGAGTTTGCTAAAATGTGTAATGGGCATTACTGTGTATGGTCTAAAGTGTAATACCACACCCCTTTTTGTGATGCCCAGCCTCCTCCCCATGAGGACACACCCCCTTTTTGCTGCGCAGCTACGCCGCGCAAAGGTCCCCCTGCTATTGTATCTAGATTTGGGACCACCCATTACCATAATTCTAGATTCGCCTATGGCAGTAGGGGATACATACAGATGACTGGCGCTCAGGATGCTCGCATCTTGATGGAGGGAATCCCAACAGGGGTCAGGTAAGTATACTTACCCTAATGCTGAACCCTCTCTTCCCACAGCCTGACCCTAACCTTCCCCTCCCGCAGCCTAACTGCAACCCTCCCTGCTGGTTTCTAAACCTACTCCTAACACCCCTCCATTTAGGTGGCTCAGCCTAACCATAACCTTTCCCTCTCCACAGCCTAAACTTAAATCCACCCACTAGTCCCTAAACATAATCCACCCATCCATGGCCACCTGCTCCCGCTCCCCACATACTCACCGATCGGTATGCTGCTGTCAGTATTCCAGTTTTGGCATGTTGACCTCTTTGGAGTTGAGGCGCTGGTCTCCTGAAGGCAGTCGTGATGCCAAGAGAAGGGGGTTATAGGAACTGGCTACCTGTTGGCGCTGTTGCAGCCTTGAGTCTGTACTAACCCACAGCTATCACCTAATAGCAATAAACAAGATTATACAATACAAAAGATTTGGGATTCCAGGCTTCCGGCATTGGTCTCCCCTGAAGAATCGCCAGTATTTTGTCCACTGTAAGACCTGGTTGCAGCGGAGTTGTGGCGGACTTAATTCACCCCTCCAAACATGGTGATTATAGCTGAAGCCTTAGCATCAGCAGGTACTGGTCATTCTTCAGAGCAGACCAACAGAGGTAGTGTAGGACTCGCTGTGGCCATCCTAAACAGAGGTCATAGCTGTTGGGTTCGAACCCAAAACCTTAACAATTGTAATATTTGTATGAGAAAACCCATTTTGTTGTTCAAATTCAGTTTTCTTCCACACATACTATAAACACTTAAGAGAGAGAAAAAAAGGAGCACTATCATGAGAAACCAAAAAGAACATTGCCACCATTATTCACAACCACATTGACACCATTTTCTCACAGGATCATTTATAGCGCTACTTTTCTGCACTTACCCACTCTTTTCCCTGGGGTCATAAGCCTTTAGTGTTAAGAAAAGATTGCTGTTTTGTAATGACGCCACACCTGATTCTCCTTAACTTCCTTTAAAAACAGTCTACTGTGTAACACACTGGCTCCCCTTGCCGCAGCTGCCTCAGCAGTGTGCTGTGCAGGGGCGTGTTGTCATGTTGTGGCCCAGCATGCCACCTGTAAATTCAGAAGCCTCTCAGATGTTCCACAAGATTAGATAAGTAATATACTCATTTCAGATATCATTGACCCTAACAGTGTGGAGTATATTCTTCCCTTGCTTTTGTGGGATTTCCTCCGGGTACTCTGGTTTCCTCCCACAATCCAAATATATATACTGGTAAGTTAATAAAGGGCCTTATTCAGACCTAATTACAGGACAATTTATTTTCTCAACATGGACAACACTATGCTGCACTGCAGGTGGGGCAGATGTAGCATGTGCAGAGAGAGTTAAATTTGGATGAGTTATTTTGTTTCTGTGCAGGGTAAATACTGACTGCTTTATTTTTTCACTGCAAATAGATTTCAGTTTGAACACACCCCACCCAAATCTAACTCTCTCTGCACATGTTACATCTGCCTCACCTGCAGTGCAGCATGGTTTTGCCCATTTTGAGAATAAATTTGCCCTGCAATCAAGAATTAGGCCCTAAGTCAAAACAAAATGAACCCGAGTAGTGTGAATGTGTGTGTATGTGGTAGAAAATATGTGTTTGGGAAAAGGTAATCTGTAAAGTTCTGTGGAATATGTGTGCGCTATATAAATAACTGGTAATAAATAAATAATATAACAATTCCAGGCAAAAATATGTCATAATTTTTTGTAGCTCTCAATGACTAGTATTTGTATACTGGCAAGTCTGCTAATGACTCACCGACATATTTGGCAATGAACATCAGATCATATATAACAGCACTCAGTTTACGTGGAATTGTAGCTCATGTCTTTGATTTTTTAAGTGGCCTCATTATCTGTTTCATGCAAAGATACACAAAGATGAGACCTTTGGTAATACAGTTTCAATCATTTTGCATGGTAAGACATTCCTGCACGCCTACAGCTAAAACCAAGGTATTTTAGAGCTTCGGTGGCTCTATCATGGTGTTCCTGGCACCAGAATTTAATGACAGCTCACTAACATGTACCAGTGCCAGTACTTACGAATCTGCTTTTCAGCGTTGGCCAGAAAATACAACTTCTGGTTTTACAGACTTGTCTGGGTGGGGTTAACACTTGAGATGGCTAGTTGTCTTTTTAATCTTGTTTAAGGAATCTTTTTGGAGAATTCCAGCTTTAGAATAGAATAAGGCGATCACAAGGGTGATACTTACATTTGATAAAACATTTCTAAAATGAAACACTTTTCAAGAAACAAATTGTTATTACTTTAAATCAGTTTTCAAAGGTAAAAATCAAAGAAACATGTGACAGTACTTGCTACTTTTCCTATTTAATCCTGACCAACAACTGAAGACTTCTCAATTCGGCTAAATTACCATTTCAAAGATTTGCACTGATTGACCACTAATGGAATAGAACCAAATATTACAATATCTTTAAAATATGTTAGAAAAACATCAGAACTCTTGAAGGGGCGAACACTAAAAATGCACAAAGTACATATTTGTATGAATGTGACTAATAAAAGATTGTGTTTGTATTATAGACTCCACAGATTATTTACCATTACAAAATTATAAAATATGAAAACATTTCAGGATGTTAAAAAACGGTCCTTCAGAAATATTTTTCCTGTTGATCTGTATGAAAGTGTGTAAAATAATAATAATAATAATAATAATAATATTACTGTATCTGGAGGTAGGTTTGATCCTTTCATAGCAATGGGTAATTCCTGTTTTTCCACAAACACTCGCACTAGATTTATAACAAGGCAGGTTGGAAGCTTTTATGTTAGTCCCTAAAATGGTCACAGTACTCAACAAGATTATTGCTGGAAATATAAACAGCAGTAGACAGTCTGTGGAAAGAATCCAAACTAACGTCTTGTGTGTCCTGTTCAAGAACCAGCCTCTAGAGGACCTCAGAGAGAGGACACACATCATGTTTTGTACACTAATAACTGGTCAACCAGAAACCCTTTACACTGTAGGGGGGATGCAGTTAAAATCCCGGCGGTCGGGATCCCGGCGTTCAGAATCCCGACGCCGGAATCCCGACCGCCGAAATGCCGACACATTCTCCCTCCTGGGGTGTCCACGACACCCCTGGAGGGAGAATAAATTAGTGTGCCGATAATTATAATATAATATAGGGGGACCCCATCACTTCCCACCCCACCATTTGGGAGGCCAGGACCGGCTCAATGAGCCCAGGGCTGGTTATGCTTTTTTTGTTTTATTTACACACTTTTTGGACAAAACCAGGTTCTGTCAAACCCGTCAGCCTGAACCTGGTCAATTTTTTTTCAAATCTCACCCAATTACATTTGCGATTTTGATGTTTTCTATGAGAAATCATCTGATTACATTTTTTTGAAGTGCACCATTTTTGTCATAGCAACACGTGCGATTTGAGGAAAAATCCTACTATTACATCTGGCCCCTGGAAGGAACAGAGCTGTATGAAGCCCTTTAGGCGCATGTCAGTGCTGATTTAGGCATTCGGCTCTACATTTCCATATTAAAGGGCTGATTATAAAATACACGCAAAAGTAACCCATTGTCAGTGGCATAACAATAGCCCCGCAGACCCTGTGCTGTGTAAGTGCGGGCGGCGGGGGTCTGCGGGGCTATTGTAATGCCGTTGTTCTGGGACCGGGCCCCGCAGATTTACCTGTCTGCGCAGAAGTCCCGGCTCCCCTCCAGGCTTCTGCTGAAATAAAAATGGACCATCATAAAATGTCCGCCCCCATACAGCAGACAGTTCTGTCTGCTGTATGGGGGCGGACATTTTGTAATGGTCCGTTTTCATACCACCAGAAGCAGGGGCGGATTGGGAAATAAAACCAGCCCGGGAAATATCTTGAAGCAGTTTTTTTGGGGGGGGGGGTGTGGCCTATTAGTATGGGGCGTGGCCTATTTCACCAAGGCCCATTATACATATACCTTACACTGTGATGCCATTATACATATGCCACACACCGTCATGCCACTATACATATGCCAAACACCGTGATGCCCAATATACATATGCCACACACCGTGATGCCCATTATACATATGCCACACACCGTGATGCCCATTATACATATACCTCACACTGTGATGCCATTATACATATGCCACACACTGTGATGCCATTATACATACGCCAAACACCGTGATGCCCAATATACATATGCCACACCGTGATGCCCATTATACATATACCTCACACTGTGATGCCATTATACATATGCCAAACACCGTGATGCCCAATATACATATGCCACACACCGTGATGCCCATTATCTATATGCCACACACCGTGATGCCCATTATACATATACCTCACACTGTGATGCCATTATACATATGCCACACACTGTGATGCCATTATACATACGCCAAACACCGTGATGCCCAATATACATATGCCACACCGTGATGCCCATTATACATATACCTCACACTGTGATGCCATTATACATATGCCAAACACCGTGATGCCCAATATACATATGCCACACACCGTGATGCCCATTATACATATGCCACACACTGTGATGCCCAATATACATATGCCACACACCGTGATGCCCATTATACATATGCCACACACCCTGATGCCATTATACATATGACGCACACCGTGATGCCCATTATACATATGACGCACACCGTGATGCCCATTATACATATACCTCACACTGTGATGCCATTATACATATGCCAAACACCGTGATGCCCAATATACATATGCCACACCGTGATGCCCATTATACATATACCTCACACTGTGATGCCATTATACATATGCCAAACACCGTGATGCCCAATATACATATGCCACACACCATGATGCCCATTATACATATGCCACACACCGTGATGCCCAATATACTTATGCCACACACTGTGATGCCCATTATACATATGCCACACACCCTTATGCCATTATACATATGACGCACACCGTGATGCCCATTATACATATGACGCACACCGTGATGCCCATTATACATATACCTCACACTGTGATGCCCATTATACATATGCCGCACACACAGATGCCCATTATACATATGCCGCACACCGTGATGCCCATTATACATATGCCGCACACCCTGATCCCATTATACATATGCCGCACACCCTGATGCCATTATACATATGCCACACACCCTGATGGAGTTTTGTGCCCCTTTAAAAAAAAAATATTTACACACACATAAGGGAGGCACAAAACTTCATCACATGCAGCAATTTATATGCACTTACACTTGTGAAGAGACCCCATTACACACACCCCCTCCGCATAATAAAAGAAAAAAGAACCCCCCTCCCACATGCAGTACATATACATATATTATATTAAAACCAGGTATATATATTTTTTTTAAACAGAGCCCAAATCCCAAGCCCAAAGAAAAGATGCCAGCCTTACATTTTATGCTGCTTCAGCTGCTCAGCCGTCCCACCCACGCTGCAGCCGGTCACACTTGACGCTAAATCTTTATAGTGTAGTGGCCGACTAGCCAGGTGCGCGGTGACGTCACCCGCGCACCCGCGATCGATGTCCTGGCCACTTCTGCATAGAGCCGCGGGAGGAGCAGCGTGGAGCTGCGCATGCGCAGCTGCCCTCCCGCGGCCATCTTTAAATTTCTCAGTGCCGCAGACAGCCGCGGCCATATTTGTAATGGGCATGTGATGGATGCTGCGTCCACAGCCGCTAAACGCTGTAGTCGTGCGGTCCGCGGCCCAGCCAGGGGGGCGAGCGGCCTGTTCTGGTCACTTATGGACCGGCCCACCGGGAAATTACCCGGTTTCCCGGTGGGCCAATCCGCCCCTGACCAGAAGCCAGGAGGGGAGCCAGGACTGCTGCGCAGACAGAGGGTGGAGCCACTGGACAGCAAATTATCACAGCAGCACAATGCAGTAAGGAGTGTACTCACCAGCTTTCATACCACCAGTGGTGTCCGGACTGATCATAGACTCGTAGACAGGGTTTAAAGGTCGACACACAATAGGTCAAAAGGGTCTAAAAGTCGACAGGGTTTAAAGGTCCATGCAACCATGCAAAATTGCAAATGTTTAGATTATTATAAAAAGGATACTTATGAAACAAAATATGTGCCATAGGTATCTTCTTTGTATTATTTTAACCATTAATGACAGGGGAGGCACTGTTTCCACTGCCTCCCCTGACTGCACAGGTTAAAAGTATTTCTAAAAGAAAGCACAAGTTGCTCTCAAATATAGCACAAACAAGTAGCTATAAAACTTTCTCATGCAGCAGAAAAATGTACATTCTTTTTTTAAAGGATGTTTCAGCCCAACTGATCTTAAGATATAATACAGTTTTTGATGAAATAGAGGGCCTAATTCAGGCATTTAATGCCCACCAGGCATCACAGCCACCACCAATAGCAACAGACTTCCCCTTGCCTTCGAGTAGATTGCACTTCCGAGGGAGCCTCAACCCCCAAGGGAGTCAATGGAAAAGCCCAGTGGAGTAAACACCACCTTAGGTGGAGCTACTTCCGAGGGGGCCTAAACCTCCAAGGGAGTCAATGGAAAAGCCCAGTGGAGTAAACACCACCTTAGGTGGAGCTACTTCCGAGGGGGCCTCAACCTCCGAGGGAGTCAATGGAAAAGCCCAGTGGAGTAAACACCACCTTAGGTGGAGCAGAGAAACACTTGGTTGGACACTGATTGGCTGGCTGCTTGTGCCCGAGCTTGCACTGTGCCCCCAGAAAAACTAGGGGGTGCCTGAACCCTGCACTGGTGGACCTTGGCACCGTGCACTAGTATGGCACCTGCACTGCTCACTCTCCCTTTAGGTTAGTGCTGCACGTCCTTACCCTGGGCATTTGGCTGGGGTAGGACAATATTTCACACCCCCACCACACCTTCTGGCTGTGGTCTTTTTAGTTATTTATTTCTTTTCCCTTCTCACGATTTTTGGGCTGTGTGTATGACCCTTATGGGCTACCCACTCCCCATGTACCAAAGCTCTCTCCTTTTGGGGAGAGCTGTGGTCCCAGAGGGCAACCCAAGCCGCAAGGTATAGGGAAGCCTACCAAAGGGTCTCTCCAAACTTCAGGGCAGAGGACCCACCCACCCTTACCCTGGCTGAGAGGGGTTAGGGGAGTTATGGGGCCTTTATGCTTTGGGAGAGGGTCCATACGTATGTACGCCCCCTATGCACGATTTAGGTCACTGCACTGGGTGTTGAAGCACCACTCGGGTCAATAGCACCGCCTCACCCCCTTCCCTCACTCTAAAACTTGATGATCGCTAGGGGCCCCTGTGCATTGCTATGCCCAGGAGCCCCTATTCCTACTCCTTAAGCTAAAGGTTTTGTGTATGGGAGTGGGGTAGTGCTGCATCTTTGCCTATCTGCCAATTTGACAATGATTAATGGTGCTGAGCATCAGGAGCCAAGGCACACTGATTGCACAAGTGTGCAGTGCATTAATGGGAATTGACTAAGTCCCATGAGACTTTGCACAAGAGGTCAGAGGCTGAGAGGCTTGTGCTGAGCTCTGATTGGTGGAGCTCATCATATGCTTCTCAGGCCCATGGAGGACGGCAGCGGCCTCATTCTCTTGTGCAGTTTGCAGCCAGTAATGACAAGTGGGAGGGGGGTCCCCTGTCTAAAGTGACCCCGGGCCCCCCAAAGGCTTAAACTAGCCCTGATAGCAGTCCCACCAAGTTGCAAGTGCAGAAGGGAAGCTATATAATACATAAGTGAGTCAGAGGGTTATGTGTGTGGTACCTAAATATGAAAGGCTTGCCTGAAGAGGTGAGTTTTCATGGTACACTTGAAAGTTTGGAGGCTAGTGGAGAGTCTTATTGTGCGTGGAAGGGCATTCCACAGGATGGGAGCAGCCCGATGAAAGTCATGTAATAATGAATGGGAGCTAGTGATCCGTGCAGAAGAGAGACGCAGATCATGTGCAGAGCGGAGTGGTCGAGATGGGAGATATTTTGTGATAAGTAAAGAGATATAAGCTGGTGCAGTATGGTTAATAGCTTTCTATGTGAGTAAAAGTATTTTATATTGAATACGGTTAAATACAGGCAGCCAATGGATGGACTGGCAGAGTGGATCTGCAGACGATGAATGCCTTGCTAGAAAGACCAGCCTAGCAGCAGCATTTAAAATGGATTGCAGTGGCGAAAGTCTGTTCCTGTGAAGAGTTAGGAGACTATTGTAATAATCAATGCGGGATATAATGAGTGCATAGATAAGAGATTTAGTAGTGTCTTGTGTGAGCTAGGGTCGTATTTTGGGTATGTTTTTTAGATGCATGTAATATGATTTGGAGACAGATTGAATGTGGGGAACAAAGGACAGTTCAGAGTCGAGGAAGACCCCTAGGCAATCAGCTTGTTGGGTAGGGTACATTCTTAAGTTGTCAAATGTCATGGACAGTGGCGGCCCGTACCTTTTCAGGGGAAGGGGGCTGCCTCTGGCCGCAGCCGTCACGGAGGTACTGCGATGCAGGATTTTCCCCCCTGTCGCCGCCACTCCCGGTTCCTGCAGAGTTCCTGATGCCTGTACTTTTAGGACAGCTGCTGGGACTGACACATGCGCAGTACAAACATATGTACTGCACATGTGGCCATGGTCTCGACGCCTGTATAATACAAATGACAGGTACTAGGACCAGAGGATGCGCAGTACCAAAATAGGTACCGCGCATGCGCAATCTGGGATTTTGCACGGCAGCCCACAGAAAGGCATCCCGGAGGGAGGGAACACCTCCCAATGGGACTGCCTTGGTGACTGGCAGGTCAGACTTTCAATAGGAAGTCACTGCCAGTCACAGTGAAGCCAGTGCAGTCTCACAGACTGTATCTGGCTTCACTACTGTCGCGGATTTTACCTGGGGGGCGGGGGGTGGTAAAAAGCACCACTGGTCATGGAGATATCAGGATGGTAACTGTTCTTTTGAGTCAGAGAAGCGAACACTGAAAGAGCGATCAAATAGGTAAGATGAGAACCAGGACACAATCGTGAAGGTCTCATTGCGACCTTCATGATTGTGTACCTATGAAGGTCGCAATGAGAAATTCGATGCTGTTTCGGTATATGTTTATGAGAGGTAAAGGGGTGGTTATTCAGTTGTGGGCGTGTTATAGCCACCAGGTGCATCTGTAGCATTAGAATATATTTGCAGTACCGTTTTATAAGCAGACACAGTTGCAACTGGATTTGCATTCACATCCGAATGTGACCCATAATGCTGGATCAAAGTCTACAGAACCTGCAAATTCTTTTTGTGTTATGTTGCAGTGTGCCATGCCTTTTAACACACTATATGATAACCCTAACAAACTATCCGGTTAATGATTTTTCCCTTGCACTGCCTCCTGGACAGACAATATAGTGCATACACACTGAGCAATATCACTAACGATATTGTTCAGCAGCCACATCCAAGAGAATGCTGTGACTGATAAAATTTGATGACATGTACAGATGACAGGGGGAGGGGTCACGAATGGCCCATGAGAGCACACATTGTTAATAACATAGGGGGTTAGTCAGACCTGATTGCTGGGCTGCAAATTTGTGGGCCGGGTGATAATTGAACAATTGCTGAGTAGTTCCTCGGTTTCTCACAGATGATACACAGTGGAAAAATCATACAATGGTGAGCGAGTTGCAGCTAACTGCTGTCCTGCAATATTTTTGCAGGCCTTTTACAGGGCAGGATATCAACTCTGGCGGGGTGGCTATATAATCCCAGGGCTCTGCAAATCAGCTGAGAACCATCAGGTCTGAATAACCCCCATGGTGCATATACACGATAATATTTTCGCTAACAAACGATACCGCAATTTTAAAAAAAGTCATATAGTGTATACGCACCATTACAGACTACAGATACAGATTGTACAGCACCCTCACTGTGGATGGGATACACTACTACGCATTTTCGTATGTACTAAAGCCTGCATGCTGGTGTACTGCAGCAGGGGGTATTGCCAGAAAAAGTTGGCAAAACCCTATAGAAGTCTTTGGGCTTCTCTCAGCAGCGCTGTGTTATGGATCCCTCACAGATCCCTCCCAGCATGCCCCGCGGCCAGAGCCGTCAGTTTGTGCATGCCTGGGAAGGCAGAGCTGTCCTTTGTGTTAATAATCGCATGTTAGTGCATAAACGATTATTATGTGGGGCCGTGGATATTAGAGCATCCCGCCCTGTGTCTGGTAGTGCCTGTATTCACTACTGTGCTGTACAGTGTTTCAGCTGGTTAGTGTGTAGGACAATACTCAGCTGGCTGACAGTACTGTTAACATTTCTGTCTTACGCTAAGCAATTACTGTATGAAGAAGACCAAGGAAGCAGTCAATCACAATGACATTAGTCATTTGGCTGAAACACGCAAGAGGTGGTTTTTTGTGATGTTGATTACAGATGTCCCATGAGAAATTATTTGGATGATCCTGTGAACGCTGCTGGTATGTACATTATGTATTCAACCAGCATACCAATGTGTGTAACTGCCTGGCCCCATTGGGACAGCTACCACTCCACATTATACTTTTTTAATTTTGTGCAGGGTGCGGTGCTTGGAGAGGACATCATCTTCAAGCGTCGGGACCGCCGATGTGGGACCAACAATCGATGCGCCAGTCAATCGCCAAGCTGGGGACAAGCCCAGCACCAAGGTAAGCTATGATACAAAAATAAGAATGAGACCAATATATCATGCGCTATATAGCAGCCCTGGTCACACAACCAACAAGATGGAGAACCACTCCAAAGCAATACATACAATACCAAAAACGATTTTTAGAAGGTTCCCTAGGCGCTATTGAAGATTGGAATGGATGGCTCCGTTTATGCGGTACCCAAAAAGAAAGAAATAACATACAATAGTGTGATACTGTATTAAAATACTGGCATGTGATAAATCAAATGTGGTTTTTAACCCGTACCAATTGATTTGTCTACATATGATAGTAGACAAATGCGCTTGATTGAGGGACAATCTGTCACCAATAGATTTCACTTTCAATCCTCCTTATTGGCACGATCACTCAAAAGGATAGGAGAAGATACATCATGGTGCAAAAAGTTTTAATAACAATTAAAAGTGATAAAAACAGCAGATGTGGGTATTGAGGACTCTCACCATAGGTGTTTGCCTAAAAACAAATGCAGACAAATAAAGCATGAAGATGCTGGATGCTGCCATACAGTGGGGGTCCACGAAATCCCTTCTCTGCTGTGCTAGCCGACCGGTTTCGACACTTAACAGTGTATTTTTCAAGACACTGCCCCCAGCCTTGGTGCACCCCCTAGAACCCATCTGGGAGGTGAATGGATGCCGCACACAGGCATCCATTCATCTCCTCCCTGTCTCCGCTGCTCTCCACACAGTACAGAAGGCAGCAGTGTAGGCTGTGTGCACCCCTCGCCCAACCTCCATACGAACCGCAGGATGCTGCGGTAGGGCTCCCCCATTGGTGTAAACAGGCCTCAGGCCGGTTGACCCAGGATACTTGGTTTACACTGCCCCACCGCCCAGTTCAGAGTTAGATCTGGGTGGGGTCTTACTTCAAAGTGAGATCTATATTGCAGTGTAGAAATAAAGCAGTCAGTATTTACCCTGCACAGAGACAAAATAACTCACCCAAATCTAATTATCTCTGCACATTTAACATCTGCCCCCCTGCAGTGTACATGGTTTTGCCATCTAAGAAGGAATTTGCCAGAAGGAGTGAACCAGATGAAGGCCCTACAGTTTCTACAACTGAACAATAGCTGCTTTTCTAGCAATAAGAATATGTCCTATAAAATATTATGTTGGTAAACTGGGATATCAAACAAATAACCTGCAATATTAAATCCTCCACCTCAAACCAAACGGGGCAGATGACATGATAGTTCCAAAATGAATGGAAGATCTCTATGACCAAATAACACCCACACTAAAGGTGCGTACACACGGGCATTTATCGCTGGCAATATGGTTGCTGAGTTTGTTTGAGCTTGGATGAAATCAGGCTGAGGATAGAATGCTATCAGCCGCTAAGTAACTGCTCCCTACTGATTTTCACTGAGACTTGGCTGGGTATGAATGACCCTGTCGGCCCATTTGTGTTACCTGGGAGGACTTTGTTTAGAGCCGATAGAACATCTGAATCGGGTAAAAAGAAAGGAGGTGGCCTATGTATATACACTCATAACAACTGGTGTTCGGATGTAGGCTTGCTTAAATCCTATTGTTCAGTTGATTTGGAATTCATCGTATTAAGGTGTAGACCATTCTACCTGCCCCGGGAGTTTTCTGTGGTCTTTGTAGCCACAGTGTATATCCCGCCCCAGGCCAATGTTTCCATAGCACTGGATTCCTTGTTCGATGTTATTTCCAAACTACTGTCTTCTTATCCGGAGTGCGCCTTCATTGTTGCCGGTGACTTTAATCAGGCTAATTTAAAGTTGGTGTTCCCCAAATTTGTTCAAAATGTGAAGGTCTCGACACGTGGCAACAACATCTTGGACCATGTGTATACTAACATCAGAGACGCTTACAAGACTGTTTTGTGTCCTCATATTGGGCAGTCGGATCACTCTTCATTATTCCTGGTCCCAAAATATGTCAGTGCTTAAAAAGTCTAGGCCAGTTATTAAGAATGTTACGGTCTGGCCTGAGGGGCTTTGTTGGGTCTGCAGGGGTGTTTGGAATGCACGGATTGGGACCTATTGTTGAGGAGGCAATCCGTGGTTCCAGCATTGATGTAGACTCACTGGCTTCCATGGTGTTGATGTACATCAAATTTTGTATAGAGGGTGTTACTAGGGAAAAGAGAATATGTTTATTTCCTAATGAGAAGCCATGGATGAACAGTGAGGTTCGTTCCCTGTTAAGATCAAGAGATAGGGCATTTAAATCTAAAGATACAGCAGCATACATAGTTGCACATTAAAATTTAAGGAGGGGCATCCGGGCAGCAAAAAAGGCCTATTTGGCAAAAATAAAAGGCCACTTTAAAGAATCTGGGGATGCTAGAGCAATGTGGCAGGGGATTAAACATATTACAAATTGCAGCGGTTCTAGTTCTGGTGCTTGTAGATCCAATGGGCCTTCTGCGAACGAGTTTAATCAATTTTATGCCAGGTTTGAGGAGGAGAATTTGATCCCTGCAGTTAAAAATCTTGAGCGGTCAGATTTCCCATTGGAATTAACAGAATCGGAAGTCAGGTTGTGCCTAAGGCAAACTAATGTTAGGAAAGCCCCTGGCCCAGACGGTATCCCAGGTAGGGTCTTACGTGCCTGTGCTGATCAATTAGCAGGAATTTTTACAAAGATCTTTAATTTATCATTAGTGTATTGTGTTGTTCCACAATATTTTAAGGTCACTACAATTATTCCTGTCCCTAAATCTGCGGGAGTATCTTGTTTGAACGACTTCCGCCCGATTGCCCTCACTTCATTGGTGATGAAGTGTTTTGAGAGAGTGGTCTTGCATCACCTAAAGGATGTAATCCCGGTGGAATTTGACCGTTATCAGTTTGCGTATAGGTCAAATCGATCCACAGAGGATGCTGCTCTTACTGTCCTTCAAAAGATTCTCTGTCATTTGGAAACTAAGGACTCCTATGTTAGATTATTATTTGTGGACTATAGCTCCGCTTTTAATACCGTTGTGCCTGCGGTGTTGATCACGAAGCTTCGGGAGATAGGTTACAATCCTCCCATATGTGACTGGCTGTTGGACTTTCTGACGAATCGTCCTCAGTCAGTTAGGGTGGGTTCCACTTCTTCGTCAGAACTTGTCCTAAACATAGGTGTCCCTCAGGGGTGTGTTCTGAGTCCTTTTTTGTACTCTTTGTACACCTCTGATTGTTTCTCAGATTCAGAGTCCAACCTCATTGTCAAATTTGCCGACGACACTACAGTGGTGGGCTTGATCAGTGGGGGAAAGGAAGACAGCTATAGGCTAGAGGTGCAGAAATTAATTGAATGGGGTGAGGTTAATAACCTTCTCCTAAATGGTAAAAAGACCAAGGAGGTGGTTATTGACTTTAGAAGATCAAGAAGGTCGACTATTAATCCGTTAATTTTAAATGGTGAAGAGGTGGAGAGGGTTACAAATACAAAATTCTTGGGCATTACGTTCTCGGAAGATCTGTCCTGGTCCACACATACCGCAATGGCAGTTGGAAAGGCTCAGCAATGCCTTTTTTTTCTGCGAAGATTACGGGCAGCCGGCCTATCTAGGCCTATGCTTATGAACTTTTACTGCTGCGTAATCGAGAGTCTGTTGACTTATGCCATTGCGGTATGGTATGGGAATTCAAAGTGCTTTGATCGTAGATCCCTAGATAGGATAGTTAGGGCTGCTGAAAAGGTCATTGGCCAACCTTTGCCTAGGATGGCAGACATTTTTTTTAAGAAGGGGGAAAGCGAAGGCTAAAGAAATCATTTTAGACCCTAGTCATCCCTGCTATTCTCTTTTCTCCCTGTTGCCCTCTGGGAAGCGTTACAGGTGCTTGAGTTGCCGCACTAGCAGGTTGCGGAACAGTTTTTTCCCATCTGTTATTTTGTGTTTGAATTGTGATATATGAATGTTGAATATGAGTATTTCCTTCTTCTCTTCTTTTCTTCCTTGTGAATTTCACTGTACATTTTTTTATGTTGTAGTGACAATAAATTATTATTCTATTCTATTCTATTAACAAACGCGGTATGGCTGGGAGAGAGATTTCCAGATAGGCTATGAAGAACTTCAACTTCAAGAAGGGGGCCACTAATAAAGAAAGGCACAAATACATTGAAGAATCCAAGGGTTCTATTGCCAAAGCAAAAATTATAGGGGAAATGGGGTAAAACTGCATAGAAATCAACAGGTAGGACAGGAAACTATTACTGAACACATGGGCTCCCGGAGAGGAATAAAGGATGCTAGGATGGCATCTAAAAACATTGTGTGGAATCAGGATGGCCTGCCTGCATGTATCCCAATCAAGCTTATTAAATACATTTTCAGCATCAAGTGAAAGTGCAAGCCGCGTGTCCCCCATCCACATGAAATGTTCAAGGACTTTGAGTGCTTTGTGGGTAATATTGGTAGGCTATCAACTCAAAGCCCACTTGGTCTGGGTTAATAAAGAATAGTAACATTAGATTCAGTCTATTTACAACCAATTTAACATACGATTCAATAACTGGAGGGCCGTAACCTGTGGTGTGCAACGGGTGGTGTACTGTTAAGGCCCCCATACACTATGCGATTTTCGGCCGATTTCATCAGATTTCGGCCCTTTGGGCCGATAAATCGGGTGAAATTAGCCCAAAATCGCATGTGTTTGACATCTGATCTGATGCGCGGTCCCGAGCGCATCGGATCACGGCATCGGACCTACAGAACATAAGATATATCGGAATCTGAGCCATCATGGGTGCTTTTTAGCACCCACGATGTTCAGATCCGATATATCTTTATATACAGCCCCCTGTCTTACTAGCAGCGCCCCCCCCCCACACACACACATTGACGGCTCCCTGCGGAGGTAGTGCAGGCAGGGACCGCAGGCGTCGCAGAGCAGAGACTGTCGGCGCGGCGGGAGAATAGGAAGAAATCCTATTCAAAAGACGGGGCGGACGCTGATTGGCTGAGCTCTCAGAGAGTCGGGAGCCGTCAATGCAGGGGGGGGGGGCGCTGCTAGTAAGACAGGGGGGCGCTGCGGGGAATACAGAGTTGGCAGTAACAGAGCCGGGCAGGAAAAGCTGTCAGCGCTGGGAAAAAAAAGCCCATACAATGAATGGGCAGCCTGTGATTGGCTGAGCGCTCTGTCAGCCAGTCAGCAATTGGCTGAGAGAGCGCTCAGCCAATCACAGGCTGGCCATTCATTGTATGGGCTTTTTTTTCCAGCACTGACAGCTCCCGCCTCCCCCTGCCCGGCTCTGTCACTGTCCCCCGCAGCGTCCCCTGCACGCTGCCTTAGCAGCTCCCCCCACCAGCATTCCTGTTCTGCAGCCCCCCCTGCTCCCCGGGTTTACATGTGATAAATCAAGACCATTTATCACATGTAAAAAATGGCACATCAAGTGCCAATCTTATCAAGCTCCCCCGGGGTGCTGCCGGGGAAGCTCAGGGGGAAGTCGGGGGCGACTTGTCCTCAGGACAAGTCACCCTAGTGTATGGGGGCCTTTAATGTTACTCACCTACAATCTATACCTGCATCTATTCTCATTCACTTCCTTATATCTCAGCTGTATTGTGTACTAAGAATTGTGCTTTAATTGTGTTATGTCTAGTTCTGTGTACCCTGTACTGTTCTTTTGTGTTCTATATGTATGGTACTGGCTGGTGCAATCACCATGTGGCGACGCTGATTGGCTGCCTGGGTACTGCACAGCTCGGTAAATATGTTCCCCATGTCCGTGTCCCTTATTAGAATGCGTCTTGTGCATATCTGTATGTCTGCGCTATATAAATAAAACTTACTTACTCTCATCTGGCTAGCAGGGTGCCACGATGAGCAACCCACAGCCAAAATCCCTATGGCACTGCAGCCTGTAATTATTCTGCTCGCTCCATGCCCATATGTATGCGCACATTGAGTGTTAAGGGTGCACAGGCACCCCCTAATGCTGTGCCCACCCTTATGAACACCTCCCTGCCGCTAGCAATACCTTTAACCAAAGACTCTTGCTTTTTAGAATTGTATTCCATTTAAAGAACGCCAATCAATAACGTGTGTTTGCATCGGTAATTGTATTAGACCATTGTCATATTACTACATATCTGCGTCATCCATATATGTGTATGACTGTATTTGCATGTGCTGTTAGTGTTACACAGAGTAATTAGAAGTTTTTTTGGTACTTGTTTCCAGGGCCGGCGCCACCACTAGGCAGTGGTGTAGCTAGGTGCCACGGCGCCCGGAGCAAGGGCATGTTTCGAGCCCCCCCCAATTTGTAGTAGGTGAGGCTCCGGCGCAATGAAAGGTGGGCATGGCCCAACATTATACCACACACCGTAATGCTCAAGCATAGTAGTGGTGTGGAGCAGGGAATGAGTGGTAGTGCGGAGCAGGGAGGGATGGTGGGAGTGATAGTGCGGAGCAGGGAGGGAGTGATAGTTGGGAGCAGGGAGGGAGGGTGGGAGTGATAGTGCGGAGGAGGGAGGGTGGGAGTGATAGTGCGGACTGAGAGGAGAGGGTGCCTGGGTTTGAGAGAGAAAGAAGAGGGGGTACAGAGTTAAAGAATCATGAATAGAGAGAGACGGGTGGATGAGAGAAGTGGTTAAATGAAGTTGAGTGAGATAGGGTGTCAGGAATAGGGGGGCCCCATCAAGGCAGATGGAAAGAGAGGGGTTAGAGAAAGGGAAGAAAGAACGGAGGGGGGATGAGAGATGGTGGCCCATGATAGAGAGAGAGAGAGGGGTGAGAGGTTGTGAGGAAATGAGAGAAAGGGGGATAAGAGAGAGGGGGGTCAGATACAGAGAAAGAGAGAGGGGTAAGAGGGGAGATCAGACCTAGAGAAGAGGTGAGAAAGAGCGGGGTCAGGTACAGAGAGGGGGGTCCGACTCAGGTAGAAAGAGGCGAGAGAGAGGGGAGGGGCAGGCAAAGAGAGAGATGAGTGAGAGAGAGCATGTCAGGCAGAGAGAGACAGTTAGAGGGGGGTTAGCCAGAGGGGAGGTTGGGGAAGTTCCTTGTGTCAAGCGCTGCTGCCATCATGGTGGCAGGATCTCGGAGCAGGGCAGTCCGATGGGGAGTTGCTGCTTCGCTACATTGGCCTGGAGTGGCAGCAGGCACATCTCCCGCTGGACCGCGCTAGCCAATAGGCGCTCGCGGTCCAGCAGCCACCAGTTGATTGGCTGCTGGACTGCAAGTGCCTATTGGCTAGCGGTCAAGCGGGAGCCGTGAATTTTAAATTGCAGCACGTCTCCTGGACAGTGGATACAGCGGGGAGCTCGGACGGAGCGGGCGAGCTGGTGGTGCCGGCACGGCTCCGGCGCCATGTTATCTTCCTGCACCCGGAGCTGGTGCTCCACCGGCACCACCCTCGCTACGCCTCTGCCACTAGGCAGGTCTAGGCATCTACAGTCTATCAAATATAAGATAAACCCGGACGGCGCAGTAAGGGGAACAGGAAGGAACGGTGGAGCGCTTACAGCTTCCGGCGTCTGTGGAACGCACAGAAGTTCCGGTATGCGGCACTGAACTCCGGCGCACACAGGCTGAATCTCCTGATTACCACGGCGGTTTCAAGTTATAACTGGAGAAGAAGTTCAGCGGCACCCATGTATTTGTATAGGATTGTAATAGCGGATAGGATTCTATGTCTGGAATTAGGTCTTTCTTTTAATTGTGATGTTTGGGATGTCTGTATTTTCTGTGTTGGTCTATGTGTGGTGTGTTTGGTGACACACCTGCCGTACAGGTCAGGCTGCTCTGAAGCGCATTATTTGATCTCAAAAACTTTCACAGGTCTAGGCATTTGCCTAGGGTGCCGACCACTGGAGGGCGGTACTGAGCCGCCAAGGAGGAGAGTTACCATAGAGGTACCCATACCATAGAGAAACCAGGATGCGCCGCGGGGACTGGGAGCAGGTGAGAAAGAAAGCGATGCTTCCCTCTCTCCCCCCCCCCCCCCCCCCCTGGACACGGTGCAGTGTCGCCCGCACCCCCACCCTGTTGTGCAGTATAGATCAACGCGATTTTTACATTGGAATCAATGTAGAATGGTCCCTGAGACCCAATTTTACATTGATTTCAATGTAAAAAGCCCCCAAACCCCCCATTTTCATAGCAAACCCCCCCTGATGGCTGAAATGGCCCTCCATTGTTAATGCCACCCCACTATTGACGCCAACCCGAAGCGTGGCGAGCGCAGTGTGCCTGCGAGGGGTGGCGGTACGCGTCCTACGACCTTTTCATACCCCCACTATCCACGTCGGCCTGGAGTTGATTTTATAAAGTGTGGCGAGCGCAGTGAGACGCCGAGCCCGAAGCGTGGTGAGCCTCGCGAGGGGACGCGCATAACTTCACAGGTATACGATCTGATGACATTGCTTCTGGCTTAAGGAGCCCATACACGGTCCGTTTAATGGATCCGTTTTGTACTTATATAGTACACATCGCATCGCATCGCATGCCTTGTGCATGCATTGTGCATGCGATGCGATGTAAAGCAAGTACAAAAAGTATGTGCAGCACATACTTTTTGTACTGTACGATGAGATGCGCGGGAGTGCGCATCTCAAAGTACAAAATGGACCGCCGGCGAACAGACCGTGTATGGGGACCTTTAGATAAGTATATTTTGCCCCAAAACTTTGTGCACATTTCTTATGTACTGTACACTTAACTTCATTTTTTTTTTTTTTTTTTTAATACAGCACTGTTTTAAGCATACTGCACTATATATTTATTTAGTATATTGCAGGGTTGCCGACTTTTTCTGTCTCCTCTCCGGGAGAAGCCCGGAGAGGAGACTTCCAGCTGCAGGTCGGGGGGCGGGGCTTGAGCTTTACATCATTAAGCCCCGCCCCCAGGATGGTAAAAACCCCAATACACGGATCTCTGTGGAGGGGGCGGAGCTAAAATGACATGATTTTAGCTCCGCCCCTCCTCTGACACCCGCGGATTGACGATTTCAATCCAAAAGGTATGGGGAAGACGCCGCAATCGGGGGGTGGCGTGGGGGTCCCCCGGAATCCGGGAGGGTTGCCCACCTTTCCGGGGGGCCGGGAGGAGGACCCGATTTTCGGGATCCTCCCGGTAATTCCGGGAGGGTCGGCAACCCTGGTATATTGCACTTCTTGTGAAAACTACTGGGAGGACCAAGGAAGTAGGGAATTGATTCCAGGATTTACTGTTATCACAAACGCTTTTAGCCCAAGGCTATACCCTGGGCTTAATATATGGTACATGTAGACTCTATAGAATTTATATGATATAAGGAAAGTCTAAATTAAATGCACTAGGAGGCGCCCTTTTGCACAGAAACAAAGGGTGACATTTAATGGAATGTGATTTTTCGCACTTTTTAAAATCGCACCGTATTAAATGTCACCCAAAATAACTCACCTACATCTAACTCTGCACATGGTACATCTGCCCCACTTGCAGTGCACAGGGTTTTACCCATTTAAGAACAAATTTCAGATCCGAATTAGGCCCATATTGAAGGCAACATCACTGAGCCTTCCCAGTGCAGCTTGGCACTACTGGAAACCCTGTCAATGTTCCATCAATCTCTATAGAACTTGTATTGATGCTATATTCCCCAACAAGGGTCCTGATTGAGCATGGATCGCAAAAGCAAAATCTTTCTCTGAAAACTAAAAATAAAGTTTTCATAAAACACACTACACGAACCGCACCATGGCCAATATAGTAGATGATCGGGTGCGGGCGAAGAATTGATCAATGACATTAAGCATACACACTGGATGATATATTAAAATATACCACTCAGGAGTAGGGTGGCCAATCCCGGGATCGGCGGAATCCCCGGATTTGGCCACAAAATGTCCAGGATTTCAATCCCGGGATTGGACTATCCAATCCCGGGATTTCGGGATTAGACTGCGCATGTGCAGTCTAATGCCGGGCAGCGTCTGAGCAGCCGCTCAGACGCTGCCCGGCTGTTCCCAACCCAGTGTGTGGCCTGCGCAGCGTGATTTGGTCATAGGTCACGCTGCGCAGGACGCAGCGTGGCATCCCCAGCACCCGGAAGACACTTGCCGACGGCCCTGTAGCAGCCTCAAGCGTCATACCCGACACACCTCCCAGCCGCTGCGTCATTCCCGCCGCCTGCCCCCGCACCACTGCCGCCTGACCCCGCACCACTGCCGCCTGCCCCCCTCCACAGCTCCAAAACAGTAAATTATGTGTTATGTACAGCGGCAATATTCCTTTAGGGATGCCAATCCCGGGATTGAGCATTTTTCAATCCCGATTTCCAGGATTCAAAAAATGCCCCGGGATTGGCATCCCTACTCAGGAGCCACTTTCTGAGAAATATCTTTTAAAATATCCTCTAGTACGTATGGGGCTTTACTCTTTTTCTTTTGAAATTGTTCAGTGCATATGCTCAATATCATTCATTCTGTAGCTCCGCAGAGTACAAGGGAAATCCTTAACAATATAATTAGCTGCTTTTATGGCGTAGTGTGTATACAGCTTTAGATTTAGTTGAGCTGTGTTCAAACTGAAATCTAAATGGCACTGTAAAAATAAAGTAGACACTATTTACCCTGCACAGAAACAAAATACAGTAACTTGCCCAAATCTAAATCTTTCTGCACGTTACATTTTACCTAACTGCAGTGCACATGGTTTTGCCCATTAGAGAAAAATGTTGCTTTTACGATCCATGCTGAATCCGGCCCAAGAAGCGATGCATTACCCAATCTCCTTCTCCACAGTAAAATGTTTGGGAGAAAAAAAAGAGTCAAATTAGAACAAATGTATAAAACATTATGTGCATACATCCGAGATATATATATATACTATTACAAAGTATATGATGGAGTTGTGTCATATGCATTACTTATTAATGGTGGAGACTAAACTAGATGTGACACCTGAAATAACCGATCTGCAACATTTTCAATGGATCTTTGAGCAGAATAGACGTGTTCCTTCGTTGTGCCCTGCAGATTATTCAGATGTCTCAGCATGAACCTGGCAGCACAGGATGGCTGGAGAGATGCTGCTAAATCTGATCTCAACACATTGTCCTGCCAATCACCACTTTCCTTCTTCTCTGGATTTGGGGAGGGGAAAATGTGAACTTTGTTCTTTTTTTTTTTGTCTCCTTCTTCCAGAAGGCGCATTCCATTGTCTCTCTGCTTCCAGACTGCATTTAAAAGAAAGAAACATTACAGTTTAGCACTATTGTGATAAAATGATATATTGTGAGTGAAACTGCTTATGTGAGTTTCCACTTTCCAGACAGTGTGAGTGGTTGTAGCAGGCAGGCACTATCCAGAGGGGGAAGTGTCCCCTCTTTGTGTGAGGGGGAGGGCAAGGGGTGGGGTAATACGTCACACTGCATTCTCTGCCTCAGTCGTGAGGGAACGTGAATGAAAGAATTAGCATTCATGCAAATGATGACACTGATAAAACTGTCCGGCACCGATGTTACTAGGTGTAGGGCATATATTCTGATGAAAGCTAATTATGAACTAAAATGGGCTGTTTAATGTGACATTTTAGCCCCTACTGTCACATAGCAGTGCATAAGCCCCATGGTGACCCGAGAGAAAGTCAGTGCAGACCGTTTGCTGCTTGAGGAGTGAAAAAGCCACTTTCCCAAGTGTGAATTAAAGTGAGTGATATGCAAAAGTGAGCCCCCAGAGGGGAGGAGGAGGAGGAGAGAAGCCTGTAGATCCCATAGCCGGGATCAGATTACACCCCCTCTCCTCGCACCAAATCCCTTTCCTGCAAGTTTTTGTTTGGGACAGGAAGAGCCGTTTTCTCCAGGACCCCAACAAGTTGCTTCCAAGTGTTACGTGCCTGAGCAGGGTTCCGGAGGGCGAGAATCGGGGATGGTTCTGTTTTGGTTCGAAGTTAGAACTTTTGGGGATTGTTGTTTTTGGATTGCTTTGACTGAAGCGCAGTAGAAAATGGAGGAGGGCAGATTGCAGGGCTGCAGTGGGCTAGACAAGCACCAGTCCTACTAAAACTACATCTTTGCTGGAAAAAAAGACAAAGCTGGAAGAGTTTGATGCAATCTCAGCTCTGTGTTCCTCTCGGAGAGCCATTGCAAAGTTTCTCTGCCACCATCCTCCCCCCTCATCCCGCCTCTGAAGATGTCCTCCATGGTGCTGTGGCTAGGCTGGCTTGTGGGGGTGAGCTTTTCCATTTCTGGATCCAGTGGGGCTCAGTTCAATGAGTCTTTTTACATGGATCGGTGTAAGAAGACCACCACTTGTGAGTCCCTCAAGTATAACGTGTGCCTTGGTTCTACTTTACCCTATGGATCGACGTCCACTGTCCTGGCTGAGGACTCCTCTTCCCAGGAAGAAGTTCATGATAAGCTGCTGCTATGGTCTGGTAAGTATGATCCTGACTCAGACGGGTATCATGGATGATTGGATAGACAGCAACTAGGTTGACACAAACATTAGGTCGACATGGGGAATGTCGACTGTCAAAAGGTCGACATGGGGTTTTTCGTGTGTTTTGTCCCAAATGTCGACATGGACGCTGCGCTTGCCATGCTTCGGAGACCTGTTTGTAGACCTAGTGACCATATTGGGGCAGCACGGACGGTGTAATGGTTAGCATTTCTGCCTCACAGCGCTGAGGTCATGGGTTCAATACCCACCATAGCCCTAACTGAGCGGAGTTTGTATATTCTCCCTGTGTTTGTGTGGGTTTACCCCGGGTTCTCCTGTTTCCTCCCACAATCCAAAAATATGCTGGTAGGTCAATTGGCTTCCAACAAAATTAACCCTAGAATGTCTGTGTGTGTGCATGTGGTAGGGAATATAGATTGTAAGCTCCACTGGGGGTTTTTAACCTTGATTTGTAAACAAACAATACAATGTGCAATTGTAAATTAACAATTTTTCAGAAGCAGATAATTTAATCTTTAAAATGGTACCTCATTTATCAATTTTGGTTAACTATGAAGGGAGAAAATGTGATCGTCACCAAAAATCACCTTCTAGAAATAATATATATGGTGATTTGCATCTGTATTGGTGCTATTAATTGTTTGCCAAAAAAAAAGTATAGTTTCTTCCCAGAAAAGGTGTTCAGATTGTTGTTGCTACAGTTTATTTTTGTGTGTGTATTCTTTTTGTTATTGTTTTGATGTATCCAGTAGATTAATACATGCTGCAACATTTGCAAATTGTTGATATCTGGTTGTCTTTTAAGAATTGAATCAGTTATTTACGTGCGCTATATAAGAAACTGTTAATAAATAAATAACTATAAATAGGTTGCACCAAAGTGTATTTGGCCCTTTACCTTCTCATTGGTTACAGACATTAGGGAGGAGAACTACTATCTATGGTTTGGGATAGTTTGGTCTACAACAACTAGGTCGACAAGCATTAGGTTGACGTGGGTCTAGGTCGACAGGACATTAGGTCAACATGGGCAAGGTCGACAGTTAAAAGATCGACATGGGGTTTTAAACTGTTTTTTTACCCGACTGTCGACATGGACAAAGCTTAAAGTGCACCGCATCACTCGTAATGCTTCGGGCACGGTGCCTTGCTACGCTCTGCACACTATTTTATTCTCCCACAATGCCCTAGTGGATGGTAGGGCATGAAATACTGCCTGTCGGGTCAAAAAACTGTGAAAAACCCCATGTCGACCTAATGCTTGTGTCGACCTAATGACCTGTCAACCTTGCTGCCTGTCGACCTAATGTTTGTATCCATTATCTATTGGTTTGTTATGGCAATCTCTCCAATTCTAGTTAGTAGTAAGTGGTGGTCACATGATGGGGCTGTACTCATGCAGTTTCTGACCAAATGCTTTTATGACTGCTGAAAACATGTATCTGGACCCATTTATGCATTGAGAATTCCTTGCATTTCATATTAAATTATCTTTAACTGTCACATACTGCAATGTAAAATTTTGCTAAAAATATTTTAATGAAAAAATATCGGGCCAGATGCACCAAGCTTAAAGGAGTGATAAACAATCTGCTCCCAACTGCCACATTACAGGCTGGGGGCCAGATTCTCTAAGCTTCAAAAGTGATAAAATGGAGAGTGATAAACAGCCAGCCAATCAGTTCTTGCCTGACATGTTTCAAACACAGTCTGTGACATGTCAGGTAGGAGCTGATTGGCTGTCTGTTTATCACACTCCATTTTATAACTTTTGAAGCTAATACCCCTTTCAGACAGAAAAATCCCAAAAACCCAGGTATTTCCTGGGTACTCTTTACTTAGAACGGCGCCCACGATTTTGATCGTGGGCATCGTTAGTAAAAAATCTCGGGCATTGAATGCACTAAAAAATCGGGTGCGATGCGACCGACGAGATGCCCGCGATTTCCCATAGAGAACAATGTTAAATGTCTCAATTGACCCAATTTTCCTGTTCAATGCCTCAATTGACCCGATTTTTCCATAGGAAACAATGTTAAATGGGCCACAGAGGCCAAATAGGCACCCTGAAGTGTATAATGGCCACCCGAATTGTTAACGCCACCCCACGATCAACGTGAACCCGAAGCGTGGCGAGCGCAGCGAGCCCGCGAGGGACGGCGGTACGCGTCCTACGAACTTTTCATACCCCCACTATCCACGTCGGCGTGGAGTTGGGAATAGAAAGTGTGGCGAGCGCAGCGAGCCACCGAGCCCGAAGCGTGGCGAGCGGATGCGGACAGCTGTGAAGCCCGCGAGGGGACGCGGATACCTGTGAAGGTATCTGCGTCCCCTCGCGGGACTCGCTGCGCTCGCCACACTTTCTATTCTCAACTCCACGCCGACGTGGATAGTGGGGGTATGAAAAGGTCGTAGGACGCGTACCGCCGCCCCTCGCGGGCTCGCTGCGCTCGCCACGCTTCGGGTTGACGTTGATCGTGGGGTGGCGTTAACAATTCGGGTGGCCATTATACACTTCAGGGTGCCTATTTGGCCTCTGTGGCCCATTTAACATTGTTTCCTATGGAAAAATTGGGTCAATTGAGGCATTGAACAGGAAAATCGGGTCAATTGAGACATTTAACATTGTTCCCTATGGGAAATCTCGGGCATCTCGTCGGTCGCATCGCACCCGATTTTTTTGTGCATTCAATGCCCGAGATGGCCATGATGGGCGCCCTTCTAAGTAAAGAGTACCATTTCCTGTATACAAAAACCCGGGTAGAACTAGGCAGCAAGGTGCTGACCCCCTTTCACACAGGAGCAAAAACCCGGGTATTTCCAGTGTCAACCCCTTTTACACAGAAGCTGGATTTTTCCTGCAAAACTCTGTGTGTCCTAAGAAAAGGACAGTTTTAAAGGCACACAGAGATGAGATCATGAAAAGTGGGAGGTGTCTGCTCACTGCATTGCTTTAAACATGGCTGACAAGTTGCAGAACCCGGAGGTCATGAGTGCTCTGTGTGTTTTGCTGATTTCTTCCTCCCCTCTGACATTGAGCAGCTCACGGATCTCCTCATCTTTCCAATGGGCCGGGCCATTCAGTGCTGCGCTGCACGCCACTGCCACGCCCGCTCAGCCAATCAGCATGTTTTTTCAATAGTCGGGAGAAAAACACAGCCGCAACCAGTGGCGTAACTTCAAAAATTGCGCCCCCCCCCCCCCCGCCAAAGGTGATGATGCGCCCGCCATGGGTGGGAGCTATGATATGATATGAAGAACGGACCATCACAAAATGTCCACCCCCATACAGCAGACAGTTTCAGAGAACCCGTACTACTATTACAATAGCACCGCAGCCCCCCGGCGCCCGCACTTACACTGCGCCTCCCCGCGACCGCGGGGGCTGCGGTGCTATTGTTACGCCACTGGCCGCAAGCACGTGTCTGACACGGAAAAAACCCAGGTAAATACCTGGGTCGAAGTCCCGGAACTTTAGACCCGTGTTGACCCTTTCAGACAGAAGAAAAACCCGGGTCGACACGGCAAGAGCCAGGAAATTCCCGGGTCTTTTTTTCCTGTCTGAAAGGGGTATTAGGTTTCAAACCCAGGCCAGATTCTCTAACAGTTCGGAGCTGGTTCCTTGTTTATCACTTTACACTTTCTAATTTGTTGCATTTGAACCTTTGTTGCCAATATTGAAATAATGTGTTAATAGTTTTCTGTATCTATTTCAGGAGGGTTTACATTTAAACTTTTCATTGACAACAAGGGACCTATTCTAGTCTGATCGGTCCCCCGCATGTTCGCAAGGGAACTAATGCTTATGCGCATGAGCAGGGCTTCTGTTCGAACACCTTTGCAGACATGCATAGTCCCCCTTCGGGGGGTGGGGGGTTTAATGGAGGTGGGCAGGGGGTGTCCCCATGCCAATGCAGGCGAAAAACTGCCTGCTGGTGTCATAGGACGTCAGCTGCCCGTCCAGTTCTCGGACCAGGACGCTGTAAGTGGCGACTGACTAAAATTTGCGAGCAGTGTAGAAATCGAATGATTTCGGGCCCGCATGCTACCGTGCAAATGAATCCTTATGCAAAACATCCGTTCACAGTGTGTTGGGGATATTCATGGCTTGCTAAGCAGCGGATTACCACTGCTTAGCGAGTCAGCCAGAATCATGCCCTAAAGGAGGCCACACGCGCACCGATGCGGGCAGTGCGATGCTGTACGATGGGGTGCGTGCTCCCGCGGCACCTCATCGTACAGTACAAAAAGTATGTGCTGCACATACTTTTTGTACTAGCTTTTTCTAGCACAGCATCGCATCGCATGCACATCGTATGCACAAGGCATACGATGCGATGCTATGTGTGCTAGTTAAGCCCACAACGTACGCCGGGATCGGTGCGTGTGTGGGCTGCATAATTGTGCAAATTAGTTCTAGCATAGAGGGATGTGTCACTATTGGATTGTTGTGTACATCATACATTACATTGTTACATGGAAGGCCAAGGTTTGATCAGAAGCATATGGAATTTGGTTTAAATCCAAATATGTAGATCATCCAAAGGGAAACACAATAAGCAATAAATAACAAATAGCATGTTTGCCTGGAAAAGACAGAAAAATAAAATGTACATAATGGGTGAGATTTAATAGGATGAGAGATTTGGTGAGAAATCTCCAGTTTTTTTAAAGCGGCAATCATTTACACTGCTAAACCAGTTTGATTCTGAAGTGTAAATTGCCGCTTTAAAAAAAAAAGGGAGATTTCTTACCAAATCTCTCACTTTCTGAATCTCTCATCCTATTAAATCTCACCCAATGTGTCTGAATGCGTATGTGCAGATACTCAATGCATAATAATCTTGGTGCAAGAGATCTGTACAGAACATCCCACAATTATGTCTACAAGGTCATGGCAAATCCTCAGAACACCTAGATTATGTGCAACCTTCCAATTGTAGCCCAGTTACACCCATTCAGCCACAATGTAGGATGTGTCTGAGTTGCATATGAAAAGTGTTCATTCTAGCACCCTGCATTTTTTTAAACCGATGCAGTTCCTCTTTCCTGCCTGGGGTGTCAATCTCCGCTGTGGTGCTTCTAGTACAGGTATGGTTTGCATATCAGTCCTGAAATAAAGACCACACTGTGCTATAAGCATTGCAGCAGAGAGCGATACCCCAGGCAGGGAAAAGGAACTGCATGGGTTTTGAAAGATGCAGGGTGCTAGAATGAACTCTAATCTGAATCCCTTGTATTTGGTGATAGTTGCGTGTGGTCAGTCACAGAGCACACACAAGGCACAAAAGCACCAAGATATGTGTTCGAAACTCCTTATTTACTATATTGTTATTGGTCGATGAGCACATCTAGCTTTGAGGCCTAATTTAATTTACTTATGCACAGGCATTAAAATACATGCTTTTAGTTGTAGAAATTATTATACTACTAATTTGGTATAGGTATGGGAGCCCTTTCTGAGGTTTGAGTTGAAATGCTGGTTTTCCATGACCTGCTTCTTCTTCCGTGTATTTTGTTAATGGTATATCATCCATTGATATTGCATGTCCGCATTGGGAGGTTGTCTTGCATTCTTTGTAGTAGACCAATTAAAGATTTGTTGTTGTCTTATATATATATAGGGCTCTATATATAAACGGTCAGAAGATATTTTGCTTTTTTGCCAGATAAATTGGTTCTTTTTCCAGCTTTATCCTAGTGCTGCAGTTAACTGCCACCCCTTTTGGGGACAGTGGTTTAAGTAAACTTATTAAGAAGTGATAAAACATTGGGTCAGGTCAATGATTTTTCTGATCCCAAAAATGTTGTGGGTTTTGCTTCTAGTTGTTCACCATACCTAAAATTACAGACCTTTTAATTAGGTTGCATTTAGGTAATAACCCATGTAGCAATAAATGGTATTGGTGGTACGATTCCCATTTCCTATTTCCAATGTAGGCTTCTGGTGATGTTGTTTGCTGAGTTGGGTTCCCAACAAATTAGTAGGGAATGCCATAGCAGAGGGAGACCTGGCCAGACAGGTAGGTTATGTGAATAACAGTGATATATTCCTTAGTATCACTGTGTTTCTAAATTAAATATGTGCCAGCAACAAATTTAGGTTTTAAATGGAACCTCTTGGTGTGCTTATAGTGTTTGTAATGTAGCTGGTTGTTGTTGTTGTTGTTGTCATCAATTTCTTATATAGTGCAGCATGTTTCCTTGGGCTTTGCAATGGTCATTTACCATTTATTTGATGATAACTTTAGTAATAGAACAAAAGCTGGAGGGGGGGGGGGTGTTTAATAATTTAATGTGAGTGAAAAAGCAGTGAGACAGACATTCAGGTGTATTCAATGACTTTTGCAAGCTGTGGCAGAGATCAGGGTCCGTATTCAACTGACCCCCTGCACACACTGTTTCCATCTCGCTAGGTTTTTGTTTGGCCGCTAAAACAGCAAGGCTTCTGGCTAAATGCAGCGGGCACCCAGCATTAGCCGGGAACCTCACTGTTTGGGGGAATCCTCATCGTCCTCTGGCAGCAAGGGTTCCCCCGGAACATTGAATAAGGCGAGTGGCTGGCTAGGGGGTTAAACGGCGGGGGTAATTCGACAAGTAACCATGAGCAACACTCATCTGCCTCTCTCGGAGCAATAACAGGCAGATGAGGCAATCTCTGCTGATGCAGGTATGACCTGACTAGCTAGTTCCCATAAATGTTTTGGAACAATTTCTAAAAGTGGCCTCACATGGGCAGAACCAAATCAAATGTAGACGGAGCCAACAACAAAATAGAGGGGATTAAAACATCACTACACCTGTTAGGAAGCTTGTTTCAATATGCTTGGCAGTCTAGTATACTTAAATCTGGACATTTTTGACCATGCGTTGAATTGAAAGTAAATAAGATATACTGTATCCTTTTTACAGTACTCAAAGTATTTATCCTGTGAGCTCTAATTTAAAGATGTATTCTCAGTTATACCCCTTTTAGATCGCAAATGCCTGGTCGCACCTGGGATTTACCAGCAGTTGAGCGACAGATCGGACGGCTTTCCATAGAGCCCCATGCTGGGGAAAATCGCCGGTACTTGTTTCCTAGCACGGCGCCCACTACGGCATTTGCGTAGTGGGCTATTCAGGGTAGTGAAATTGCATCACATCGCATGCCATTATTGTATGGCATGTGATGCGATTTTCCTATGTAATGTATTCACTGCTCTCTGTCAGTGAATACATTACAAAAATCGGGTCCGATAAAAAAATCGCATTGCATGCCATTATTGTTTAATGTACTCTACAGTTAAATTACATATAATGTCATTTATGTAGGATCCCCCCCCCCCCCACTATCCACGTCATCCCGAAGCGTGGAGAGTGTCGGCGGAACGCGTCGGGCCGACCTTTTCATACTCCCACTATCCACGTCGGCGTGGAGTTGATGTTATATAGTGTGGCGAGCGGACACGTATTATGTTAAATGTAGCACGCGTCCCCTCGCGGGGCGCGCTGGCCTCGCCACGCTTTAGGCTCGCTGCGCTCACCACACTATATAAAATCAACTCCACGCCAACGTGGATAGTGGGGGTATGAAAAGGTCAGGCAGACCCGTTCCGCCACCCCTCGCCATGCTACGGGATGACGTAGATAGTGGAGGGGGAGTGTGTAAATAATTGTATAGTACATTAAATGCCATTATAACATGTAAAATCGCATCGCATGGCATACAATAATGGCATGCGATGCGATTTTACTACGTTTGCGTACGTAGTAAAATCGGGTGCCGTGCTAGGAAACAAGTACCAAATCGCATTTAAGCAATAACACTGGACATTCCACTGGCATTAAACAGTTTGAATAAAAACACTTTTCTTAGAATAATATAATTTTTTTTTTTTTTTTTTTTTAAGAGGTCATCGCATAATGAAAAAAAAACCCAGGTCAATAGACCCCTTTATCTCCAAGCTTTGATAAAGCGCCTTTTATAAAATATTCACAGTTTATGTTATCAGCTGTACATGTGTAATGTACCTGTTCTATACTATAAGTATATTATGCATGTTTCTGTACAACTAATCTTGTTTGTGTTTCTGTGTCAGGTTTAAGGAATGCTCCCCGCTGCTGGGAGGCAATACAACCCCTACTGTGTGCTGTGTACATGCCAAAGTGTGAGGCAGGAAAAGTAGAGCTGCCAAGTCAGGGCCTGTGTCAGGCTACACGTGGCCCGTGTGCCATTGTGGAACGTGAAAGGGGCTGGCCAGACTTTCTGAAGTGCTCCACAGATCGATTCCCTGAGGGCTGTCCGGTAAGAGAGCTGTCCTTCACATTTGCTATTTAAGATGTATTTTCTCTTTTTTAAGCTTTAACGAAACAGCAAAAAGCGTTATAGGGTCATTATGTGGGAGTATAATGTAATAAGGGCACTCACCAATCCTTGTCAGCAAATTTCAGAAGATTTTTATTCACATAAGTATGGTTTTAACCAACGTTTCGGTCCAGTATCAGGACCTTAATCATGGTGACCAATATCCATAACAAGTGACAGCAGACTCGTAGATATATTTAGTTGATGCAAAAATATACAGACAATGAATGTAAGTGGAGACGAATGCTACAGGTGGAGAAGGACAGGAGGGTAACCTGCGGATGAAAAACAGAAGGTGAAAATAAAAACGGGCTTTGCACAATGGTAGAGGGGTGCAACAGAACCGTTTTATAAATTGGGAGCAATTTAAACAATATATCCCCAAGTGTCTGGGATTCAGGACTAATAGCGGAAGACTGGCTGAAGGTATACCAAAGGCTCCACATATTGAAATAATTGTGCAACTAAAGGCCCGTACACACTGGGCGATTTTGTCATCGGAGCTACTTTCCGCTCAAAAGCCGCCCAGTGTGCACAGGCCAGCTGATATGTGCTCCTGGATCATCGCTGATGGTGGGGTGGGCAGCTTTCCATAGCGATCTGCTATGAAAAGTTGTCCACCCCTGGGAAAATCACTCACACAGACCAAAAGCAACCCAGCGATTTTCCCCATCATCGCTGTCCATACATGCTGAGCAAAATCACCCAGTGTGTATGGACCTTTAGTATACCATATTTTCTCCATAACCGCTATGTGCCAAGTTTTGTTGACTTCACTTTACAACAGACCACAATAAAACAAGGCTTGGGTAATAACAGGAAGAGAGGTAAGAGAACCATGCTTACAATCCATGGGAAAATAGTGATATACAAGGATTGAGATGTTCTCGATGGGCTGTACAATCAAGTCACACAGGAATGCTGGCCAGGGGCCAGCAGGATATGAAAGTGAAGCAAAAAAAAAAAGTAGATTTATGTCTTGGTTGCATTGGGATCAGTTACAATATAAAAGTCAAGCACTTTATTGGTATGTATAATAATTGTAAAATTGTTCAATATTGTAAACTCAAGCTGTGAAATATTAAAAGAAAGGAAAGTGCAAAAGTAAGAAAATTGTGTTTAAAATAATAATCCTAGTGGGCCATTATGTATTTGTCCTATTGTTATCTAGAAGTCTGTTGCTAATTAATAGAGACCGGATTATATGCATTTGCATATTTGCATATGCATTTGCATATTTGCCAGATTTTCAGCAGAAATTGCATATCTGACCTAAATGTCCTGATGGTGCATATTTGGCATAGCGCGGTCGGCGCGGAGCGTTCACCCTCACTTCCTGACTTTTTTTTTCTTTATGTGAGGAAACGCCACTGATAGGCTGACAGAATCACCCATCAGAGGAATGGATTGAGCGGCCTGTCAGCGCGGCGGGGGGTGGGATGTGGGTGGAAGAGCTGATACGCCGCAGTGTGTACTGTAGGCTCTTCCAGCTACATCCCACACCCGCCGCGCTGACAGGCTGCCCGCCGCGCTGACAGACTGCCCGCCGCGCTGACAGGCTGTCCACCTCTGCTGACACGCGGGGAATCACTGCGCGCCACACGGGTGCTGAAGGCCCCGAACAGTGGTGCTTCTGGACAGAACACTGACCTCAACCAACGGATGGCAACGGTGAGTGTAACTTACAGCACAGTTTCTGCTGGGGCATTACAGTATGTGCGGTTTTGCTGAGGGCATTATGTGCACTTCTGCTGCGGGCATTATGTGCACTTCTGCTGGGGGCATTATCTGTGTTATACTGCTGGGGGCATTATCTGTGTTATACTGCTGGGGGCATTATCTGTGTTATACTGCTGGGGGCATTATCTGTGTTATACTGCTGGGGGCATTATCTGTGTTATACTGCTGGGGGCATTATCTGTGTTATACTGCTGGGGGCATTATCTGTGTTATACTGCTGGGGGCATTATGTGTGTTATACTGCTGGGGGCATTATGTGTATTATACTGCTGGGGGCATTATGTGTATTATACTGCTGGGGGCATTATGTGGGGTATACTGCTGGGGGCATTATGTGGGGTATACTGCTGGGGGCATTATCTGTGTTATACTGCTGGGGGCATTATCTGTGTTATACTGCTGGGGGCATTATCTGTGTTATACTGCTGGGGGCATTATCTGTGTTATACTGCTGGGGGCATTATCTGTGTTATACTGCTGGGGGCATTATGTGTGTTATACTGCTGGGGGCATTATGTGTGTTATACTGCTGGGGGCATTATGTGTGTTACACTGCTGGGGTCATTATGTGTGTTATACTGCTGGGGGCATTATGTGTGTTATACTGCTGGGGGCATTATGTGGAGTATACTGCTGGGGGCATTATGTGGGGTATACTGCTGGGGGCATTATATGGGGTATACTGCTGGGGGCATTATGTGGGGTATACTGCTGGGGGTCATTTACTACTTACTAATTGTATGCTGATTTAAATAAAAAACTATACAATTTCACTTTATTTTGTATTTTTTATTTAGCATATTTTGACGCTTTTCATGCATATTTTAAGTATTTTTCATGCATATTTGCATGCATATTTCGAGCTTTTTATGTTGCATATAATCCTGTCTCTACTAATTAGCTTTACTTCTTGTTAGCTGTGGCCGGTCACTAAACACAATGGGGGAAATTCACTAAGATGTGTATTCTACTTCACATGTGATGTTGCTATGGGCAACCAATCAGAATCTACTTATTTATTTAGCACCCTCTAGAATATAGTAGACAGGATCTGATCGGTTGCCAATAGCAACATCACATGTGAAGTAGAATACACATCTTCGTAAATTTCCCCTAATATCTCTCGTTTATATGTTTGGGTGTTCCCAATTTTGTCTGAGATATAGAATAATGTGGCAGTGAGTGTGTTACTCCCCTGATGCTGCTTTCAGACCGCAAAACTGGCTTTGACCCTGTATTTGAAAATGTTTCCAAAAACAGGTTGCCAGGTAAAACCCCTTTCACACAGCGCATCTCTTAAACGGTGTATCACCACACACACCCCCCCCCCCCCCAGGACTAACAACCCCCCCCCAATGTGTTTACCCCCCTCTAAATACGGTATCAGACCCGATTTTGATGCCAAAATACCGGGTATGAAACGGGTAGGATCCTCCATTTTAACTGTTTTACAAAATCGGCTTTTGTAAAACGGTTAAGTGGTCCTGCACCTTTCAGACCGCACAGATTACCATTTTAAAACGGTTAAAAATCGGCAAAATACCTGTTTTTAAGTGCGGTCTGAAAGGGGCATGAGCTGTTTGCGGTCACTAAGATGTTTACATGCACTAAACCTACATATGTACACATATCGCTGAAGGTACTATATTCTTGTACTTGATCACTATTTGGTGCGATTTCCCCTTCTCCTTTTCGCATATATTTAAATATTTATTTTATACTGCTGTCCTCATATATTCTGGGTACATTCAGAGCTTTTGCTGTTTTTTAATACAGCAGCGTACTGTGCTGAAGATAATAATACAGCTTTTGTAACTGGCTGCCGGACGGGGTCCCGACAGTCGGGATCCCGACAGTCATTAACCCGACGTCGGGATCCCGACTGTTAAAACACTGACGGCCGGGTTCTCGACGGCCGTCAGCTATTTTCCCTCGTGGGGGTCCACGACCCCCATAGAGGGAGAATAGAATAGGTGGCGAGCGTAGCTCGCCACTGTGCCCGCAGCGTGGCGAGCGCAGCGAGCCCGCAAGGGGCTTTGTTGTGCTGGCCACGCTGTCTGAGACCAGGCAGTCGGGATCCTGACGTCGGGATAATGACTGTCGGTGAATCATACCACACCCTTTGTAAATATCTGCTGTAGAATTGCAATATAAATTAACTCCTTTTGCTAAGATGTTAGAAATTCTGATACAACAGTCACAGCATGAGTGAGAACACTGTTCTGTTTCAATGTGAGTCTCTGTCACTCTGTTCTGAGTGCTACACTGCCACAATGTGCTATGGTCAATTACATTTCTGTGTACATTCTATCGGACTGCCACATATACATTTTAGTCATATTGTCTGGATCAAACAACAGCCCAAAATGTAGTCCTTTTGCATACAATGTATCATATGCAATTCCAGCAATTGCTACTGGATCCAACAAATCCTTAGTGCAGTACCTTTAATCTTGGCCTACACTGTCCTGTGAGCATTGCATCAGAATCCAAGACCAAACACATACGATTTGAAAAGAGAAAAAATGACAGAGCACAAATCTACTTTAAAAACTCTCCAGAGTCTGCTGCTGTCCTTCACAAGGGGATACTCCACCCCTTGAATTGTACCAAAAGCAGAGAAAAATTAGACTGCGCTGATATAGGTAGATGAAGTTTTAAAAATATTTTAATATTAACAATAAATTTACACAGATCACACAAATCACTGGCTGGTAATAAATAATATTGTTGCTGTTGCTAGTAATCTGTTGGTAATATGCAAAAACAATTTAGCATTAAACAATCAGTCAGCTTTCTCACAGCTTTGTTTGTTTATAGATTCAATTGTTAATAGCATGCATGCTTTCAAAGATATATAAGCAAGGTACTGTTTAATCGTTTTGTTCATCCATCGACTGGTGTCTGAGCTCATGAGAGCTCTAACCTGCCAATCTCCCGTCTGTGAAGCTGTCAAAGCCCGCGGTGTCCCGGCTACTGGTTCTTTACTAAGGATGTGCAGCCCTTCAGGGTTCCTCCACGGGACAATGAGCGTCTGTAACTGTGTGGGTAATCCTTTAACGCGTTTCTCCGCCTCCAAATCGGCGGCTTCCTCGGAAAGGTGTGCATACAATTTGATACTTTTCACCTGATTTCTCATTCAAAATCCAGGATTTGGGAAACAAAATTGTCAGTTTATCTAATGACTCTATGGGAAGCCAGAGATGGAAGGGCCACAGAATCTCACAAGGACCGCCATAATATCACAGAAGGCTGTGATTGTAGGGCAGCCTATCCGCTATTCTTCTGATTTGTAGTATTGATATTGGACTCTTGTGTACCTCTCTATATTATTGTCATTTTTGAGATCACATCAGTCTTACACAAACCTCTCTTTCTATAACAGGGCAGAATTGATTTCGCTGTCCATTCTCAGCTCTGTCCTTCTCTGTCTTCACAATTACTGTGTCACTTATGGAATTTCCATAGTAAGAATAGACAGACAAATGTGCGACTCGCTAGACATTTATGGTGATGAGACTTTTTTCACTCTTGAAACATCAAGGAACAAAGATAATTTATTTAAATTTGTGACCTTGAAATGTCAATTACTTGGTATATCAAATTAATGTCTGTTCTATTCTGAATGTATTTGAACATACCTTTTTAATTTTTCCCCAAGAAAAATGTTTTTATATGCTCATAAGTGATCCAATTTGAGAGCCCTATAGTTAATAAAAACTATGGGGCAGATGTATTAAGCCTTGATAAGAGTTAAAGTTGAGATAAGGTAAAAGGAGGTAACGCACCTGCCAATTATCTCCAGTTTATCTCTTCTCCAGGCTTAATGCATCTGCCCCCATGTGAGATAAAAATTAAAGGTACTTGTGTATTATCATGGCGCCCACGAAAATCGGCCGCAAATCGCATGGAAAAATCGGATGCGATTTTGCGGCCGATTTTCGACCGATTTTTCACTTTTTCCGGCCAATTTGCATGCTGTTCCATTATTGCACACCTTGCACACCCCCGATTTCCATCGTAGTGCATCGCATGCAATATAGTGGCATGTGATGCATGTGAAGCGATTCGATTTGTAATTGTACAATCACCCTGATGGGTGCTTACAATGTTAAATGCACCGCCATTGTTAACGCCACCCCCACTATCAACGCCAACCCGAAGCGTAGCGAGCCCGCGTCCTCCGACCTTTTCATACCCCCACTATCCACGTCGGCGTGGAGTTGATTTTAGATAGTGTGGCGAGCGCAGCGAGGCGAGCGCAGCGAGGGGACGCGGAATACATGTAAATTAATCCGCGGACCCTCGCGGGGCTCGCTGCGCTCGCCACGCTTCGGGCTCGCTGCGCTCGCCACACTATCTAAACTCAACGCCGACGTGGATAGTGGGGGTATGAAAAGGTCGGAGGACGCGTACCGCCGCCCCTTGCTGCGCTCGCCACGCTTCGGGTTGGCGTTGATAGTGGGGGTGGCGTTAACAATGGGGGTGCATTTAACATTGCAAATCACATAGCATCGCATGCCACTTGCTGGCATGCGTTGCTATGCGATATTTAATTGTACAATCAGGGGCATTTTCCCTAAAATCACATTGCATACCATCGCATAGTACCTGGGGGTGTGCAAGGATGGAATAACATGCAAATCATCAGGAAATGGCCGAAAATCGGACGCAAAATCGCATCGCAGATAAAATCGGCCGATAAATCGGATGCGATATCGGATGCGATTTGGATGAAATCGGGCGCCGTTATAATACACAAGTACCAAATTAAAAAAACAACATTTTGCGGTCAGCTTTGATGTTCCATTTGATGAAGACAATACACGCATAAAAAGTATTCACCCTTTTTGTTCAACTTTTTATTTTTTAACGTTAGACAGTTTTGGAAAAACCCTCTTCCAATGTTCATAAATAAGAGTATTTAGTAAATGCAGTTTCCACTTATGATGGAGCCCCTAAATGTCTGCAGCGTTCTATAAGGAACTGTAAATAAATGTGTCATATTTGACATCTGCCTTCTGACCATTGATGAAATGAAATGAAATTGATGAAATGAAACACAAAGGGCCAGATTCCCTAAGCTTCAAAAGTGATAAGATGGAGAGTGATAAACAGCCGGCCAATCAGCTCCTACCTGACATGTCACAGACTGTCTTTGAAAAAATGTCAGGAGCTGATTGGCCGGCTGTTTATCACTCTCTTTTATCACTTTTGAATCTTAGAGAATCTGGCCCACAGTGTGGCCTTCCTTTTAAGGCACATGTTACATCAAAGATGTTAAAATCGTTTATTAAAATCTTTCTGTTCCTGCACAAAGAAATGTTTGGATTTCTTCTAATTATTGTAATATTATGCTGTTTGCAGAATGAGGTGCAGAACATCAAGTTTAATAGCTCTGGACAGTGTGAGACACCTTTGGTCCGCACAGACAATCCCAAGAGCTGGTACGAGGATGTGGAAGGATGTGGCATTCAGTGTGAGAATCCACTATTCACCAAAAAGGAGCATCGGGAAATGCATGTCTACATCGCCATATTCAGCTCGGTTACCATATTCTGTACCTTCTTCACTCTGGTAAGCAAGTGAACAGTTAAACTTTCATGAGCTCACCGAAACAGCAAGGCTTCTGGGAAAATGTTTGGTACTTGTCTATTATCACGGTGCCCATCGCATCGCATACCACTAATTAAGGTATGCAATGGGACCCGATTTGAGCCTTTCCCCAGGCTGAGTATACAATTTAAATATCGCGTTGCATCGCATGCCATTATAATGGCATGTGATGCGACGCAATCATGCCCGATTTGGGCTTATTCCCATGTTAAATGCCCCCCCAGACCCGATTTTTATTATTTTTTTTTTTATTGTATACCCATCCTGGTGGGTAATGAGTATGTTAAATGCCACCCCACTGTCAACGCCAACCCGAAGCATGGCGAGCGGCGGCGGTACGCATCCTCCAACCTTTTCATACCCCCACTATCCACGTAAGCGTGGAATTGATTTTATATAGTGTGGCGAGCGGAAGCGGAATATATGTGAAGTCATCCGCGTCCCCATGCGGAGCTCGCTGCACTCGCCACACTATATAAAATCAACTCCATGCCGACGTGGATAGTGGGGGTATGAAAAGGTCGGAGGATGCGTACCGCCGCCCCTCGCGGGCTCGCCACGCTTCGGGTTGGCGTTGATAGTGGGGGGGGGGGCATTTAACATAGTCATTACCCATCAGGGTGGGTATACAATCAAAAATCAGGTCTGGGGGGGCATTTAACATAGGAATCAGGCATCTGGGTGCCTGTACAATTAAAAATAGTGTCCAATCGATGTGATGCGACACAATTTTTTGGTCGTACAATGCCCTGCAATGGAAAATGTGGGCGCCGTGATAATACACAAGTACCAAATGTTCCTAAGATTTATACAATGCAGTGGTGGGAGTAAGTGACAGACCTAATTTACAATTATATAGAGGAATCCTTTCTGATTTTATTTTTGCCCTTCACCCTTCTTGCCAGGCCACGTTCCTATCAGATTGGAAGAACTCCAACCGTTACCCTGCTGTGATTCTATTCTATGTTAATGCTTGCTTCTTCATGGGCAGCATTGGATGGCTTGCACAGTTCATGGATGGTGCCCGCAATGAAATTGTCTGTCGAGGGGATGGCACCATGAGGCTTGGCGAGCCCACGTAAGTTTTATTTATTTATGAAAATTGTCTGTGAAGATGCTAACTTAGGGCTGACTGGATAATGGGGTAGTATTAAGCCTGGAGAAGTGAGAAAGTGGAAGGTGATAAGGCACCAGCCATTCAGCTCCTAAATGTGATTTTTTAAATCCAGCTGTAATTTGACAGTCAGGAGCTCATTGGCATGTGCATTATCACTGGCCACTTTATCACTTCTCCATACATTTGCCCCATTGTTTGAATCACTAGTCATATACTGCCATAAAAGTATTAGTGTTCAACTGAAATATTTGAATAAACACACACATACTTCAGGCCAGATTCAACAAGCTGCTAGCCACTGGCAGAGAGGAACCTATTGACATGTGGAATGTTTTCCTAGTGGAATGGCAGTGTGAGTAGGAATCCGTTATTGTAATGGTCTGAGGTGCACAAGCTGCCTTGTGGCAGGTGTGCTGTAGTTACAGCGTGCATGGCAGCAGTAGCGGAACGATGGACCTTGCCTGTGAAGCTGCCACCCGATGAAATGCTTTAAACTAACTTGGGGTCCATGTTTAGAGATCTACAAACTGATGACAAAAAAAAAAATGAAAACATGTTGACCTTATGTTTATGTTGACATTGTCCTTGTTGATCATTTGTTTTGATCATTTGTCATACCTTTTATATCATAAGCACCTTTTTTTCAGTGACCCATATTTACTACAGGTTGAGTATCCCTTATCCGAAAATGCTCGGGACCACGAACATTTTGGATAAGGGATTTTTCCGGATTTTGGATTTTTTTTTTAAACCTACTTACCTGTCCCCTGGTGGTGTCCACTTTGTCCACGGCAGGCCTCCAGTACCGTCTCCGACATCTCCAGCATCTCCAGGAGTGCATTGCGCGAGTTCCCAGGTGCACCGGTGATGTCACCTGCGCATGCACACACTCGTGCAATGCACTCCAGGGACCGCTGGAGACGACGGAGAGGATGCTGAAGGCCTGCTGTGGACGCTGGGGGATTGGTAAGTATAAAAAAAGGATTAGGGGGTTAAAAAAAATCCAAATTATTCCAAAAAAAAACAAATTTTTTGAATAATTCGGATACGAGATACCCAACCTTTGTGGTGTTGACAAGGTTCAATTATACATGTTAACTCTCCAAACTAGATAAACTCTTTTCTGAAGGTTGCAGCTGGGTATTTACAGCCTTGAAAAAAAAAATATATATATTTTTTTTTAATTATAGTTCTTAGTAAAGGCTCACTTCACACTACACACACTACACACACAATGTATAGTTGTTCTTAATGGAACAGCACTTATACAGTATACAAGTTTATGTGGAAAGTATTCACAGCTTCCACATTTTGTTATTATTTCAAAATGGATTCAATTCCTTTTTCCCCTCAAAATTCTACACACAATACCCCATAATGACAGCATGATAAAAGTTTTTGGGAGATTTTTGCAGATTTATAAAAAAAAAAAAAATCACATGTACATAAGTATTCACAACCTTTATTATGAAGCTCAAAATTGTACTGATCATACCTGAATTCCTACAGCTTAATTGGAGTCCATTCAGTTGATTGTACATGATTTGGAAAGGCACACACCCAGGGCCACCGACAGGGGGGGTCTGGGGGTACTTGAGTCCCGGGCCCCACCGCTCTGACCGAGGGTAGGGCCCGGGCAACTCTCCCCAGCAGCACAGGCTCAGTCACTCACCCCCACGGTTGCCCGCCCCTCACTGTCCGGCAGCCGGCTTGACTGAGCCCGCCCGCCACCCTGGCCCACCCGGCTCCGAGTTGATTATGAGCCCAGCCTGAAGGTCAGTCCCGAGCACCAAAATTACTAGTGGCAGCGCTGCACACACCTGTCTATATAAGGCAGGCATTCCCAACCACGGTCCTCAAGGCACACCAACAGTGCAGGTTTTAGTGATATCCAGGCTTCAGCACAGATGGTTTAATCAGAATCACTCAGGTACTAATTAAGTCACCTGTGCTCAAGCCGGGATATCACTGAAACCTGCACTGTTGGTGTGCATTGAGGACCGTGGTTGGGAATGCCTGATATAAGGTCTCACATTTGACAGTGCATGTAAGAGCATAAAGTCAAAGGAATTGTCTGTAAACTTCGGAGACGGGATTGTCTCAAGGTACAAAAAAAACATCTGCTTTGAAGGTCCCAATGAGTAGAGTGGCCTTTCTTGATCTGTATTTGGAAGAAGTTCGGAACCACCAGAACTCTTCATAGAGCTGGCCAGCTGTCTAAACTGAGCAATCGGGTGAGAAGGGCCTTAGTAAGGGAGGTGATCAAGAACCTGATGATCAAACTATCATAGCTACAGCATTCCTCTGTGGAGAGAGGAGTACCTTCCAGAAGGGCAACCATCTCTGTAGCAATCCACCAGTCAGGCCTGTATGGCAGAGTGGCCAGACGGAATCCACTCCTTAGTAAAAAGCACATGGTAGCCCGCCTGGAGTTTGCCAAAATGCACCTGAAGGACTCTTAGACCATGAGAAACAAAATTCTCTGGTCTGGGGAGACAAAGGGGGGGGGGTATTCAATCCCCGACGCTATTTCCGACGGGGGAATTAGCGGCGGGCGCGTATTAAATGCTACTTCATTCAATTGCCTATTCAATGCTCGTCAAAATGGACCCAATTTTAAAAGCAGACATGGCTTTTTGACAAAAACAGCCATGAATTTTCTATCACAGCTAGATCTCAACAATCCTCATCCGTTTTGCACACACATCCCCTTTTTCCCCTATCGGCAGGTTGGACATTGAATGCCGTCTGCCGATAAACAGGCGAGCGGACAGAAAACGGGCCAGGGTCCTGACTGTCAGAACGTACTGACAGTCGGGACCCGGGATTGAATACCCCCTGAAGATTGAACTCTTTGACGTGAATGCCAGGTGTCATGTATGGAGGAAACCAGGCACCGATCATCACCAGGCCAATACCATCCCTTCAGTGAAGCATGGTGGTGGCAGCATCATGCTGTGCTGTTTTTCAGTGGCAGGACCTGAGAGACTAGTCAGGCAAGAGGGAAAGATGAATGCAGCAATGTACAGACATCCTGGCTGAAAATGTGCTCCAGAGCGCTCTTGACCTCAGACTGGGGTAACTTCATCTTTAAGCAGGAAGCTAAGCACACCACCAATATATCAAATGAGTGGCTTCAGTGCAACTCTGTGAATGTCCCTGAGTGGCCCAGCTAGAGCATAGACTTGAATCCCATTGAACATCTCTTGAGAGATCTGAAAATGGCTGTGCACCGACGCTTCCCATCTAACCTGATGTAGTTTGAGAGGTGCTGCAAAGAGGAATGGGAAAAACTGCCCAAAGATAGGGGTGCCAAGCTTGTGGGCATCATATTCAATAAAATCTGTAGTTGCTGCCAAAGGTGCATCAACAAGGCTGTGAATAGTTATGTACATGTGATTTCTTAGTTTTTTTAAATACATTTGCAAAAATCTCTGACTTTTTCATGTTTTCATTATGGCATATTGTGTGTAGAATTTTGAGGGGAAAAATTAAATTTTTCCATTTTAGAATAAGGATGTAACATAACAAAATGTGGAAAAGGTGAAGCGCTTTGAATATTTTCCAGATGCAATGTACATTGGTCCAGAGCTATACAATTGATTGTAGACCTGAACATTCCCCCTATAGATATCCCATCACATATTGAGCGATCAGTTTAAACCATCATTTGAGCCAAACAATAATCGTGAGTTTCCATCTAACCTGAATAGGAGGAGCCGAGCATAAGAGGGGGGGCCTCAGTACCCCTAAAATTCTACTCCTTGAGTATTAGGAATCTCCGCAAACTAGTCCCCATACCGCTGTATTTTTAAGGGAGTCTCTTATCCTCCTTTGAAAGGAGGGAGAATAGCAACACTTGCTTTTTCTATCCTTTTATCACTGCACTAGCCTATAAATGCATTCAAATCGCCTATTAAAAGCCGTAAATACTTTGCGTATATGGGCACTATTATCCTTTTATGCAGTTATCCACTTTTTGGGGTTACAGAGTGATTTACCTGCCTATCCACAGACTTTTTTTTTTAAATTCAATAGTTTTTATTGAAATTTTGCATATAGACAAAAACAACAACACCCCGTATACATATGGGGGGTAGTTAGGGCAATAATGTGAATCTTCGGAACAGACAGGAGCAAATACAGAACAATTGTATAGTTTATTTTAGGGGACAAGTATATACATCATGGCGACAAGAATATCACCAAAGAAAAACACAATTATGGTACTTCATACCCCGAAGGCGCCATTCGGGGATGACCAAGCATGAGCGATGTAGCATATACAGTATAGTGAAGCAATAATTGTAGACTGAGGTGAACAGTATACTTCTGTTTAGTAGGGGTCTCTAATGTATTCTGCAGTGTCCAGATTGACCCAGAGTAAAATAAAAATTATGCCCAACTATCCAAAATAAATAAAATAAATCCCAAAACAAACCTACCTCAAAACCCCCACCCTGTATAACCTACCCCCAACTTAGGCATACCTGGAGCCCCAAAACCAATTAACCCCTACCCCACTAACTACACTATACTAACCCTATTAACCCTTCCCTCCCCGCAAGGAAGGTAGCAAAATAGTGGTCTTTAGCTAGATTAATGAAACTTGCAGAGCTATCAGGAGAGAAACAACATCATCATAGCTAATCTATACCAAGCTAATTAACCCCTTCCATCCCACCCACCCATTTGAGGATAATAGCAGTATGGATTGATTGGGGCAGCAAAAAAGGATAGCAGGACATGTAGCAAACAAAGACAGTATACAAATGGCACAAAACTAGGCTGTACCCAATTCACTCACAACTAATGGATATAGCAGCCATTTCTGCAAATATATTATTATGATAACTGACAGGATATAAAGCACAATTATATCTCCTAACATAGAAAGGTCCTGATACAAATGAGGTGGAATGTATCCAGCCGAGGATATGCGTGGGCCAGAGACCTATGCCTTTAAGCTAGGCAGACCCAGGAACAGCTCTCCCACCTAGATATAAGAACATAATACACATGATAACATGGGAATGTAACGACATACAATGTAGGGCTGTAGAGGAAAAGCTAATCTAGCAATTGCAGAATTGCAAGCTAAAAAGTATAAGGAATAATGACATCTTTAGGAAAAGTATCAAACTAACAAAAATACAGGTTAAATATTAGAAGAAGAAATATCTTAAGTTTCAATGCGCTACAGAATGTTAGTCAGGCCAGTCTTCAGATTCAGTAAAGACAGGTGGTATAGTAACAGTCTCTTCGCCGTCAGCAAGGGGTAAAGCAGGATAGTTCCTATGAGAGTACCAGCTATCCCAAACTGGTGCAGAGTTCATTGAATGGAAATGAAGCTGTCCCAAGCAGTTGACAGTAGTGGCAGAACACCAACCCAGGATTTTCAAAGAGTTATCGATTGTTGACACAGGTCCCTGAGAGCACACATCCCAGACTTGTAGAGATACAGGAGCTATATGGGTCCTGGCAGCATGATATTGAGGCAGAGTGTCCCCAGACTCCTCAGCTGGCGTAATATGGGTACATGAAGGAGACATAATATCTGTAAATTTATTTACCAGCCTGTCTGCAGAGGAAGTAATAGCTAACAGGATCCTCTGTAGCGAGGCTTCCAGCGTAGATTCCATTATCAGTAATGGAGGGATCAGAGGAGTGGCAGTGCTGACAGAAAATGGCGGTGGCTAGCACACCTCCAATGTATAGAGGAAACTCAAAAGGGGTTCCCACCAGGAGGGCACAATAGCAGTATAAGTAGTCCCGACAGCAGTATAAGTAGTCCCGACAGGAGGAATGGAAATGTAGCACCTTGATGTATACAGGCAGGAGAGGTGTCCCGGAAAGGAGGGCATAGAGACAGGGTATTACCCGGCAGCAGTGTACGGAGACACGGCAGGAGTGACGGGCGCACAGTACCTCAGTGCGCTCACACACACCAGAGAAAGGTCCCGGACAGGAGGTACCAGCAGCAGGATGATCCCCGGCGGCAGCTTAAGTAGTCGCGGCAAGAGAAGTGAGCGCACAGCACTTCAGAGTGTGCAGGCACCCAGCGGTTTCTGGCTCTAAGATGGCGCGTGTGACGGATCTTCAGCACAGGTCCACGCGGCGGGGCATTCAGCGTCTCCACCGAGCAAGCCCCCCGCACCGGACCTCCCACATGTAGGCAGAAGTGTGCCCGATGTTGTCCCCCAACTCTGTGGGGACTTTGAGACAAGTGAGCTCCCTCAGGATATATGAATAGGATTAGTGAAACGGAGAGCTGCAGCATGTAGCTGCTTCTACATGTCCGTCGTGGCCACGCCCCCCCACGGCGGTCGATCTTGCTCGACCGCAGTCGCCTATCCACAGACTTGGTACTGGTATTACCAGCCAGAATTAAAATGTGACTGCTGGAAGAAGCCTTTTTTGAGATGAAATGCATTTTACCATGGCTAATTAAATTTGTACCTTTTATCTATGCATAATACAGCAACAATATGATCATGTCATAGCCTGCAAAACATGAGTATCAAAGCTGAAGGAGCAAGAGGAGAAAGCGGTTTCCTTTCTAGCCTAGATTGTAGACCATGAGGTTTATAGTTGTCTTCTCAGCTGAATATTCAGTCACTGGTACTCGTGATGTGTTATTGTGTGTTCTGCTCATGTTCCCCTGACCCATTTTAGAGCTCTGACTTCTGCCCTGTTATACAGATTTATAGATATATCAGCTTTGTATAAGGTAATTGTTAAAACCGTGTACATATAATATTTAGTGTGTTGTTTAGATATGGCATTTAACTAACACCCGTCAACCTTTCTATTGCAGATCAAATGAGACTCTCTCCTGTGTTATTATATTTGTTATTGTGTACTACTCCATGATGTCGGGGGTAATCTGGTTTGTTATGTTGACCTATGCTTGGCACACCTCCTTCAAAGCTCTGGGCACCACTCACCAGCCCCTCTCTGGCAAGACATCGTATTTCCACTTGGTAACGTGGTCCATCCCGTTTGTCCTCACCGTGGCCATCCTTGCAATAGCTCAGGTAATTGGACTCCACAAACCACAGATGTCCACAGCTGGTAACTCTCAGTGTGTGCTAACCCCATAATAAGTTTTCTGGTTGGACTAGACTTTATTTAATCGCAATAAATACAACTCATGTTGGTGGTATTTCTGGGATGTCCGCTTATTCGTTTGTTTGGCCTGGCTATACAACAAGCATATTTAAAATCTAAAGCTCCATACACACTAGAGGAGATAGTAAAAGATATCGCTCAGAAGGGCCCTTCTGCTGCAGCACGGACCCGCTCCCCTCATCGCTCACCACCCCGCTGGCATCAGCAAGTATGTATGCACTTGCCGATGCTGGGTCCCCACCACCGAAAATATTGGCGTAAGCGGGGATCTTCAAGTGTGTATGGGGCTTAAGTTACAACCTCCCTGCTCTAAGTACACATATTTCTACATAGAAGTAGATTGTTACAGTAAAAGACAAGTGCTGTCAAATGTAATGCAGCCTTTACATTCTTTGTTACCCATCAATATATTTTAAATAATTTGTATAGTATTTTTTTTTTTTACCATGTATCCGGGTGACAATCTGTATTACTCAGCAATGTTTCATTATTGCAAATAAAATGTAGTTCTTTAAATATAATACCGTCTATTACAAATGTATGGCATGAGGAGCCATAGAAATTCAGCTTGACATAAACATGAATGAATTTATCGTTTGTCCTGTTTCACCAGGTGGATGGTGACTCCGTAAGCGGGATCTGCTTTGTGGGGTACAAAAACTATCGGTATAGAGCTGGCTTTGTGTTGGCCCCCATTGGAATAGTACTGGTTGTTGGGGGTTACTTCCTAATCCGAGGTAAGGATATGCAAATTAAGAAACTAGTTGTTAAAAAGTAAATCTAATATTCATACTCCCAACTGAAATAGCGCAAAACTAGTTGCATGTCTTTGTCATTGTGGGCCAGCTGGAGTCAATCTCTGCTGATGACTAGGCTTCTCTTGGGGTTAGGTACGAAATCCCAGCAGTCACTGTCCTGACTGTCAGTATACAAACAGCAGCATCCTGATGATCAAAGCCTTAGAACTAGGGTAGCCAACTCCAGTCCTCGAGAGCTACCAACAGTTAATGTTTTCCAGGTCTTCCCTCAGAATCACAAATTAAGTATTTAGCTCCACCTGTGGATCTTTGAAAATGTGTTAGCGAGTAATGAGTGCACCTGTGAGGTGAGCTGGAAAACGTGAACTGTTGGTAGCTCTCGAGGACTGGAGTAAGCTACCCCCTGCCTTAGAATAATGGCTTAGAGCAAACTTAAAATGAAATCATCTTTCAGGGATGCTAATAAACTAATATTCAATATACTACCTGGAACTTCATATGTAATTAGAAAAACTGTAGGGATCATGTACTAATATTGCATGTAGATGCAAAATGTATACTGACCATAGTTTTTTTTTTTTTTTTTATTCTGTCTACAAGTCAGGTGATGTGAGCAAGTGTCTGATTACCTGACTGCTCATTTACTAACATTACATGTATATTTTACCAATTCAAATTTCTCCTATAGGTGTAATGACGTTATTTTCCATCAAGAGCAATCACCCTGGGCTCCTTAGTGAGAAAGCAGCCAGTAAAATCAATGAAACCATGCTGCGACTAGGTAACACTCCTTTCAGTTCCCATCCTATATAATAAAAGACAAATGTTTTCTCCTCACCGCTATGGGGGGGGGGGGGGGTATACATTAGATGGCACCTGATGGAGCAATTCAAATGTTGCTCTGTTTGGACGCACGCAGCTGGCAGTGCTGATATTACTATTATGATGTTCTGTCACTTTGGCAGGCTGGTAACTAATGTTTTATCGGTACTTATATGTTAGTTGGGAGCCTACTGAGCTATTGGCTTAGTTTTCTGCATCCCCTTGCGGGGCTTGCCACGCTTCGGGCTCGACGCGCTCGCCACACTATATATAATAAACTCCATGCCGACATGGATAGTGGGGGTATGAGCGTACTAACTATAGTAGGCGCCCAACTAACATATAAGTACAGTTTTATCTATATTCTGTTGAACATATATCATTTTCTGATGAGAAGGTATAAGTATTCTTAACATGTACAAGCAATGGTGCTTGGAGGTGCAGGTAAAACCGGAGGAAATGGGGATAGGAATTGGAGGTTTGTCAGTTAAATTATTAGTAACTAACTTTTTCAAATATAGGAAGGAAAAAGGATAATGGTGGAACGCTATGAAAATGTATAGAAATTGATCAATTGGGTATTACAATTTATATTAATCCTGTTAATTATATCATAAAAGTCCCATTTATTAATGTGACAAATAACATATGAAAATATAACGATGTACAAAATATGAAGTAATAAAAAAAATTATAATATCACTAATACACTTAAAAAAGTGTAAAAATGTATTATTACAGAATTACAAAAATAAAATAATAATAAGGACAATGGAAACAATTATACTTAGGTGGAGTCCCGCTTGTTCCTATATTGCTCCCTTTGGGATATTGCTGGTCCCCAAAGTTAATCCATTTATACCGAAGACTGGAATTGGTGGGTATCCATAGACCTTGCTTGGTTTTTGCTGTGAACTGATGTTGTAGTCCTGATTTTAAGGACAATTAGACAATCCAGATGGATAAGAGCAGGCCCAAAGTAAGCAGGTGGTGGTGGTGTCCCAAAAAGATGTTCTCAGACACTGGTAGGGATTTAAGGGAGCTGGTACAATGCGGGTATTCCAATTATGAGTCCAAAGTCCAGAAATAAGTGTCTCCTGATGCGTTTTGTCTACTGACAACTTTTTCAAGTTGCATACCTTTGAAATTATTATATATATATATATATATATATATATATATATATATATTTCATATTCAGTGGGTGGTGTCTGCTAATATTTTTGCCATTCATAATATATGGCTTTTGTGGACCTGATCCTGCTATCCACTAATGTCAGGAATGCCCTTAAGCATTCGGTCAAGCCCCTATTATATTGTATTTTGATAGAATTATCACATTCTGTTTTAGATTGTTGACATTTTAAATGGCAGATGCGAGGAGGATTTGGGGGTAAAAGCCAGCAACAAATGCAGTTTAATCTTCTTGCTAGCACCAACATGGCAACTGAAAAAGGGGTATACATTGGTATATGTGTTCCTGGAATGTATTTGAAAGGACTGAGCTACTGGAAGTCGAGATCTATTTAGTATTGCAGAAAATGAGCTGTAGAGGATTTAACACCTATGTTAATGTTCTGTGATTATTGATTTATTGCACAATTTACTTTAATTCAGGAATATTTGGATTCTTGGCCTTTGGCTTTGTGCTTATAACCTTTGGCTGCCATTTCTATGACTTCTTCAACCAGGCTGAGTGGGAGAGGAGCTTCCGGGAATATGTTCTGTGAGTATTGCAATTGGCCAGGGAAATAAAAATAAAATTCAAGCATCATCATCACTACCCTCTGTATGCTTCCCGACTGCACTAGTTGTAGCCACCCAGCCAAAAGCTTCAGCAGCTTGTGCACAACATGCATGTGTTCTGTGTTCAATATATTCACTATTGCTGGCAATCTGCATTTGTGAAATCATAATTTGTCTAGCAAGCCCCTGTAAAGCTGACCAGTAATTTATAGTCCATTCTATAGGTTTTTTTTCTGTCTTTCTCCATATTCTGTGAGCTGTGTACTTTGCTTTTTTTTAAGGTGTGAAGCCAATGTGACAATTGCTGCTGAGACCAACAAGCCACCACCAGAGTGTGAAATCAAGAACCGACCCAGCCTTCTTGTAGAGAAGATTAATCTATTTGCCATGTTTGGCACTGGCATATCCATGAGCACATGGGTATGGACCAAAGCAACTATTATTATCTGGAAGAGAGCCTGGTGCAGGTGAGACACTGAGACAAAAATGTCAAACTTAAATGGAGATATGTAGACATCCAACAGTAATATAAAGCACTATATGTATGTGTGTGTGTGTGTGTGTGTGTGTGTGTGTGTATGTATGTATGTATGTATGTATGTGTGTGTGTATATGTATATATATATGTGTGTGTGTGTGTGTGTGTGTGTGTGTGTGTGTGTGTGTGTGTGTTTATGTTACCAGAATATGGCTTAGCAGAGTAAACTGATAAAATAAATGAATTGAAATTTTAAAGTAAATAAAAAAAATAACGAGCAGGATGAAAAAAAAGGAGGAAAAGGAAAGCGAGTAAGAAAAGAAAGTGGGGACGAAAAAAAAAAAGAAAGCGAGAAAAGAGGTACAGGATTTAGGGGCAAAACGAATTGGACAGAACCGTAGAGTGCAGCTGTCTATGTGAGTGGGTAAGGTCCCTTACCTCCTGAACCAAGGGAAAGAACCTTAACTAACATTAATCCAGAGTCATAGCTGTCAGTCTGGTTATTGGTGAATCTGTTTCAGGTAAGACTGCGGGGACATGGCTGGTTGCTCGAGGACTGAAGGTAGCGAGTTTAACAAAGGATCTCCTCCTATACAGGAGATGGCTGAATAGGAGCCTACAGGGATACTGTAGAAACATCTGAGTCTCTGGACTTGATATCAGCGAAGCAATGGGAATGGCTAGGACTCGGCAGAGCAGGAACACTGGGGTTGATTACCAGAGTGTGTCAGAGCTGCAGGGATGCTGTAGATTTACAGGATCACTAAGGGTTGAAATCAGCAAAGCAATGAAGACTGCAAAGATACCGCAGTACAGTCCTTCGGGATCACTGGGATTTGGTATCAGTGAAGCAATGGAGACTGCAGGAACACTGAGGTTTGATGTCAATGACGTAATGAAGACTGAAGGGACGCTGCAGTGCAGGATTTCCAGAAGGCTGAGGTGTGATGTCAATAAAGTAATGCACAGCGCAGTGCAGATTTTCAGGAACACTGGGGAATGGCACCAGTGAAGCAATAGAGACTTCTGGGACAGGATAGCTGCAGGAAGCTTGAAACAATGATGGAAGGCAATGTAGATACAAGCAGTCATTCAGGATAGTTCTGGAACCCAGGGAGTGATAGAGATGACTTTGGGATGAGCAGGATCCGGCAACAAAGCACCAGTGATTTGGGCAGTGTTGGCTCATGGAATTTATACCCTTAGAGGTGTCAGCTGAATTCAATCACATGACAAAGAAAGCTTCCTACCAGGCCGAAACTGCAATGAGTAGCAAACCTCAAATGCCTTTACGGCTTCTTGGGGGAGGAGAATAGAAGGCGTCTTTAGTTTGATGGAATTAACCAAATGAATCGTTTGTTTAGCATTGTATTTGGCTTGTCAGCCTGGAATGAAGCCCACCCTCCTGATCAGCATGTATTGACCGGGGAAGAACTCTATTAATCCTCTCTGCCAAAATTTTGAAAATAATTTAATATCATTATTTAAAAGGAAGATTGGCCTATAACTGGAGCACAGATTAGGGTCCAGTTTAGCAATGAAGATAATCCGGACTTCTAATGTTGAGGGGTTCACTGTTAAGGAAGCTGTTAAATCATCTTCTCATTTAAATTTATTGCTCCCCTCAGTGGGTGTTGGGCAGTGAGGTCAGGTCTTAATCAGGGAACTTTTAAACACATGTTATTTGGTCTTCACATTAGGGGATACAAGGCTGACCTAGGCAGGGTGAAGAAATCAAAGTATAATATAAGAATTATAAGTGACTTTCCACCTGTACTTAGCCTATACTTAAACTGAACGAAAACTGAAAGAAAACAACAGTCGCATAAAACAACTACAGATGCACTACTCTGCAACTTCTAATGTATGTATAAAATACTCTGCAATCCCCTCTGTGTGATCACTATGCAACATTTCTACTATCATGATTTTCAGGCAATTACATATATTGTTACTTCAATTTGAGCCCATTAATACACAGTTAATTATGGTATATTATGCTGTTGTTTGTTGTCAAATACAGTGTAATCTATCAGCGTAAATTTTTTTCTCAATGGTAGTCTGTATTAATTAGCCATAGTAATTATTACATGAAATCTACGGTCAACTGTGCTGTTATCATGTCTTCACATACACAAAATATTCATAACCTAGTGTTTGCAATGACCAGCTGAACAACACCAGCAATCAAGTATTTGAATGTTTAACTTAGAGCTTGCACTTACATACTGTACCTTCTTTCTCAAACACACCATGCACAGTATCTCAAATTGCTGCTGCAATTATCCACTCATCTCTTCTTAACACACATGAGCTTTTTAATCATCTTTGTACTTTAACAATAAGATCCACAACTGGTCACCATAAAAACATTCACAAACCTCCTACAACTATATTTATATATCTCTCTTACTTCTATTAGCTGGTGACATTTCACCTAATCCAGGCCCCAAACGCTTGCTGTACTCACATTCACCTCTTTCACAACAATATTGAAATTAACTAACCTTCACCCCATGTCTCCAATCACCCTCCAAATCACTAAAATGTGGCTTATGGAATGCATGCTCTTTGTAGCAAATTAACATCCGTCCCTGACCTCTTCATATCGAACAACTTCAACCTGCTGGTTATTACAGAAGCATGGCTCACACGATCAGACATGGCCTCCCCTGCAGCATTGCACACGGTGGTCTTTACTTCACACACACACACCCCCAGGCCTGGTAACCGTAAAGGTAGTTGGGTTGGATTATTACTTTCCCAATTTTTCACATACAGTTTTACAACGGATTCCATCACTCACATTTACATCATTCTATCAGAATTTACACTCCTTTCTCTCTTCATGTTGCAGCTATATATCGCCCACCTGGGCAACCCAAACAATTTCTAGAAGATTTTTCTGCATGTCTCTCTTATCCTTTGACACTATCATCATGGGAGATTTCAATATTGCTATTAACACAGCTTTCCCACTCTCAGATCACAACCTGCAGGCTGTCCCCCATTACTTCTAACTCTCCATCACTGGAGTCTTCCAATCCTCCTCAAACCCGCAGAAATATTAATGCAATTAATCAAGAACTTTGAACCTTTCTCCAACAACTGCTTTACTATTTCTGCATTCACTTCTCATGAGATGGCTGTGTTTCACCTAAACCAGACTCTACAAACATCCCTTGGTGAAGTGGCTCAAGCTACCCATCACACTCCACGTAGGCCTAGATGTCAACAGTAGCACTCTAACTTAACCAGACTACAAAAACAATCAAAAGTGGGTAGAGCCTTTTTCTAGTTCTGCCATATTAGACCAGGTAGACTAGTTTCGGCATGTTATCTCATTCTATAAGGGGTAAGACGATCTATAGGGCAACCATATATCAAATAACTTGGGCGTGTGAGATTTCACGTCCAAGTTACACTCCACTCAGTCAATGTGGAACATATATGTCAATCAAGGGGTTATAAGTGTGAGTGCTATACTGTCTGATTGTATCTATGTAGAGCAGGGATGGGTTACCTTCGGCCCTCCAGCTGTTGTTAAACTACATATCCCAGCATGCCCTGCAACAGTTTTAGCATGGCCAAATAGCAAATCTGTAGCAGGGCATCCTGGTATGTGTAGTTCAACAACAGCTGGAGGGCCGAAGGTTCCCCATCACTGATCTATAGAGTATGGTTTTCTTTGCTGCTGCAGCATCCAAGATGAAATTGTATGCTCCTCCTCAGCCAGTGACCTGCTCAGTTCCCTAACTGTACCCTCTAGTACTCTTCAGGCAGTATTTTACGCCCTACCATCCACTAGGGCATGGTGGGAGAATAAAATAGTGTGCTAAGCGTAGCGAGGCACCATGCCCGAAGCATGGTGAGCGCAGCGGCGCTACGTTAGTGTCCATGTCGACGGTGTCGACATTCGGGTAACAAAAAAATGAAAACCCCATGCGACCTTATGACCCAGTCCACCTTCCCCATGTCGACTTTGAGTCATGTCGACCTAATTCTTGTAGACCTAATGCTTGTCTACCCAATGATCCCATTCCGGGTCAACATGCATGAAGGTTGATGTGGGGATAGGTTGACAGGGACATTAGATCGACATAGGCTAGGTCGGCAGTCAAAAGGTCGACATGGTTTTTTTTCGCTTATTATTATTTTTTTTTGACCCAACATGTGCCGACAGGCGGTATTTCATGCCCTACCATCCATTAGGGCGTGGTAGGAGAATAAAATAGTGGCCCGAGCACAGCAAGGATCGTGTCGACATTCAAGTTAAAAAACCCATGTCAACCTAACCCCATGTCGGCATTCAGACATGTCGACCTTCAGTGGTTGACTCAATGCATGTCGACCTTCATCTTGTCGACCCTATGACCCATACCCCTCTCAACTCCCATGCCTCTCTAAACTAGAGGCTTGCCTACACAGGTCTCACACACTTTCTTAATTTACACAACTTATTGGACCCACTTCAGTCAGACTTTCATTCCCAACACTCCAGAGACCACACTGACTAAAGTAGTGAATGATCTAGTCACTTTGAAGTCCAAAGTTTATTACTCACTACTTATTCTTCTAGATCTCTCTGCTGTTGACCATTCTCTAATCATACAAACAGTACAATCACTAGGCCTCCAAGACACTGCCCTCTTTTGGTTCCTATTCTACCTATCTAACCGCTTTAGTGTCCAATTCAGAATCACCTCCTCTTAGCTACCTCTTTCAGTTGTAGTACCGCAAGGCTTGGTCGAGGCTCACCTCTTCAGGCTAGCTTCTTAGACTCCAGAACCACTCACTCAACCATCATAAGCTTTCCTATCCAATTATTTCCTTCTGTACATCCCAACATGTCCTCCAATATATTTTCTCATTCATCACTTTTTCTTCCTTCTGACCCTGGTTCATCATTACCGTGTTGTGATATCAAGCAACCCACCTAGAACTCTTGCAATCCAGTGGACAACTTTGCAATTGATAGTACCTGTGAATGTAGGTATGAATGATTGTATGTATGTATGTATGTATGTATGTATGTATCAATGCATATTTCCCTATAGATTGTAAGCTTGCGAGCAGGGCCTCCCTACCTCTATAACTGTTTGATATTACCAGTGTTGTTTTATCTGTGTGTCCAATTGTAAAGTGCAATCGAATTTGCTGCGCTATATAAGAAACTGTTAATAAATAATCTGCACATATGAGGGAACAAAATGGATTGACATTTTTGTAATAGACCAGGGCCAGGAGCCTTGCCAGTTTTATGCAGTTTCAAAGTATACTCTAATTTCTCCTTGGATATCTCGGAGCCCGATAGTAGGACCATCGTTTGGGGAGAGTAGGCTAAGTTTGGGGAGAGGACACCTGGCAAGGAAGGAACTGATCAGAGTCCCATGTTTAAATTTAATAGACAAGATATTTTTTAGAGGAGTGTTTAGCTCTCAACTTCTATGACAAGAGTTTATCAGCCTTGCCACCTTTCTCATAATAATGCTAATTGAGACTCCTAAGACTGCACTCGGTCTTATGAGATAACAGGACATTAAGTTCACATTTGGGTTTTAATGAGCCGTAATCTTGATGTAATTTGAATCTGATGACGACAAATCACAGGCATCTGAACCTCCCAAATCATCATGTCCCCCACATCTGGTGTCTAATTTAACAGTAAAATATTATTCCAATAGTTGAGATCAGGATGGGGAGCAGAGAGGGTCAATACCTGTCAGGAGAAGGGAGACTGGGACATGGGGTGTATAATAACATCTAAAAGTTATGAGGAAAGAACTGGGTCTGTAAAAATCATATTTAGTCCAGTGTATATTTTATGCACCTGTAAGAAGAACGTATAGTCCTTTCTGCTAAGTGGTAAAGGATACACAAGGAATTACATAATAAATGTTTGTGTGAAGCATGAAGGGCCTTGGAGTTACGGTCACTGGTAGAGACCAGAGATGCAGGGAGACAATGAAATCGGTCATATTTGGTGTGCAGAACGGCCAGCCATTAGGACTGCCCCTATACGGTTGTAAATAACTTTAGAATCAAGCTTTTGTAAAGAAGGAAGCCTGGTTGAGGTTAGGAGCCTATACATCGATTTTTGGGTCACATGGACTTGATGCACAAGGATTCATTTGCCATCAAAATTAAATGTAATCTCAGCAGTTCTTTTAATATGTCAATTTTTTTATTATTTATTTCTATTTTAGGATTTTGGGGCGCAGTGATGATGAGCCAAAAAGAATCAAGAAAAGTAAGATGATTGCAAAGGCATTTTCCAAAAGAAAAGAGCTGTTAAACAACCCGGAGAGAGAACTGTCCTTCAGTCTGCATACTGTGTCCCATGAAGGACCGGTCGGTACGTATAAGTAACCAGATTTGGTGATGAATGTCTAACAAAGCTGTGCACTATAAAATTCTATTTGGGGGAAGTGTTCTCGAAGAAATACAGTGTGTCACCATTTTGTATAGTCTCATACAAAACTGCATGCAAAACAACAGCATTGCAATAATGTGGTCTTAAGTCTGTTCAGTTCTATCCTGGCTATCAGACTCCCATACATTGTGACCAAACTTGGTCAAAAGCACATGCTTCATCACTGTGAAGTATCCGAGAACATCCCTATGTAAAGTAAGACTAGTGGGTTAGGGGGACACCGATGGATTCACAATCCAAAACATCATTGTAACATAGATCTGGTAGTAACTGCAATGCTGTTCAATCCCCAGCACAAATTTGATTTGCAGATTTTATTTCTGGGTCCTATACTTGGATAAAACATTGAGAAAACAACACTCATTTGGGGCGAGCTGTACTAAGCCTTTAAAAGTCATAAAATGGAGAGTGATAAACCACTAACCAATCAGCTCCTGTCATTTTTCAAACACAGCCTGTGATATGACTGTTTTGAGCTGATTGGCTGGCACTTTATCTTTGTGAGGCTATCCTGGCTACCACATGTGACCTTGGCAGAAACTTGGAACGTTGTCTCTGATTTTCATTCCATAAGAAGATCATTTTAACAATATACAACCAAAGTATACAAAGTTAGGAATGTATTCTGAATAAAGTTGGAGTGACCATGAAGGCATAACTTACCACTAGTCAATAGCATACTACACTTCATTACATTGATAAATAAAACAAATCTATGTTTTGATAATAAGTGGAAACCTATTCCGTAATATACTGATACTAATGTTCTATTATGTTGCTGCTGTACTGTACAGTTTGAATTATCATACATGTTCTGTTTTAATCTCCAGCTGGTCTGAACTTTGACATTAATGAGCCTTCGGCCGATATGTCGTCGGCTTGGGCACAGCACGTAACAAAGATGGTGGCCAGGAGAGGAGCCATTTTACCTCAGGATGTTTCTGTAACACCTGTTGCCACTCCAGGTAATAGCAATTTGCATTAGTGCTATTTTAATTTTCTTGCCCACATATGTAATATGCAATTGTTCATTATAAGCTAATATTCCACTTACATTTTAACCTGATACTAACCTCACTTATGTAAAAAAATTGTTGTAATAGGAAAAAAAAAATGTGAGACCGTACAGGCTAAATAAACAAAACCATTTTAATTAAGATGCACATGCCTGTGTGGGATAGCATGTATGGTCTATCTTTTGTGAGGTTATATAATAAGCATTCTAATTTTACATAGAATATCATTTCTTTCAAGAGTTTTACACCTTCAATCAACAGGTTGTCCTACCAACTTTTATCTACATTTTTATTTTCAGATTTGTTATTATGATAATGTAAGTTTGCAAATCGGAGGCTTTGAATGCTTTAAAGGTTTATTTAATAAGATGGGCGTTCTATTGAAGATTAGATCTTGCTATGGGCAACCAAACAGATTCTCTCTATTATCTTCTAGAAGTTGCTAAATAGGAAGTAGATTCTATTTAGTTGTTATGGGCAACATCCCATCTTCAATAGATTTCCCATCTTAGTACATAAACGCCTTTGTGCCTGTTACGATCTCATCTCGCTTTTATGACTTTATTTCTTAAATTTAACGGAATATGCTGGCTCTATAAAACTAGATGATGATGATGATAATAATAAATACAATGTCTGGACAAAAGGGTATGATTACTTTACATACATGGCATGTGTCTAATTATTAGAGTAGCACAATTAAACTAAGCACTTATCTCAGATGATGCTTCAGGTGTCTCACCTGTGCATAATCCCTGATGAGCAGCCCATGGATGCACAATAACATATGGGTCCCAGCAATTATCCCAGATTCCATTTGTTATCTGAAGATGGGATCTTTTTCATCTGGGAAAAAAAGGGCTCTAATTGGATAAGTGTTGAAGGTCACAATTTTGCCATATTGTTGACAGAGTTTTCAGCAGATTCTAGCCCTAACTGCAGCCTAGTCCTAACAATAAAATGTACAGGAGACTGTCCGATAATGTCAATATTATGTCCATGTTAATATTCTGAATGTCCACCTAAAGACTGCATGCCACATGCAGCAAATGTTTATTACAGGGCTGGGCAACACCAGCCCTCCAGATGTTAATGAATTACACATCCCAGGATGCTTTGCATTAGTTTTGCTATGTGGCCATGCTGAAACTGATGCAAGGCATGCTGGGATATGTAGTTAATCAACATCTGGAGGGCCGGTGTTGCCCAGCCCTGGTTTATTAGCTATATAAAAGTATTTTTTTGTGTTTTCCTTTTAGTCCCCCCTGAAGAGAGAGAGAACATGTGGCTTGTAGAAGCAAACAACCCTTATGGACTGGAGAAAAAAACGACTAAAAAGAAAAAGAGGAGGAAGAAAGAAGTCAGACCAATGGAAGAATCCAGGGGTATAGATAGCTATGCAGTTCGGGCCTCAACAGCGGTTCCTCGTCTTCCAAAACTTCCTAATAAGCCAGGTCTAGTGGCCCGAGCTAAAGAACCTCAGGATCTGGACGATGCTCTTCCAGGATCATACAGAGAGTACAGGAGATGGCCACCTTTGCAAGGTAGTTTATACAACACAGAAAATATGGATGACTATCTTGGTTACAGAAGATATACTCACACTAATTTGATGTCTCCTTACTCCGCTGATGAGCTTCCTATCCCTGGACAGAGCAGTGCCCCTCAACCAAAACATGATGGTGTATTCCAATACTCAAATGGAAATACCCAACGTTATTCCATGAGGCATGGCCCTTGTGAAAGAACTGACATTAAAAGACCAGGGTTTCCCCCAATGCATTCCAGGGCAAACCTTATGGATGCTCAGCTAATGGACACAGATTCAGATTTCTAGGGGAAAGTTCTAAATGTTAAGAACATCATCTGCGTTCATTTAGAAAGGGATTAATAGTAGCAATCTACAGTTACACATTTTTGAAATGTTTAAAAATTGTTGGCAGACATATGGACGTTTGCTAGACTCTTTGGGAAATCTTTTTGAGGTAGAACTTTATCAGCTAAGGATTTGGACTTCTACAGTAGTATCGGTCTGTGTGAAATGACTGTCCAATGGGATTTGTACATGAGGAGAATGCACAGTTTTCTATTTTCTGATCATTCACAATGCAGCTATGCAGTGCAGAGTCTTTTATAGCCGCTCAAACTTAGGTACGTTATATTTGATGTATGATATTCTGCCGGACATGTATTTATTATGTACAGAACAATGTATTGCTGATTTAAAATGAAAATGAAATACAACAAACCTTTTAACCAGGGTGCACTGAATTGCATGAAAATACTGGTTCCTTGCCACAGAGAAACATTTTACTTTCTTCTAAAAGTGGTTGCAGAAAGACAGTACCACGTCATCATACACATTTGAATATTTTTCTCTGGATATAACCATGTTAAAACGACAAATTACTTAAGATGAACAAAAAAAAAACAAATAACAAATAGGAACTTAATCGTTCCACCAGAGTATATTATACATTTATTTTCTTTTTTTTATATATGATCAGTTTTAGTGTTGGAATCATTTTGTGGAACTTTGGCTAAAAAAGCTTTGCTGGCAAAAGGGAGAATTCCCAGACTAGGTAATTTTGAGGTAAAACGATTACATATCTGCATTTATGAGATGTATAAGTTTAGAAATGCTTCAGATTTTTATTGACTTGTACTGGAAACGTGCAGGATTGTGCACAATATTTTATGAAAAACAGGTTTTTATCATTGTAGCAGTACTGTGATATCACTGTGGGGGGGGGATGCAATTATCTGTGATAAACACAGAGTTAATGCCTGGTAACGTATTGAACCTGCATAATTGTTTTCTCTAAGCGTTAAACCATAGAGGGTGTATTTTGATAATGGACTAAACCCTGGGGTTCAAGCAATATTTATGATAAGGTTGCCTCCAACGTCCAACTACCCTCCTTTCATGCTATATAAGGTGACTGGTATGCACAGCATCGACTTGTAATGGTGACCATCACATACAACCTGATAGTCGGGACCTTCATCTCAAATTGGAAAAGCATTTATAGAGTTTCTAGAATTTGGTTTTGCTCACAAAAGCTCTGCTTTCAGCAGAACTGTACACCTTTATACCGTTCACTCTTATATCATAAAATATGAAGTGGGGAAGTCAGATGTCAATGCCTTGCAATACTTTTTTCTGTATCTAATGGTCTGTTGTATGTGTTGTTTTTATGTAAAAATAATACTGTAGTGCTGTTTTTTTTCCTATGGAAATATCTGCCTAGACAGAACTGTACATATTGTTCCTATTCCATATTGCAACCATTCTCCAGATATGAACTGCTACTTCTGCTGGAAAAGGAATTATGTGCATGATGGTTTTTGTTTTGTTTTATATAAACCCTATAGAAATGTACCTTAAAACTCCTTTCTGTTTCTTGTAAAAGGACATTTTTTGAAATATGTACTTATTTTGAATATCATGTATTCCTGAGGGTATTTCTATGTTGGTGAGATGATACATTATTTTGTGATGCCTTCACCAGTATCTGTCATTTTGGATAATATGTAACTTGCCCAAGAATAAACACAGAGCAGTATCTTAATATCTTTTTTTTAATTTAGTTTTTAAGTTGTTTTGGGGAATACAGAGTTACCTTGCCAGACTTTAGTTAAGTGCAAAAAAATAAATAAATCACTTAGTAAATATTTCCTTTACAGTTTTAGTGGGCAATATCTAATGAATTTAATGGATACAAATTTGATGGTTGATCAAAACAATATATATTTTTTTCTTTAGTTTTGTGTTTACGACCGACTCTTCTGCAATGAGTTATCTTTGTCAGGAAATCCATCCTATTTTTTTTTTCGTAACTATTTTAACACTTCTCTTGGCTGGACATTGCAAACCAAAGTAAGGGACTACCACAGTTCATAATTTGAGCCAATTATCCACCGATCAAAAATGCTGATTTACAGGAATAGATAATTGGCGGCCTGTTGGGGAATCGGGAACATTCTGCATATTACAAAATCCTTCATTTGACAATCTAGATAATGTTTTGGTCTGTATCGGCAAATCTACAAAATTCAGCAGGTCAGGCATCCCTTAAAGTTTTGTTCTATTGGTAAAGGTTGCTTCTCCAGGGATCAACATAAATATTGAATGAAGTGTAAATGTATCGCAACTGTTCGACATGCAGCAAGGTCGACATGGATCTAGGTCAACATGGGGTTTTTACACAGTTTTTTTTTTACCGAATGTCGACATGGACACAGTTTGAAGTGCAACATATACCCTCGCTTGCCATGCTTTGGGCACGGTGCCTCGCTACGCTCGGCACACTCCCTAGTGGATGGTAGGGCATGAAATGCCACCTGTCGGCTCAAAAAGACAGTGAAAAACCCCATTTCGACCTTTTGACTGTGGACCTAGCCCATGTCAACCTAACTCTAGTGTCGACCTAGATCCATGCCGACTTTGCTGCGTGTCGACCCAATGCATTCTCAACCTAGTTACTGTAGACCTAATGACCGTATCCCCTGTTTGGAATGCAGCCACGGGTTAAATGCAACTTTGTAACTTAACTGAATTGTCACTGTTAGGGTGTGTACACACGGTGAGATTCCTTTGCTATTTGACTTGCTATGCAATCTTAGCTAACTCATGTGCTATTTACATACAATTCATGCTATCTGTATTAGATTTCCACTATATAGTCATTGCTGCCCCATCTAACTGGGTTTCGATTTGTGCTTTCCTGGGAGTGCGCATCGGGATCGCAAGGTAAAAAACCTCATGCTGGATTGTATTGCGTGTACACACCGTTACTCAGCAGATTGTAATATATTGTGATCATAGAGGCAGCTCCCTTGCACTCCTACAGCTGTAATGTGTGGTTTTATGATATGCCGGATGCAAAAATAGATTACTACAGATATTCCTTCTAATGAACGCTTGGAATATAGAAATGGTTTTAACTGGATAATTTACACCTCAAATGATATCCCAACTTAGGCAGGATGGCCAAGACAAGTGAACGATTTGGGTCTAAGGGCCTGATTCAGAGATTGATGAAAATGTAGTGCAGCTTGACATGCCCTGGTTTCTGGGAAGCAGGCCTCCTACTCCCTGCCCACTCGTTCAACCCTGATACCTGTCAATCAGGCAGCAGATGATGGGAACTACGTGCAACAACATAAGGCCCTTTCTGCACAGGTACAGATTCACTGTACTGTACCTGTGCCCAATCCACTTTGAATTATGCCCTAAATTCCCTTGTATATTTTTCCTTCCACATTTTACCTCTTGCGTTTTTATAGATACTGTAGGTGCTTTAGTTCTTAGGATTATCGGTATCCTAAATGTATAATAGTATCCCACCAAATATATTACATGGGTCAATGTTTTGATCTTTCCAATTTTACTGTGTTATTTGTATCTGAAAGTCTGTAAGTGTGTATATGAAAGAAAGAAGATTTTTTTTTTTTTTAATTAACCCTGAACAAGCAATGTTTTATGCTATGGTAGCGGTCTGTCTTGGATGTCCTGCAGACAGGGTGCAGTCATAATGTAGACATTTAGAATATCGACAGCTGTGAAGCTGATGATGATGGCATGTTCAGTGTGGACATGTGAAATGTCAACATGTGAAATACGGACATTCTACATGGACCAGCAGCAGAGGGTTCTGTTGTGAGACAGGAGGGTTACCATAATGCACTAGGGGCGGGATGTACTAAAGGGAAAATGCGGTAAAATGGGTGTTTTACCGCATTTTCCTATTTACCCTCACCCGTCTGCCCCATTTTCGCTTGGCAGGGTATCGCCACCCATAGAAGCCTATGGGCTTCTATCGCCGTCCGTGCGCCTCCCATCCTCCTGATCTCCTCCTCCCCCAGCAGGTGTCACAGCCGGGAGGACATCCGGCTGCAGGGGGGAGGAGGAGACGCAGGGGGACACTGCCAGCCGCCGGGATGTGACGGAGACCCCCGCAGACCACATCACCGGTATCGCAGGGGTCTCCGTCACCGCAACCCGATGCTAGCCGCATATATTAGTACATATGCGGCAGCATCGCGGCGGCTGCCAGGCGAAGGGCGGCGATGTATATTAATACATCCCGCCCTAGGGGCGGGATGTATTAAAATACATTGCCGCCCTTCCCGCCCCCCCCCCCCCCCCCCCCGCCGCGATGCCGCTGCATATGTACTAACATATGCGGCTGGCATCGCGGTGCGGTGACTGAGGCCCCCCGCGATACCTGCTAAGCAAGCTGTCCCCGGCGCCTACTCCTCCCCCCCTGCAGCCGGAAGGACGTCCGGCTGCGTCACTGGGGGAGGAGAGGTTTACCTTCCAGGGTCCAGGAGGACCCTTCAGGAAGGTAAGCCAGAGGGGTGGTCGGCGAGGCGGCGGGTTTGCGGCGGCGGGCAGCGAAAAGAAGCCCATAGGGTATCGCCACCCAAAGGTGGCGATACCCTTCACTGCGGTATAATTTTTGATACATAGGAAAATGCGGTAAAACCGGGGTTTTACCGCATTTTCCATTTGATACATCTCGCCCTAGGAGAGTTGGGGTTATGTTATTGGAAGGGTGCTTAGGGTTAGATGCTATGGTGATAGGGTTAGACATTAGCCATACTTACCGCTGGAAGATGCACCAGATCTACCAGAAGTCAGCCTGATGCTACCATTGTTTGCTGTACCAGGTAAGTTACCACTAATTGGCATTTTACTAATATTTTGTCATGTCAACGTGATGATTGTCTATGTTGATGATAAGACTACATGCTTTGTTTTTGTTTGATTTTTATTTTTTATTTTGCTAGTGGCCCTGAATAATTTTTTTTTTTGTGGGGGTTAGTCTGAGACGATAACAGGTGCTTCTGAAGGCGCCTCCACAATTGTGGCTAAGCACCATCATCTACATACCTAATAATATCAGCTTAACCTATGCAGTGAGTGTAATTCTGCCATTGTTCCTGTATAACTGTCCTACTCTACGTATTGCTTTGATTTCTGTAGTACATTTAAGCTTTTACATTTGCATGTTAATACATTAGCTATCATATGCACAACACACTAACCACAGCTTAACGTTTCTAAAAAGGTATTGTTCAATTTAAATGTACAGGGGAATATGTGCCTTCTAGCTCAAACATTGTACAATAACCATTTTTGAACTTTTGTATACTGTTTCATTTGTACATGAAAACCAAAATGTTTTAAAGCTTCAATGTAGACTGCAACAAGCTGTAAGTAAAATTATTTTGTATTTTTGTATCTGTACATATGAATAAAATGTGCTCAGTGTTACAATTGTTCTCCCTTTTTTTTCTTTGTAAAATCTCACATACGTATACACACACACTCACATCTTTACTCAGATAAAGGGGTATTCAATGCCCCTGGCAGCGAGCTATCAATGACGAGAACACCGATAGCTCGCTTTCAGTACTCAACTCCCTTCCCTCCCTGAGGTGAGGAGGAAACGGTGAGTGTGGCCATTAAAACGGCAGAGCTCACCACAAAATGCAGCGGACTTGATGCATTTTCGGCGAACCTCACCATTTAAGGGATTTGTCCCTTACATTGAATACGGTGAGGCGGTTTGGTGGGGATAGCTTGTTTTTGGCGAGGACAAACCCCCTTGCTGGCCGCATTGAATACCCCTCAACGAGTTACAAGTGAAGAGGTTAACGCCAGTGCCAAATTAAGGGGGATATGCTATTAGTGGTACTTTAACGCTGCTAATGGATTCACCCTGTCAGACTAAAGGACCTGTTTTTAGTGTGCAGTAAATTACTGCATGAAATAGGATTGAAAGCCATTAGAAAGAGGAGTTTAGAGGCATGAGGAGAAAGTGGGCTGGTAATAGCAATATTGAAATCACCCATGATGATGGTGGAGATGTCAGAATATAAGATGTGTGGGAGCTTATATATAGGTGTGAGGATCGGCAGCACTCACTAGGACTTGAGGTAGGTGATATATTTTTGGTGTTCTGCACCTAATTCACACCTACATCAAGTCCTAGTGAGTGCTGCTGATCCTCACTAGGATCAGAGGCAGAACTGATTTGATTTGCTGATTTGCGGGAATAGATAATTGGCGGCCTGTTGGGGAATCGGGAACATTCTGCATATTACAAAATCCTTAATTTGACAATCTAGATAATGTTTTGGTCTGTATTGGCAAATCTACAAAATTCAGCATGTCAGGCATTAAAGTCTTGTTCGATTGGTAAAGGTTGCTTCTCCGGGGATCAACATAAATATTGAATGAAGTGTAAATGTATCGCAACTGTTCGACATGCAGCAAGGTCGACAGGGATCTAGGTCAACATGGAGTTTTTACACAGTTTTTTTTAACCGAATGTCGACATGGACACAGTTTCAAGTGCAACATATACCCTCGCTTGCCATGCTTTGGGCACGGTGCCTCGCTACGCTCGGCACACTCCCTAGTGGATGGTAGGGCATGAAATGCCACCTGTCGGCTCAAAAAAACAGTGAAAAACCCCATTTCGACCTTTTGACTGTGGACCTAGACCCATGTCGACCTAGATCCATGCCGACTTTGCTGCGTGTCAACCCAATGCTTGTCGACCTAGTTACTGTAGACCTAATGACCGTATCCCCTGTTTGGAATGCAGCCACGGGTTAAATGCAACTTTGTAACTTAATTGAATTGTCACTGTTAGGGTGTGTACACACGGTGAGATTCCTTTGCTATTTGACTTGCTATGCAATCTTAGCTAACTCATGTGCTATTTACATACAATTCATGCTATCTGTATTAGATTTCCACTATATAGTCATTGCTGCCCCATCTAACTGGGTTTCGATTTGTGCTTTCCTGGGAGTGCGCATCGGGATCGCAAGGTAAAAAACCTGTGCGATCTGCATGAGATTTTGACTATATAGTCAAAATCTCATGCTGGATTGTACCGTGTACACACCGTTACTCAGCAGATTGTAATATATTGTGATAATAGAGCCAGCTCCCTTGCACTCCTACAGCTGTAATGTGTGGTTTTATGATATGTCGGATGCAAAAATAGATTACTACAGATATTCCTTCTAATGAACGCTTGGAATATAGAAATGGTTTTAACTGGATAATTTACACCTCAAATGATATCCCAACTTAGGCAGGATGGCCAAGACAAGTGAACGATTTGGGTCTAAGGGCCTGATTCAGAGATTGATGAAAATGTAGTGCAGCTTGACATGCCCTGGTTTCTGGGAAGCAGGCCTCCTACTCCCTGCCCACTCGTTCAACCCTGATACCTGTCAGTCAGGCAGCAGATGATGGGAACTACGTGCAACAACATAAGGCCCTTTCTGCACATGTGCAGAACATACCTTGCGCTTACGCAGATTCACTGTACTGTACCTGTGCCCAATCCACTTTGAATTATGCCCTAAATTCCCTTGTATATTTTTCCTTCCACATTTTACCTCTTGAGTTTTTTTTAGATACTGTAGGTGCTTTAGTTCTTAGGATTATCGGTCTCCTAAATGTATAATAGTATCCCACCAAATATATTACATGGGTCAATGTTTTGATCTTTCCAATTTTACTGTGTTATTTGTATCTGAAAGTCTTTAAGTGTGTATGTGCATGTGTGTATATGAAAGAAAGAAGATTTTTTTTATTTTATTTTTTTTATTAACCCTGAACAAGCAATGTTTTATGCTATGGTAGCGGTCTGTCTTGGATGTCCTGCAGACAGGGTGCAGTCATAATGTAAACATTTAGAATATTGTCAGCTATGAAGCTGATGATGATGGCATGTTCAGTGTGGACATGTGAAATGTCAACATGTGAAATACGGACATTCTACATGGACCAGCAGCAGAGGGTTCTGTTGTGAGACAGGAGGATTACCATAATGAACTAGGGGCGGGATGTGCTAAAGGGAAAATGCGGTAAAACGGGTGTTTTACCGCATTTTCCTATTTGCCATCACCCGTCTGCCCCATTTTCGCTTGGCAGGGTATCGCCACCCAGAGGGTGGGCTTCTATCGCCATCCGTGCGCCTCCTGTCCTCCTGATTTCTTCCTCCCCCAGCAGGTGTCACAGCCGGGAGGACATCCGGGTGCAGGGGGGAGGAGGAGAAGCAGGGGGACACTGCCAGCCGCCGGGATGTGACGGAGACCCCCGCAGACCACATCACCGGTATCGCGGGGGTCTCCGTCACCGCAACCCGATGCTAGCCGCATATGTTAGTACATATGCGGCAGCATCGCGGCCGCTGCCAGGCGAAGGGCGGCGATGTATATTAATACATCCCGCCCTAGGAGAGTTGGGGTTATGTTATTGGAAGGGTGCTTAGGGTTAGATGCTATGGTGATAGGGTTAGAGATTAGCCATACTTACCGCTGGAAGATGCACCAGATCTACCAGAAGTTAGCCTGATGCTACCATTGTTTGCTGTACCAGGTAAGTCACCACTATTGGCATTTTACTAATATTTTGTCATGTCAACGTGATGATTGTCTATGTTGATGATAAGACTACATGCTTTGTTTTTTTTTTATTTTTTTTTTGCTAGTGGCCCTGAATAATTTTTTTTTTGTGGGGTTAGTCTGAGACGATAATAGGTGCTTACGAAGGCGCCTCCACAATTGTGGCTAAGCACCATCATCTACATACCTAATAATATCAGCTTAACCTATGCAGTGAGTGTAATTCTGCCATTGTTCCTGTATAACTGTCCTATTCTACGTATTGCTTTGATTTCTGTAGTACATTTAAGCTTTTACATTTGCATGTTAATACATTAGCTATCATATGCACAACACACTAACCACAGCTTAACATTTATAAAAAGGTATTGTTCAATTTAAATGTACAGGGGAATATGTGCCTTCTAGCTCAAACATTGTACAATAACCATTTTTTAACTTTTGTATACTGTTTCATTTGTACATGAAAACCAAAATGTTTTAAAGCTTCAATGTAGACTGCAACAAGCTGTAAGTAAAATTATTTTGTATTTTTGTATCTGTACATATGAATAAAATGTGCTCAGTGTTACAATTGTATTCCCTTTTTTTCTTTGTAAAATCTCACATACGTATACACACACACACTCACATCTTTACTCAGATAAAGGGGTATTCAATGCCCCTGGCAGCGAGCTATCAATGACGAGAACACCGATAGCTCGCTTTCAGTACTCCACTCCCTCCCCTTCCCTCCCTGAGGCGAGGAGGAAACGGTGAGTGTGGCCATTAAAACGGCAGAGCTCACCACAAAATGCAGCGGACTTGATGCATTTTCGGCGAACCTCACCATTTAAGGGATTTGTCCCTTACATTGAATACGGTGAGGGGGTTTGGTGGGGATGGCTTGTTTTTGGCGAGGACAAACCCCCTTGCTGGCCGCATTGAATACCCCTCAATGCGTTACAAGTGAAGAGATTAACACCAGTGCCAAATTAAGGGGGATATGCTATTAGTGTTACTTTAATGCTGCTAATGGATTCACCCTGTCAGACTAAAGGACCTGTTTTTAGTGTGCAGTAAATTACTGCATGAATTAGGATTGAAAGCCATTAGAAAGAGGAGTTTAGAGGCATGAGGAGAAAGTGGGCTGGTAATAGCAATATGGAAATCATTCATGATGATGTTGGAGATGTCAGAAGATAAGATGTGTGGGAGCTTATATATAGGTGTGAGGATCGGCAGCACTCACTAGGACTTGAGGTAGGTGATATATTTTTGGTGTTCTGCACCTAATTCACACCTACATCAAGTCCTAGTGAGTGCTGCTGATCCTCACTAGGATCAGAGGCAGAACTCTGGGAGGCAATGTAGTCATCTGCCACCGGGCTCGTGCTGCCAAGGGGGCACCTCTCCTCTCCTGCAAGTTTAAATCACTTAATTGGAAGCCATTGATATCGCTTGTGTGGCTGAGTTCTGAAATATATATGTGTTCTCACTAGATAGATAATTTCAGGTTGTGTGTGTGTGTGTGGGGGGGGGGGGGGGGGGGGGTTGTTTTATATATTTATATATGTATATGTATATATATTATATATATATATATATATATCTCTTGCCTCCGGGCAACTGGGACAAACTTACGCCAATGGTTCCAAGCACCTTGACTGTGCACCTGCTGACAGAAACCTTGCTGTCTCCTGCCAGTCTGACAGTTTACCATGTAATTCACTATCATAGGCAAACGCAGGGGTGGTTTCTGGTTGCCCGGAAACCCCCCTCCTCTTGGCAAGTGCCTTAAATTATGACAATAGCACTGGAATATAATATGATCAACAGAGCTGCCACCACGTCATGCAGTGTAAGGGACAGAGCAGAGCCGCTGCACATCCCTAGTGTACCAGCTTCTTCTACCACATTTGCTGTCTGTATGGATCTGAGCCCTCAAACATTGCAATGGACCAGAAAGCAGCTGCCAGAAGGAAAAGACAGGAGCCTTACCATGAAGTGGGAGATTGTGAGCTTAGAAAGTGCAGTACTGGTTCTATTATGTTTGTGTATTTATTATGATATATTTAACATTTTCCTGACCACTTATCTTATTTAAGTGTTTGAAATGGCCTATACTGTAGACCAGTGTTTTTCAACCACTGTGCCATGGCACACTTGTGTGCCTTGAGCTGTTCCCAAGTGTGCCCCCAGATCTAGAGATGCCCAAACCAGTTTGTAGCCACCACCAGTTCAACTGATATTTACTGGTCTCTTCTTTTCATGTAAAGGGTCAATGTATTTTCTTTGTGTTACCTGTGGAGACCAGTGTGATTTTTTTTATATGGGGGCCAAAAGGTTTTTTTTTTTTTTTCCTGTGGGGGCCCAATGTATTTTGCCCTGTGGGAATCTCATGGTGTGCCTTGGCAATTTTAAAATCTTATTTAGTGTGCCGCAAGGTAAAAAGGTTGAAAAACACTGCTGTAGACCATCTGTACTGTTAAATATTAGTACTGTATTCCATAGAGTGTCCAGTGTATAAAAAGACCAATTTTCAGGGCCGTTACCTCTCCCCCAGACTCCCGTACTTACTCCAATGCAGAGATTTTGGATTACATTTCGAACCCCCTCTAAAAATCCTGCATTTGCCACTGACTATACAATGCTAGTTTTTACCATACTCACCCTTTTGGACACAGATACATTATTGTTTATATATTTGTTGCTCTGTCTGCAGAATCTCACATGAGAAATATATTCTCTAGGGTTTATATCTGTTATAAGTATATTATTTTGTTGTATTTTACAAAAAATGTTTTTATTCCACAATAGACAAGGCGCAATTATATAAAAACTTTATTAATTTACTCATATAGCGCTCCCACTTGTCTTGTATTTTTGTCCATTTCTAAAGAGGCCAGCCCATTCCTTTGTGGTGAGCAGCTTTTTCAGTATATCAAGGTTGTTGGATAAACGCAGTGCCAGTACCATTACAGTAAAAAAAAAAAAAGGTTGAAGAGGTTGACACAGAAGGATGATGATCAACTGATGAAGTTCATTACGGAAAGATACTATTTAAACATCAATGGAATATGCATCAGGAGTTGTGTCATAGGAGTTAGGGTAGGATTAAAATAAAAATAATGCAATAAAAATCTGCAAAAAGAAGTAATACAGTGTGACCACTAGGTGGAGCTCTGAAGCTATTAAAACAGTAAAGATCCAGTGCAGTACTACTGTACTTCTCAGCCTGTGACATGACAATTAAAAGAGAACACAATCCTTGTAACATTTGGGAGTGTTAATGGTTACTGACCGGATGTGTGTATATTTAGAAATGGGGTGGTTAAATATTTGAGTTCATAGGTGTTATTACCTGATATGGGCCTGTTGAGGCATTTAGCTAGGTACACACTAGTAGATATAGCTGCAGATCCTTTGATCTGTAGATATATCTACAGACTGATCAGGCAGCGAGGTCTCCATACATGCTGCATGAATCTTTGGAAGTGACATCATACCTGGGCAAGTGCATTTGCATGTGCCAGCCCATTGAGCTATCAATAAACCCTGGCTCTGGTGCGGGTTTACAGACAGTCCAGTTGGTACACACTGGCCGACGGTTCAGCAATATATCAGCCATTCAATTAAACGGACGATATATCAGCCAGTGTGTACACCATTTAAAGATGGGCACACACTTGTCAGAACTGTCTGATGGGAACAAAAATCTGGTAATGGTAGAAAAGGACAATTGACCATTTGCTCCCAAATGCTGGAAAACAGACATTGGTCATTCAGACAAATTAGTTAAAGCTAAATGGAGATTGTACATTGCGCTATTCATTTTTTTATATCAAATGATATGAATGTATTTGTAAAAATTAATGTAAGATATTGTAGTATTTGGACATATATTTTGAATTGCAGAAAGAACTAATTGGATAATTACTATGACATCACTTCCTGCTTGGGAGGTTAGGCTGCTCAGGGAAGGGATGGCCATCGTTGCCATTGCCATCGATGGGAATTCGGCATCTGGCCATCGATAGTGCTAAACTATGCAATGGATGACCATCGATATTTTTACATATCGATGGTCATTCATTGTGTTTGATTGGCCTGGGGCTTTGTGGGTGATGGGGGGGCGGAGCTATGCTCAGTGTCCCGGCACTTTGAAGAAATAAAAAAGAAAAACATTGTTTTGCTGTTCCATTGATGGAGGGAAACCATCTGGTTCTCCCTCATCGATGGCAAAAGTATTCGTCATCGGCCATGAACCATCAATGATTTTGAATCATCGATAGTTGATGGCCATCCCTAGCTCAGGGTATAAAAGGATGGCCTCTCACCCTCCACGAGCATGTCTTGAAAAAGGTGTTTTCACACCGAAACGCATCAACAGCCAGTGTGGAGTGTGAGCAGTTATCACCCCTTTTTGACCCTACTTTGGATGTATGTATTTTTTTATTATTTTTAACATTATCTGTTTTTTTGTTTTTTTTTTGGACCTTTTGGTTTTTTGTATTTTATCGATTTTTGGCGATATATGGTATCCTACCATCGTTGGGATGGAGGATTGTTTATTTAAAGAACTCTATTGGGAAAAGTTGTTTCCTCTTAAAATCAGAAAAGGGAGTGAGAGACGGTACTTATGTAATATCTGGACTCCCGTTTTTCTTATGAGACCGCATCCCCTCGCGGGGCTCGCTGCGCTCGCCACGCTTCGGGCACGGTGGCTCGCTGCGCTCGCCACACTATATAAAATCAACTCCATGCGTAGTTGGATAGTAGTGGTATGAAAAAATGGGATGCATTTAACATGGGAGTCCAGATAATACATAAGTACCGTGAGAGACTTATATCTCCATAATTGTTAAGAATATTGAAACACTCCCCCCTTTCTTTTGCTCTTCTATGCATTGGCCATACTATTGTAAAATAAATCCTCAGTATACAATGGGAATGTAGGGCCAAGAAAACGCTACATGAAGGTAAAGACTTACTTAACCGTAAGTCTGGTACGCAAAACCTTTAATCCACTCTAGACACCATCACTATTGGGCATTTGTTACCTATTGTATGCATGTTTTGCACAAGGTGAAGGATATCCTGATCACTGAAATCTTCATAAAGATACCTTTATACACGTTAACAAACACTGCAAAGTGTGAGTTTCGGTACCAGTTCTGTACACCATTCTTAAATTCTTTCTTCCTTTTTTTTTTTTGGTAAATGAGAAATGCCGACTAAATTACATCCTCATATAGGATGTAATACACTTTGAAAAAAAAAGTCTACACAATGTTTGGTTTTCCCTTTTTTCTATATCCACACTTAATGGAGAAATTCTGGTCACTTTAAGCAGTAGAAGATGCAAGGAAAAGAACATGCTATGAGCACATACATCAGTTGATTTACTCTGAGTGGGGTACACCCATCTATTGATGTTTTAAAAGAAGTTGGACACTTTAAAGGAAAGAAACCTTTATATGTGTACCTCCTCTCATAGGCCCTTATTCTGTTTCGTGCGGTACGGCCCGCGTGCGGCCGTACCGCCGATGTTTACAGTCTGCACATGCGCAGAGGTCATTCTGCGCATGTGCAGCCCCCTTCGCCGCAGACGTATTTCGTCCGCCGCAAAGGGGGCGTATAGGGGCGTGAGGGGCTTCATCCCCTCATTTCCCTATGTGTACGCCCCGCGTTTCATGGGCGTTCCCATGCAAACGCGGGGCGTATGCATGGAAATGAGGGCATGACGCAGCTCATGGGGGCGGAAAGCTGACGTCGCCGGATGTCAGCTTTCAGCCCCCATACAAGCTACCACACGGACGATTGTCCGTGTGGTCTCAGCTTGCGGGAGCTGCTGGGGCGTGCGGACCTGCCTTCGATGGTCGACGACCATCGAATGCAGGGGGCAGCTCCCACCATGGTGGAGGCGTACGCCTCCACCATTTTTATGCGGATCGCCAGCCGTCCGTGTACGGACGGCCGTGGCGATCCGTCTCGTGGGCGGGGATTGGTTTGTGCGGCCGGAGCCCCGTGTGCGGCTCTGGCCGCACCAACCAGAATAAGGGCCATAATTGGGTGAGTGAGGTATGCCCACAAAAAGTTTCTCCTTTTCCCTTCACTGGGTGTAGAAAGAAATAACACTACCAAATAAAACTAATCTACACATTTATGTAGTAGGTTAATTAATAATAGTATAGTTAATGTATTAGGTGGGGAATATGGGAGGGGTAGGTTAGATTTTTGGCGCAATTAGTTTACACAGAAGCTAAAGGCCACTCATTTATTCTCTCTTATAGGTTAGGGGTAGGTTTCTTTAAGGGATCCAAGTACGCCTGAGTTGGGGGTGGGTTGTACAGGGGGAGGGTTATATGGTAGGTTTGTTTTTGGGGGTTGTTTTGGGTAGACTTAGAGGGGGATTGGGTTTAGTGGGGAGGGAGAAAGTGGGATGGGATATTTAGTTTAATATAAAGTCCTGACGGATAACAATTTGCTGTTCACTTCTCCTTGAAGGGTTGTAATATACTTATGTATGTTAATATCCTGAAGTTGCACTCCTTTTTCTCCTGTGCTATCAGTGCCCGGATGACGCCTTCGGGCAATAATGATATATATTGATAAAGGGAGTCGATATTTGTTTCATTCACCCTAAATTTGTTCATCACCTCATGATTAATCCATTGGTGCTTGATTTTACAAATTGAATGTACATTTTGTCTCTGTCAGGGATTTTTTATTTATTGGGAATTATCTCATTTTCTATATGAAAAATTTCAATAAAAAATTACTTTATTTTAAAAAAAAAAGCAGTTTGATTCAACAAATGTATCCAAACAATGGGCCTTATTTTGGTTCATTCTTTCTGACAAAATCCTTCTTAGATGGACAAAACCATGTGCACTGCAGGGGGGGCAGATGTAACATGTGCAGAGAAAATTAGATTTGGGTTAGTAATTTTGTTTCTGTGCAGGGAAAATACTGACTGCTTTATTTTTACACTGCAATATAGATCTCACTTTGAAGTAAAACCCTCAAATCTAATTCTCTCTGCACATGTTACATCTGCCCCACCTGCAGTGCACATGGTTTTGTCCATCTAAGAAGGATTTTGTCAGAAAGAATGAACCAAAATAAGACCCAATGTTCTTTATGCATTATTCAGCATTTGGGAGAAAATGGTGGACTCATTTATTCCCATACATTTTTGATCCCACCAAACAGATTGGACAGAAAAATCTTTAACCGTGTACCCAGATTTGATTCTATTCAGGCTGAGGATACTGGTTGTATCCTTAAAGCTGAGTACACACTAAATAATGGAGGTTATTCTGGTTGACGTGCAAAGCTTTGTGTGTTATTGAAACGGCTCCCGCACTACCCCCCCCCCCCCCCTCACACGCTAAATATCCCCACCCACACTGCTAGGTGTGAACAGGATGGCTTGCACACGATGGTTGCACACGCTCATAACGGTATATGCGCATGCACAGTCGGTTACCATCGCTCCCCTGTGCGAACACTCAGGGGAGCATGGCGATTAGAATAAGAGCGCATGTGTATACCCAGTGATGTTTATAGTGACGAAACTCTGCAGGAGTGCCGGCATCAGCAATTGGGTATGCACTTTCCAATGCTGTATGGAGAAAGAATGGTTTGTGCTCCGCGCTACAGTAAAATCAATAGTAATTTTGTATATTACACAGTATGTATATATATATATATATATATATATAATGAAAATATTTATGACATTAAAAACCATAGTAAATGCATTCAAAGACTAATAAAAGGAATTGATATAAAAAAATGAATTATTGCCTGGAGGGGAGTGAAAGTCTATACGGTACCGTATTTTATCGTCCGTTTATTTGTCCAGGTCCGTTTGTTGCCTCAAAAGAAACGTCCATCACTCAAAATGAAGATTCAGCATATTTAGAGGCACATTTATCAAGATCGCATTTTATAATGCGATCTGGGCGGAATATTACCGTCCAGGATCGCATTGTAAAATGCGATCATATCGGGGGAATGTATCAATTTGAGGGCACAGGGACAGGGCTCCGAAAGGAGCCCGTCCCTGCGAAGCCCTAACCCGGAAGCCGGGGGGTCAGCGAATGCGCGGTTACGCGCTGACCCCCGCCGACCCCTCTTGCCTGCTCGGGCAGTGCGATGTGTAGCCATAGGCTACAATAGGCTGTCGCTATATCAGAATGGCGATAGCCCAGGGTTGCGAAGCCGGGCTGCCCGATGTTGATACATCGGGCAGCTTCGCATCCCCCATAGAAACCTATGGAGGATGCCAGCAGGGTTCGGAGATTCCTGCTGCGGTCCCCATATGAGAAATTTAGGTGATACTTAATATTTGCGGCTAAACCCCGAAAACTGGTGTTTTCGGGGATTTAGCCGCAAATATGGTTTCATAAATGTGCCCCTTAGTGGTAGTGGGTAGTTCCCTTTGAAAAGTCCTGATGTTAGGGGAGGGGGGTTCACCTATTGGATAGCACTCCCAGGCTCAGTGGCGTAACAAAAACATTTGCGCCCCTCCCCCCCCAGGTAAAAGACAAGACCCCCGTGAAGTTGGCAGGGGGGTCCGTGTGGCTCCGTGTGCGTTCAGGGAGAGGTCCCTGCGAGTATAATGTTGCCGGGGTCCCTGCAGTGACCTGGAAACAACGCGTTATCCACCGCCCTGCGGCGCGGGGAAAGCTTCTGACTTTGTTAACACTGGCCGCACGCTGATTGGCTGAGATTCAGCCAATCAGCGTGCGGCCAATGTTTTCAAAGTCAGAAGCGCTTCCCGCGCCGCCGCACGGTGGATAGCGCGTTGTTTGCAGGGACCCTGGCAATGTCATACTCAGCGCCGCAGGGACCAGGCTACCCCCACCCCACACGGACCCCCACGCTGAACGTGACCCCCCTGCTCGCTCACCGCTGCACACTGATGGGGGGAGTAACAATAGCGCCTGAAGACCCCTGGTGCCTCCCTGCCGTCACGGTGGCTGTGGTGCTATAGTTACGGCACTGCCCAGGCTGGTCCGTGAACTCCACACCATAGATGGTACAGCACTCCTGGGCTGTATTATAGCGATGAAGGGAAAGTTTGGATGGAAAAGAATTGAATGAGGCTGGTCCGGTCTCTGGGACAATTGCAGGGTCCTATATGTTTCTGCAGTTCACTCCCTCTCAGCCACCAACGCGTTTCACTGTTAGGATGGCTTTATCAAGGACACCTTGCTAAAGCTGTCCTAACAGTGAAACGGGTTGGTGGCTGAGACATGGAGGGCACCACAGTTCCTGCCCCACTACCATAACATACCCCCTTTCCCCCATTCTCCTGCGGCTGCACAAGCTGTGCAAGTTGCGGGTTTTAGGAGGCGGGCTTAACCCCTTCAGTGGTGGTTTTTTTTAGGTAGCACTCCCCACTGGGTGAGTTTTTAGTGGGAGCGCTACCTAAAAAAAAAACACCATGCTGTGTCCCGAGGCCGGGCAGCGCAGCTGAGCACTATGTCAGCCACTGCCCAGCAATGGGGACATGGGGTGGGGGGCGCAGCCAATCAACGGGATCCGCTGAAGCTAGCTGAGTTCAGCGATCAACTCAGCGGTGCTGCCCAGCGCTAAGCAACGGCAATCCTGAGAATTTTCCGGTATGGGCACTGAAGCATAGATGATCACTGAAGGGGTTAATGCTGGGAAGTGCACTCCTCCATCAGAGCTTCTGGAGCTGCCGAGTCAGGTAATACATGCTCCTCCTCTCGCCCTCTCCTTCTCTCTGTCTCCCTCTCCTTCTGTACCTGGAGTAATGTTTGTAATGGGGCTCTACCTGGCATAAAGTGTAATGGGGGTTCTGTCTGGAATAATGTCTAACATGGGCTCTGCCTGTTTTTAATGTGTGTATTGGGTCTCTTCCTAGCTTAAGAGGCTCTACCTGGCGCAGTGCATCTTAAGGGGTTCTAGTTCTACCTGATGCAATGGGGGAAATTTACTAAAGGAAATTTGTAAAAAAAAAAAGTGTATTTGTATGTAGAAATACACTTATTTTTGACATTTACTATCCCGAAAATACGTCAATTCGTATTTGTATTGATGTGCTATCAATACGAATACGAATTGCTGTATTTTCGGGATTGTAAATGTCAAAAATAAGTGTATTTCTAAATACAAATACACCTATTTTTTACAAATTTCCTTTAGTAAATTTCCCCCACTGTGTCTAATGGGCTCTGACTGGCACAGTTTGTCTAAAGGGTTCTACCTAACACTACTGTTTGGTGAAAATGGTACTATGATGTGTCCACACCCCTTCCCCATGATGCCATGCCCCTAATATTTTGCTGACAATCTTCGATGTGCACTGTCCCTATTTTCAGTAAGGGGGGGGCACCAATTCCCTTTCTTGCACAGGGCATCACAATGTCTAGTTACATCACTGCCTACAAATATCTAGTTATGCCACTGAGACAAGACATAGATTTAGAGGCCTGCTCTGTACCTGTCATTGGCATCAATGGTATTAAGAAGGTGTTACTGGATTCCGAACGATAGGTTGACACCGTGGGTGTGGTATAGGAGCCCGACAGTCGGGAGCCCGACTGCCTGGACTCAGACGGTGGGGGGGGGGGGCAATGAAGCCACTTATGGGCACAGTGGCTTGGCGAACATAGCTCGCCACCTTTTTTCACAAAAAAAGAAAACAGCCGGTGGCCGTCGGGACCCGAGAGTTGGGGTTTTAACAGTCGGAATCCCATCTGGCCCCCGACACGTATGTGTGACATGCATATAGTCAATGTGAGTTTTTAATTTTATTCCTTTTATACTTTACTGATCTCAATTGGAATCCATGTGAGTGGTAAAGTGTGCGGAGCACACAAGGCATTACATTTAATGTAAACGTTTTTGATATAGTAACATAGTAATTGCTTGTAGATACCGATTCTTCACTTTGGGTGGCAGAAAGTCTGGTGTGTTTAGAAGTTTCTGTTCAGCCAAAATGATTTGTAAATACTTGCACAGGGAAACCTCTTGTGTCACATATCTTTATTAGCTCACTGATTAAGATAGGGGAGGTCTGGGGTAAACAAAACATTAATAGTGAAATGATTTAAAATCAGGAAATAGAACTGTTAACTAATTTGTGAAACAAATGCAGGAAAACAGCTATACTAGGTCACTAGATTAGGACAAGATAATTCTACAAATAAGTTTGTAAAGCCATGAATTTCAAATGGTAAATAACAATTACAGTATAATACCAATTCCACAATTTCTTCAATGTTATGACTCCACTACTATTACTATGATTAGCAGTACCCAGCAGCCACTGCAGCGCTGACAATGTGGCGCAAGGGGGAATCACTAATAGCTGCTGCTGCTAGTACCTCTGTGATATGTAGTTTGATGGTCTGTGCTATGATTTTGAGTTGCAAACCAAGGCTAATGCAGCAGCACTCAGCACTTTCAAATAATGTATTTAATAATACAACAGTTTAGTATTTAATTTAATATCTATCACCTATGTAACACATATGGGGCACATTTATCATTGGTTTGTATATGCAATGGAATAAGCATGTTATTTACCTCCCAATCCTTTGGGTGAATGTATTATTCTGCAGAGACAGGGGGCCCAAAAGGTGCCTGTCCAAGCGATCTGCTTCGCTGGGCGCCAAGGGGGGGTCTGCTTGTGCGCGATGTGCACAAGGTGCAGGGGTCTGCTGGTGTGCCGGAAATGCGCTCTTTAGCCTATAGGCTACAATGGACTACATAAACAAACTATATATCTATAGAAACCCTCTCTTGCAAGTCTTGTGTTTGCCCTGTTTACTTTGCATACTTGTATGACAATCTGCCACAATGCATTATGGGAGCACACAAGAGCTTTTTAATAGACTGTCCTTTTTTTGAAAGAGGTGTCAATTACAAATATCAGTGCCTCGTCTTAAGGATATATAATTCTCAATTATCAAAAGTATGACGTATAATAGTAAATTGTTGATAAAGCTCCATACTTAGATACGAATGAAATCAGGTCATAAATAACACTAGTCAACAAAAAGTCTTTATTTTAATTTCTACTTTTGAATCTCTATATAGAAAAATAAACCTTCATTTATTTTTTAAAAACGTTGCTATTGTCCCTTTTAGAATGATCATTACAATCGTACAATCATTCGTTACATGCTCACTTGGACCAATTTATAGAAAACTTGGGTGCAAATATGAGAGAGCAATGTGAATGTTTTCATCAAGATGTGATGGACTTTAAACATCCTTATCAGGGGTATTACATTAAGAGTATGATGGGGGATATATTTGGGGGCTAATATGAGAAAGTTAATACAATCACAGAAGAAATATGACAAATATATATGAATGTTCAAATATTCTCTGTAAAGCGCTGCCGAATAAGTGTGCTCTATAAAAGAAACTGTTAAAAATAAATGAAATGGATATGAACACCAAGGGGGGCCGAAGACGAGAGTCCAGGAGTAGTAGACAAAGGCTAATATCTGGTTCAAGAGAAACCAGTGATTTTTCCAGATATCCCATATTTGATAAAATTTAAAGCACATTAACGTTTGGTACGCATACAATTTTCATGGGAAAGTGTGATATTAACTAGTGCGATCAAGGATAAATGGGAGGGTGTTTTAGGACTCATCCAAGAATGTGCAATACACACCCTGGCCAAGGTAAACAAATTATTCACATATAGTCGTAGATATATAGAGAGGAACTCCAATTATAAACCAAACACATGCGAGGTGATATAGGAGAAATAGAAATACTACCAATATTAACAATCACCTCCTCCCAGAAGGAGGCCTAATAGCCTCTTCTTGGTTATCAGATGGATTAATAGGTACAATAGTGGGAAAAGCAGCACTTATAAAATAACTCAAAAGACTGTTGGATTGACTTTACACCTATATTGAGATAAGAAAACCGCTACTTGTGGGCTTGAGAAAAGATTCCAGTCCATCCAGGCTGGTTCAGGCAGCATTCAGAACTTGAGGGTGGTGCTGTGACTTGTAGATGGATTACAAGTTACAGCACGACCCGCAAGTTCTGAATGCTGCCCGAACCAGCATGGATGGACCACAATCTTTTCTCAAGGCCGCAAGTAGCGGTTTTCTCCACTCCACTACCATTGACTCTGATCCACTCTCCCTGTTCATTAAGAGGAGTTCTCATCTACTTACAAAGAACTTTGATCCCTCTATCCAAACAGGTGGATGGTAATTATACACACCCTTGAGACGGCCCTTATGTTTCCAGGTTTCAATAGGAACAGACAGTGCTATAGTTCTTATCATAGTGTTCTTTATTGTTGCAACTGCTTTGATACCATTTACTTTTATGTCCAATAATTTACCCATGGTCAAATGGTTTATTAAATTTATTGTTTGTATTTTATTATTATCTCAATATGGGGTAGATTTATTAAGCTCGGTGAAGTGATAAAGTGTCTGGTTTTTATCACCGGCCAATCGGCTCCTACCTGTCATTTTTCAAACCAAGCCTGTAACTTCACAGTTTGTTTCCAGTTCTGATTAAACCTGTATTTTTTAAGCAGCTGCTGCTGTAGGGTTGCCACCTCTCCCGGATTTCCGGGATTCTCCCGGAATCGGTGGCAGCCCTCAAGGAGGCTTTTCCAGTTTCCCAGATTCCATGATTCTCCCGGAATCCGGGTGTCTAAGAAAGCCTCCATTGCCTCTCCCCATGTCCCCACTGTCAAGGGCGGCCATCTGTGGAGCCACTGCACCTGCCAGGCCTGACAGACGCGCTCGCAAGATGATGATGTCATCATCTTGCGAGTTTTTGTCCTTCAGGCCCACCCACTGCCTGATGAAGATCGTGCACTCCTCCCACACTCTGTCCAGCCTGCCTCCGCTGCTGCTCTGCCTTCCCGCTGCCAGCCACATGTCTGTGTGAGACTGTGAGCTGTGCAGCCTCCAACCTCTGCGGGCATCTTTGGGGGGGGGGGGGGGGACGACATCCTCTCTGCTGCTGCTCCTGGTAGCCATACACTGCTCCTCCTGCTGCTGCCCGGGCCCCAGCCCTGCCCTAGCCAGCCATTTATTAGGTAAATAAAGTTAAGCTGTATATAATATGTACGTATATATGTATATATATAAATATATATATATGTATATGTATTTATATATATATATATGTATGTGTATATATATATATATATATATATCATGTTTGTAACAAGTATTTATATTATATAATGCTGTAATGTGATGGTAACACATTGAATTTGAATACATGTCTGACACCATGCCCACTTTTGAATAGACCATGCCCACTTTTGAATAGACCATGCCCACTTCTGAATAGACCACTTTTCTGGGAACGTGCGCGCATTACAATGAGGAAACAATGATGGGTGAGGTGGCAACCCTAGCTATAAGTCAAACAGGTCTTGCTCACTGAGCCCCCTTTCTTTTCCCACACTTCCTTGGAAGGTGGAAACCCAACTCCCTCCCTTTTTACATCTGAATTAATAGGTACATCTGGCTGTTTTACACGCATCATGTATCATCGTATTTGCTCTATACCTGGGGTAGCCAACTCCAGTCCTCGAGAGCTAACAACAGTTAATGTTTTCCAGATCTCCTCACAGAATCACAAGTGAAGTAATTAGCTCCAACTGTGGAACATTTAAAATGTGTTAGTGAGTAATGAGTGCACCTTTGCAGCAGCTAAGTTGTCTGGAAAATGTGAACTGTTGGTAGCTTTTGAGGACTGGAGTTGGCTACCACTGCTCTATACAGCAGGGTTGCCCATAGGCGAATCTAGAATTATGGTAATGGGTGGTCCCAGATCCCGACGTAATAGCAGGGGGACCTTTGCGCGGCGTAGCCGCGTGTCAAAAAGGGGGCGTGGTCTCATGGGAAGGAGGCGTGGCATCACAAAAAGGGGTGTGGTATTACACTTTAGACCATACACAGTAATGCCCATTACACATTTTAGCAAACTCCGTAATACCCATTACACATAAAGCCACACGCCGTAATGCCAATTACACATAAGGCCACACACCATAATGCCCATTACACATTGTGCCACATATCATGATGCCCATTACATACTATATAAAAAACTGTAATGCCCATTACATATTTGCCACATAAGTGCTGCTTACCTACATGCTCATTGCTAGGGGGTTCTTGCTTGATGGCCTCATAGTACCCATTACACAGGATGCCGCACACCATAGTACCCATTACACATGATGCCGCACACCATAGTACCCATTACACATGATGCCGCACACCATAGTACCCATTACACATGATGCCGTGCACCATAGTACCCATTACACATGATTCTGCACACATAATGTCCCTTACACATGATGCTGCACACATAATGCCCCTTACACATGGTGCTGCACACATAATGCCCCTTACACATGGTGCTGCACACCGTAATGCCCCTTTGAAATAATACCCATTTCACAACAGAAAATGCAGGGATTTACCCGTGAATATGGTCCCATTTTCTGGTGTGAGCGGGAGAGACAACCACTCTCCTCTCCCTACCCCCCTTTAACAAACCAGCTATATCTTTGGAACCAACTGACCCATTTACATGAGACCAGTATCATATTGAAGAGCTTTTGAGTTGGCTTTGGTCCCGTGAAACTGGGCTGTTTGGTTCCAGAGAAATCTGCCCTCAAAGAACATAAACAGTCATGAAATTACATTTAAGAAATTAAAAAAAAAACAAAAAAAACCGGTTTAACCTCAATATCCCTGGAACCAATTAACCCATATGGATCCAGCCTGGTATCAGATTGAAGGCCCAGCGATTTGGGTTCGACTGAGATCAACCTTGAGCTTCAGTGATGCCGAAGGGGGAACTGGCAACCGTTGAACTGGGTGGGGGTCCCATGTTATCCTATAGGGAAAACGTTCCAGCTTTGCCTGACCGTATCTCCGGTTCCCAGAGGGCTAGAGACATGGGGCTGGGCTCGTTGGAAAGCCCCATCCCTCAGCTACAAAATCGGCTAATGGGTGGTCCTGTGCACCCCCGGACCACCCCCTAGATTCGCCTATGGGGTTGCCTACCTGACCCTCTCCTTCAGGGAGAAAATGCTCTGTTCCTGGACTTCCCTGGTAATGTATGATGGCCAGCACCTGTGGTGAAAGGCCTTTTGGGCCCCATACATCAGCAATCACAATTTATGGATTTCCAGATACAGGGATTTTTTGTCCAGATAAATGGATTTTACAATCTATCTGACTTTGCCCACACATTACAGATTTATTTCAGTGATCGGCAGATTTTTCCCATCTAAAGATTGCATCTTCATATCTGGAAATTGCCCAATCGATTGCTGTTCATAATGTAATACCCCTTTTACACCACCGAAAAATCCGGGTCAGCGGCGGGTCAGACCCGGATCTTCGGCGGTGTAAATCCCTTACGCCGTGTCCCTTTACACGGGACTTCTATCCAGGTCCTGACCTGGGTAGAACACGGCTAGGACCTGGGTAGAGGGCGGTGTAAATGGGGAACGTCCAACCTGCAGACCGCAGCGTCCGCAGGTTGGACGGATTGTCAGTCTGACACTGACAGCCGGCGCTGCTGTCTGCTATACCCTGCAGACAGCAGCGGCGGCGGGGGAGGGAGGTGAACGGATGCCTGTGTGCGGCATCCATTCACCTCCTGTCCAATGGCGGGGGGGTTGCGCGCGGGGACTGGGGGCAGCCTAGCAGCTTACCTTAGTGCTGGGCTGCCCCTAGCAGCGTTCCGGGTACGGCGGCGTCGATCGGCGCTTGAAGAGGACATCGCGCTGTCATCTTCAAGCGCCGGGAGGGGGGTGCGGGCGTTTAAGCCCGTCCGGTGTAAATGCCCCTAAACGCCAGGTCGCACCCGGCTTCAACCAGGGTCCAAAAAGCCGGGTGCGACCCGGTGTTTTGGTCTAAAAGGGGTATAAATAGATGAAGAAGACGAATTGGGAATGCCCACACATATAAAAAAGATCTGCAGATAATACCAGATTATTAAGCATGTTTAAAAACCTGATTAAGCAATCGATTGGCGATTTTGATTGGGATTGCCAAAAGGGGGAGCCCACACATCTAAAATTAATTGTGGCAATCATCTCCATATCTGAAAATTGTCACAATTAATTGCTGATGTATGGGGCCCTTTACCTAGCTCCCCACAGGTGATGGTAATCATACATTACCAGGGAAGCCCAGGAACAGAGCATATTCTCCCTGAAGGAGAGGGTTAGGTAGGCAACCCTGCTATACAGGTCAATGCAGATACGTAGTGAGAATCTCCCCCACAATTCAGTACGCGACCCTATGGCTGTTAGCGCAATAAGTTGTGGGCGGCAAAAACCCCACCTGCAATTGGCTTGACCCACAATATTTAAAACATTAAAACAAAATCCATTCACATACTCCCAACATGACCCTCTCCAGGAGGGACACAATGCTCTGTTCCTGTGCTTCCCTCTTAATTTAGGATTGCCATCACCTGTGTGGAACTGGTTCATTGAAAAGAAAGGTGTTTTACCACATGTGATGGTAATCATACATTAAGAAAGAGTCCAGGAACAGAGCAATTTGTCCCTCCTGGAGAGGGTCATGTTGGGAGGTATGCATTCACTAATCCAGTGGTCAGGGAACTCGGTCCTCATTACCCCACACAGTGCATGTTTTGCTGGTAACCCAGCAGGTGCACAGGAGTACTAATTATTTACAGACACATTTTATAAGGTCCGCAGGTGAAGTTAATTATTTCACTTGTGATTCTGGGCCGCATTTATCAACTAATATTTGCGGCTATATCCCCGAAAACACCCGTTTTCGGGGGTTAACCGCAAATATTATGTATCCCCCTAATGCAGTGGTAGCCAACCCTAGCCCTCGAGAGCTACCAACAGTTCACATTTTCCAGACAACTTAGCTGCTGCACAGCTGCACTCATTAATCACTGACACATTTTAAAAGATACACAGATGGAGCTAATTAGCTCACTTGTGATTCTGTGAGGAGACCTGCAAAACATGCACTGTTGGTAGCTCTCGAGGACTAGGGTTGGCTACCCCAGGCCTAATGTATCACAGGGGACTGCAGCAGGAATCTCTGATCCCTGCTGCGATCCCCCCAGCAGCGCCGCTGTCTGCATCCCCCATAGGTTTCTATGGGGGATGCGAAGCTGCCCGATACATCGGGCAGCCTGGCTTCGCATCCCTGGGCTATCGCCACTCTGGGATGGCGAGAGCCCATTGTAGCCTATGGCTACACATCGCACTGCACGAGAGGCAGTGCGGTCAGCAAGGTAGCGGTCAGCGCGTAACCGCACATGCGCAGACCCCCTGGCTTCCGGCTCCGGGCATCGCAGGGACGGGTTCCTTTCGGAGCCCTATCCCTGCGCACAGCAGGTAATACATTCGGGCGAAATGGGCGGTAATATTCCGCCCAGATCGCATTGTAAATGCGATCAATGATAAATGGGGCCCTCTGTGAGGAGACCTGCAAAACATGCACTGCGTGGGGTAATAAGGACTGAGTTCCCTGACCACTGCACTAATCACTTCAAGCCTTGCACCATTTTAAAAGAGCCGTGCTACTGTTGTGCACAAAATACCACAGGGCCTCTAGATAATTGTTTCATGTGCGCTATTGCTAATAAAGAGAGTTGAAAGTGAATGTATCCTCCCAAGCTCATCTGTAGTCTTCACGTCTCAGCGCAAAGCATGCTGGTCAGCGTAGTGAAATGAAACAGCCAAGTCCGAACTGAAAAAGATTTGGAACTACGCATCCCGGCATGCCTTGCGAGGAGACGCGTAGAAAGCGAAGCATTTTGGGCTTTGTAGTCTGGCGCAGGCAAGTTGCTCAGATCCATGCGATGAGTGAGACTACGTTTCCCATGATGCACGGCGGCGGAGGAGGCGGCAGGCCGGCCGGTGGGGGCGTGCTAGCGGCTGCCGGCAGCGTGCTAGTGTTTGTGTGTGCATCAGCGGAGAGAGGAGATCACTGGCACTGAGAGTATTCGTAGAGAGGAGCCGGAGAACAGCTGAAGCCCTAGTCGTCGTCTTGTCGGTTTGTTCTCGCTATGTCCGTGCAGGTCGTATCCGCAAAGATGGCAGAGGTAGAGCTGAAGGAGGCAGCCAGGGAGAGGCCGCCTGAGGGAGCCGCCACCGTAGCTGCCGTCGCTTCCAGTGTCGCTATCCTGGCCACCGAGCCCGACGACAGCCACGGGGCGCCCCTTCTTAGCCAGCCCATGAAGGGGGTCCCGGCTTCGGCCATGAAGAGGAGTGACCCGGCACAGCGCCCGCGGGACGGTGTAGAGTGTGTGGGCAGTTCGGAGGGGGCGGTCAGCGAGGCCCCTCGCACGGTTAAGAAGGTAATGTTCCTCGGGTCACACTGTGACGTGTTTGTGTCTTATACCCCTGACGCCCGGTATGTGTCCCCGGCAGCAGCGGCCCAACAACCCCCCCAGTTATGCCATGACGTCACCTGACCTGTCTTCACTGGTCCTCGGGTGTCAGTCACCCGAACTATTCTCATCATCTCTGATATTCTTCCTTGACACCCACTCCGGGAGCGCCTTGTTACCCGTTTTTCCTCTCACACCCTATTGTCGTTACCGTGCCACATCGGCCTCAGCTGCATAAGCTCGAGGATGGCAGTAGGGGCCTCGTGTCTCTCACCCGCGTTAAACCATAATAAATGAAGTGGTGGGGACTATTTTTCCTCCATCTCTTGGCGAGAGGGTGCGCGCAGTTGCCATGGGGTGATGCGCTCAGGTGTGCGCACTGGCTTGCGCTGGGAGATCACTCCCCGTCCTTCCCTCAGCTTGGTGGTGATTGGTCCTAGGCCAGCTGGGCAATGGCTCGGTATCTCCATCCTGTTCAGTGTGTCACCGTCGCTGCTCTGTGCCGAGGATCGGCGCAGTCATATGGCCATCTTCCCTGCTGTCATCCCAGCTGGGTGACCTTGGGATGTCCTGTTAATCTTCCTTCTGATTAGGGAACATGTTGTAGAACTAAAAGTCTCAGCATGAACAGCTACAGGATATAGGAACAGTAACCACTAATACGTATGCAGGCACTTGAGCAATGTTTGGTTAATACTGTATATGCCCTTTGGGGGGAAGTCGATGGCTTTGTTAATTTATTATGCAACTATTAGGGAGAGAAACAGTAAGAGATGTATGAAACCTGGTAAAGAGATGAGAAGGAACACACCGATTGGCTCTTAACTGCAGTTATACAGGCTGTGCTAGAAAAATGACAGGAGGTTGGTCGATACTTTTAGGTAGATGTATAATTAGGTATTAGGAGGATTACTAGTATCATCGCCTGTCATTATTGGCATTGCCAATGTGCCACTAAAATGTATGAATGGTCAGTGGTGCTGACCCTTCCTATAACAGCTGCACATGTTGCCCCATCACCCCAGCAGGGGCAGCACTGTCCCTGGGCTGCATGGGAGATTGCATGCATGTCCACTTGAGCTAGACAAGAGGTAAAGGGGCCTACACACTGGGATATGTGCTGAGCAGGGCATAAAGTGGTCACGCAGAGGTGGGGGAACTCATTTCTCTATGCCACCTAATTACACCCTCTCCCCCCATGAGGCAGAGACAGGGCCAGTGGTAGGGTATTTGGCATCCGCCTGCAAACTAGAATGCTTTTCTGTGAGAATTACTGTGCAGGGCCAATGTGGAGGCTAAAATGTTCCACCTCACCATTAGAGGTGGTGGAACTCTGTTCCACCCGGTTCCCCCTCACTTTAACCCCTGGTGCTGAGTGGTACGAGAATGCTCAGAAAGATCGCTCAGCATAGAGTGATGTGTCAGCACTGTGTACTGAGCGATCTTTCAGGGCCAGTGTTCTCTGGTGAATGACTGGATCCAGCATGCTGGATATTAATCGCCGGGCATTGCTATGGCCCCTACACATAGAGCGATGTAGGGGCATTTTCTAAGCAATTTAGTGAGAGTGCTTAGAAAATGCCCCTAAATCGCTGTGTGTGTAATGCCCCATAAGACAGTCCATCAGCACTAGACTAATGTACTCTGACATGGCTTGCCAGAGGGGGTGGGTTCTGTTTGACAAATGAGATGTTAAAATATCATCTGCATTGCTTCTGGTAAAGCAAAAATCCCTATAGCAGCATATGTGCCGCTATAATACTTTATCTTTCTGGGATTTAATACATCTGGTTGATTGTTAGTGCCAACCTTTTGTTATTTAGATGCTAATAAGTTTCCAGAATATATGCATCACATTTTTGTAAACTGCATTGTTTTATGATTTGAATAGATCTTGACTGTAGCATGTCTGCATTCTGAAATCGTTGTGGGAAAACAATGATTCTCTGTATTCACTATGTTAGCATTTCACATCAGTTGCTTTGCTAATCATGGACCTTTAGACTGGTGCAGCTGATTTCATTCCCTGCCTGACCAAACTCTGATATGAATAAATGGGCCTACTTATTTGTATGTCTGGTGTTATGTTACTACACTCTGGGCCTGATTCTGGTTCACTCCCAAAAGCATACTCCATGTAATATGTGCAGAGTTATTTTGTTTCTGTGCAGGGTAAATAACTGCTTTATTTTTACACTGCAACATATATTATTTAATTTATTTATTAACAGTTTCTTATATAGCGCACACATATTCTGCAGCGCTTTCACAGAGAGTAATTGAACATTCACATCAGTCCCTGCCCCAGTGGAGCTTACAGTCTACATTCCCTACCACATGTACTCAGACTCTAGGGTTAGTTTGATGGGAGCCAATTAACCTACCAGTATATTTTTGGATTGTGGGAGGAAACCGGAGGAAACCCACGCAAGTACGGGGAGAATATACAAACTACGCACAGTTAGGGCCATGGTGGGAATCAAACCCATGGCCTCAGTGCTGTGAGGCAGTAATGCTAACCATAACACCATCCGTACTACTGTATATTAGTTTGAAGTACAAACCCCACCCAAATCTAACACTCTAAATCCCGTCTGAGTGTGATATGCATAGGAGCCCAAACACAATTGAATCCTGACATTTGTTTGGGCATCTATATCTTCACATTTAGATGGGGGGAAAAAGACACCCCAAAACATTTATTTGGCCCCTTAGCCAATATAAACTCAAAAGTAATTCTATACTATTAAACTGATCATTTCTACATGTGGTGTTAAGTTACCATTGGCCTTGTTTTCAGAAACCTATTGCGCTCTTCAAAGCTTTCTGTTTGCTGCTCATGGCTGAGGATGAAGCGCTGTGGAATATAAAGTAAAGGAAGTTGCTCAATGAATGAATCTGTCTGTGCTCAGTCAGTGATTAGGCTTACACATCCTTGCAAGCTTCACATGAATCCAAATGTCTGCTGTTAAATGCCAGATGCTGCTTCCTGGGGTTATGGGTCTTTTCATCCACCTCTGATTAAAACTGGGGTATGGTCTGACACTGAACGCTGTTCTGGTTTAGCTTTCCTTGATGAATATTGATAGAGTACTAGTTTTTGGGCAGAGCGGCTTTTAAATGAGTTGGCGCGCTATGCATAAATATGACTTATTGCTCACCAAACCAAATGCACCTGTTTCTGGCGACATGTAAATGAGAGTACGCTTAGGTCAGTCGTTTTGGCCAATAGATAGCTGGGGATTGCCATTATTTTGAATGGGTCAATGTTATGGTTTGCTGTCCTTTTTAATATGGTAATCCTATTTTGATTTTATACAGTTTACGTAAATATAACTCTTCCATGCTGCACTTTTTAAGTTAATTGTATCTAGTGGAAGAATTCTGGCAGTAATGAATGACCCTGAAATGGGTACTGATCATGTTTATGGGGGCCACTGCAGGTCCCTCACTCTATAGCCTCAATGTGGATTTCGTCCAGGATACTTCAGAGTGACCAATGTATTTGCTATTTTGTAGATACAGATACTGCTCTACCTCTTATTGGCATGTGTTTCAAAAGTAATGTATACATTAATTTCCACATTTGCCCTTTGCTATATGTGTTCATTTATGTTTATCCATAGTTGCACTGCATACACTTTTTTAATTGAAACACTTATAAGTTTCTTGTGATGTAGACAGTTGGTATTCTTCTCCACCAGAGAGCATTGATATTACATGCAATGCAACAGTACCCGCTGTTAAAATGTAATTTCTAACTTTCCATATGTCACCATGGACACAGGAGATAGTTTGAATGTCGACCATGAGTAAGTAAACTACCATATGGAGACCCAAGAACCAAGTGTCAGTGATGTTGGCGAATGGGAAATACTACTTGCAGCATTTTACGCCCACAAGCAGGAAAACTATAAACATGATGAATTGTTTTGCAGTTGAATGAAACAAATGGTTACTAAGGGGGTTATTCTGATTCACTCGGAAAGGCACAATCACTCTCTAATGGACAAGACCATATGCACTACAGGTGGGGCTGATGTAACATGTGCAGAGAGTTAGGTTTGGGTCTTATTTTGTTTCTGTGCAGGGTAAATACTGTCTGCTTTATTTTTACACTGCAATATAGATATGTTTGAAGTACACCCCCCACCTAAATCTAACTTTGCACATGTTACATCAGCCCCACCTGCAGTGCATATGGTTTTGTCCATTAGAGAGTGATTGTGCCTTTCCCAGTGAATCAGAATAATCCCCAACGCGATCAGGGACTAGGATGGGTGGCAGTATTTATCTGGAGCAATGAGGATGGGTCTGTGAAAGAGCAGGAGGTGGTTGCAAGACACACCTCTGCACCCTCTTACTTGAGACTGCAGAGGGTATGAACAGAAAGGCGTTCTGCCCGAGCAAAGCCGGTCAGTGATCTGGACACAGTGCAAGTCTGCACGCCCTGAATGGGAGAAGTGCTGCTGGGCTGTGCAGTTAGTGATCCTGAGGAAGACTGTGCTCAGGACTGAGTTGCTTGGTCACTGTGGCTAGTAGTGGTTGGGACTCCGTAGGGGGCAGAGCCATAGGTGCAGGACCAACAGGTGGACCCTCTGATATAGTCAGGTACTGGGAGACTATCTTCCAGCAGCCACCCAGTGGGCATTTCTAATTGACCGCCTCAGTTGGGATAATGACAAGAAACGCACAGCTTGCTGTGGTCGCATCTAATGCAACCGCGCTAAGAAAAAGGTAAAGTTGTAGCATTTCACAATTGCCAACATCCTGCTGCCTGCGGACTCTTATTGGAGCTATACGAGGGGGAAAAAAATGTTAATCTGCTTTAAACAATATATTTATTAGTTGATTGTTTCTCTTCAGTACCCCATGGCAAACCTTTAAAACTGGATACCTTCTAAACATGAAACATCTAGGGGTAAAATTGGTAAAGCTTCAAAAATGGAGGTGGGTCATTCCATGTAAATGTCCTTTTCATGTAACTTTTTTTTACCAGTTTTCATGACAAGCTTTGCATCAAAATTAAAGCATATCATGTACCACACAAACATTTACTTTGCACAAAATAATCAAAACACATGCGCCAAAAAAGATTTCATATGGTCTGTTTAGTCAAAATGTAATGTTTGTTACCATGGAATGACCCAGGTTTTGCCCATATGAGCTAATCAGATTATAGCTATCAACCCAACACTGTATACAACACACCAGCCTGTAGTGTTCACTCTAGGAATTTTTTTTTTTTTTTTAGGGCAGTACACTAAAAATCGGGAGGGCACATTTTATATTAGAAATTTACATTAGAAACAAACCAAGCAAAAAAAACTATATATATATTCCCATTAAACATGGTCATACTCTGCTATGCCCATTACATATTCTGTCGTAATGACAATTACACATTATACCACACACCATAATGCCTATTACACATGATGGCATACACAGTAATGCCCATTACACATGATGACATACACCGACAGTTCTCAGTGGCATGTCAGTGCAGTGGGGGCCAGCGTAAGGGAGCACGGTGCCACACACAAAAAGGGCAGGGTATATTTTGAGGTTTTAAAAACGGGCAGGGTGCAGCACCCTGCAAAAGAACCTTAGCGGGAACACTAAGCCTTTACTATCCCCACAACAGAAATTCTAACAACCTTTGCTCCTCCCATCTAGCATCTCTCCCTCACTACTCGAAATAATGAATTGCATCTGAACAGGCTTTATAATGGTGATAATATCCTTGGGTTAAATAATTCATTTATCCATGGCCTTTACCAGTTAAAGCACCTGAAGCTATTTCATTAGCAGAGGGTGTGAGCAGAGATTGTAAATATCACTATGGTCATACTGTCAACATGGTTCAAACTTAAATGGCACCAGGTCCACATCCTCAAACTGTTGACAGGTTCACAGTGAATATAAAATGTTGCCATTGTTATGTTGATAGTCAGAAAACGAGTTAGGCACTAGGGGGAAGGTTAGGATTTCGGGGAGCCATTTTAACTGATGCTTGAAACGGAACCGGTCATCATGTGACCGCCAGAACTCTGAAGATGATGCTGGCACTTTTGGCTGTTGGTACACATTTATACAGGTTCAAAATTGTAAAATATAGAAAGGGGAAAAGCCCTGGCAGACAGTAGTTTTCAATAAAAAAGAAGTGTATGTATATCTATCTACCATAATTGTTTTATATGGTGCCACGAGGCCTTCCCAACACCTGAGAAGACTTGAGCTCTGTACACATGGGGCAATATGCTCGTTGAGCGATTATCGTTCAGCGAGCATATCGCCCGGTGTCCTGTTTTCATCAGCTACCAGCGATGGTTCCTGATAAAAATGAGACACTGCTGGTGGAAGCTGCTGGTTGCAGGAGCATGCTCCAGTGACCATTGCTGGGTGGTCAGGGGAGCTCCTGGCAACATTCGCCCCATTCACGCGGCGATATTGGTTAGACTCTCCCCATGTGTACCGGGCTTTAGATAAATGGAAAAAAAAAATTAGTTACAAATCTAAAAAACACTATTTTGGCTATTTAGGCAAAATTGACCTACATTTTCACTCACCTCCCTTGCATAGTGTGTGTGCACTCTGTGTTGTGTTGCACTAGGCAAACATTGAAAAAAAGGCCCCCATCCACTAGTCAAATTTGGCTTGTTTTCTTCAGATCTGGCAGACCGATCTGTAGAAAAAAGGGCTCTCTCAGATCAGATGTGCGGCTTGAGTCTCAAATGCATCTGATGACAAAAAAAAATAATCTTATGTGCTACAAAGATCCATCTGATCTGAAGCGGTCAGGTGTTTTAACATAGAATTGATCACATGTATCCAGGACTTAAGGCCCCCACACACTAGAACGATTGTTCGATTTTCGACCAACCGGCTGATTATTGCCGATTATCGGTAACAATCGGACGATAGGTCGGAAATCGGACAAAAAATCTTTCTAGTGTGTGGGGACCTTTAAAGTGGTCATGCAGATGTGTTGGAACTAATTTCTCTATGCCACCTAATTACCCCCCCCCCTCCCCTTCCCCCATTAGATAAAGACAGTGCCAGTGGTAGGGTTTTTGGCATCCCACTGCAAACTAGAATGCTTTTCTGTAAGAATTACTGTGCCAATGTGGAAGTTAAAATGTTCCACCTCACCATTAGAGGTGGTGGAACTCTGTTCCACCCTGTTCCCCCTCACTTAAACCCCTGGATGTATCTGAAGTGGATTGAATGAAAATTTGCCCAGGTTCAGATCAGATTCCTGGGAGAGATCAAGGGAATCTACAGCTTCAGATATGTCTGCTGGTTGGTTATATCCATTCTATCACATACTTGCCTATATTACCAGAATAGCTGGAAGGCTCCTGAAAATTTGGTCCGCTTCCCGGCCCCCCTCAAGCTCCAGCTTTTCCCTGGAAATGATGTAGACAGTCTCCTCTACTAGCTTTTCCCAGAGTGTAGAAACAAAATGTTGTCAAGTATGTTCTTAATACATTTATCTGCAAATTCACATTTAGCACGTAACTGCTGCTGTACATGTCTCCTGCTATACTGCACATGTGTGGCCTACACTTTGCATTCCACAAGCCAAATTACATTACAGATTGAAAGCTCAAAATTGTGTGACAGATCTCAATGGGAGCATAACTTACTCAGCTTGGTATTTGTCAGTAGTTATTGTGGAAGGTCCATACACTGTAATGGTTAATAAAAATATTAAAGTATGCAGTGCTAGGTTAATTGCTCCCCAACATGCTATGCTTTTCTAGTTCAGTAATATGGAACCTTTTGGCTCCCAGCTGTTGAACTACACATCCCAGCAGGCCATACTACAGTTTTGTTATGTGTAGTCTGACAACAGCTGGCAAGTTTTATGCCACTGCAGGTGAACTATTGCTATCAAGTGTTCAAGAAGGCCTGTTCTATTCCCCATTTGTCTTAGGATTGGTACTGGCAAGGACTGAAATAGTCATGTACTGCACTTGGTTAACCAAACACAATGACCTTTATGCTCTGCCGGAGATTGTCTGATTCTAATTAAATGCACAGCACATTTATAATAAAACCTGAAAGGCAAACTGAGTAGCACTGCATTTTACCAAAGCCTTTCTATTTTGGTGCTGATTGGGTTTAGCTATATCCTGCTGCTGTTTTATTACTGTCCTGCTTTTGTTCTAGATACAACAATTTTAGGTCCAAGTCAAGTCTTGCTGGACTTTGTTAATTGGTCATTTTTATAATTTTCTAAATTATGGCAGAATGTAATATGGGTACACACCATATGATTTTCATTAACGCTATGCACAAGAGCAATATAGTCAGTGACTGTTTGGCAGGGGTCCTGGCGACGTTAACGTTAACTTTCAGTGTTTACCAGCGGTTCCTTTTTGCAACAGGTTTTTTTTTTTTTTGTAGCAGGCATTTAAAATGGAAATGCACAAGCATTTACAAGGCACTAACAATTATTTATTTACACCTACTCACAACAACATAATATTCAACGTAGTGGTTTTATATGCAGTGAGGAACATGATTGCTTGTGGTATGTTTATTGAGTTATTTGGGTATAAAGAGCGTTATATATGTGTTCTAGAATGATATTGCAGTTATGTTTGGTTGGTTGATAACTGAATTTATCAGAAAAGCTGCAGAGATTATACACTATTATATTAAAAAGCTTCTCCAAGTGCAGACCTCCTAAGAGGTCTTTCTAGCAGCTAGAGGATGGGGGCGGAGAGAGCATTTGACGAAATGACTATAACCTTGGCAACCACTGCAGGATAAAGGCAGAAAGCATGATCTTTCTACAGTGCTTTTCTGCATTCATTTCTTTACCATGTGATGGATACGTAAGACATTTAAACACTCCTCACTGTATTTCAAAAGTATGGAGCTGTAATTTAATCCATTGTGACTAACCTCTTTGAAAAAATAAATAAAATAAATGTTGTTGAAGTCCTGAAATGTATTGTGTTTGTAATCTACATTATATACCCTTTTATCTAATAGCAAGATACTAAAGCTTTATAAGCTTAATTTAAAAATGTAAATAGCTGTTAAAAGGTAATCCTACCCACAGACACCTGCTTTCACATCTTTTGGAAAGGGGAAATCTGCCAGGTGTAAATTGGTTAGTTTTGTTGACCATGTACAGAGGTGTCCAGACCCGTTGTTGTCACGAAGCATGCGCTTTGCTCTATTTGCAGGTGCTGGGCGTTCACTGTAAATGGGCTGTGTGGGAAGACCGGTACGATATAGCACAGCATAGTACACATCACGGCAGCGATATGACTTGTTGCTATATGCAGGAGTGGACCTATCTGTTGCTTTAAATTTCCTATACATTGAGGAGCCATAGCCAATGATGAGATCAGCTTGGCCATGCAAAGAAAGCTGATTTTCAAGCATCGCATCATTCAGTACAAGTACTAATCCATACTCCAGATATGTGATATTCAATGCTATAAAGATAAAAACACTTTATGCTTTCAATAAAGCATTAGTTAAAAAAATAAAAATAAAGTTTGCATTAACATTTATTACTTTTGTATTACATTTTGAGGCTTACTGGTTTTCCCTTGCCTTTGTTTGGGGGGCACCTTTTACCATGGGGTTAATGAGGGATTGAGGAGCCAGCACTTCATGAGGTAACTCTTTTAGGGGTTAGCGTCCCTCCCCTCCAGCTCCTTCCTCATTTTTGCACTTAATGCTGGAAGCAGTAGGTTCCTATTGAGTTAGCTGACCCCCAGGAGGTTTTTTTTTTTTTGGGCCCTGTAACTTCTAGCTCAGAGTACTCTCCTCCTTACCTGGAGCCACCTGTCTGGCAGTAAGGAGCTTCACTTAGAGAGTGGAGATCTGGTGGCTGGAGTTCATCAATGGGTCACTGTGTAGGGGCACTCATAGAGAGGGGCATTAACCAAAGGATGGCTGAAACATCGGCACATCAAGACAACAGAGCGGGCAAGCAGCAGGTTAGCGGGCTGCCGCTTCCTGCTGTGATTGACTTTTTACATTGGCCAAGGAAAGCTTATTTATCTTATGCTTTGGCACTCATTCCCTGGTAATAGACATGAATGTAATTGAACATTATTGATAACTTTCTTTTTCCTGCCCAAACAAGACCACTGCGGTTACTTGGTAGGAACATAAATCTCAGGTTAGGGCACTTCGGTCTCTACCTTTTATTGGTTGTATATACGAGATGGATAATTTTTGGCTTTTTCTTTTTCAACCGATCACAGATTTTTTTTTTTTTTTTTAAGGGGAACAGGTTAGAGGGGAGGAGCTTATATATCCCTAAGGGTAAACTCATCAAAGTTGTAGAAAAAGATAACTGTAAGTAGCATATATATGTATGTATATATGATCTCCTGCATTTCTGCAGTTGTCTGCTTACTGTCTGAAGCGGGATGCGGTCAATTTACCTACAATCAAAATCCTGATGGTCAAAATACCGACTTGTACATGCTTTACCATCCCAGTGGACATGGAGGGGGAATATAGTAGTGTGCCGAGCGCAGTGAGGCACCGTGCCTGAAGCACCTATGTCAACATACAGACTCCAAAAATATGAAAAACTTGTCTATATTTTAAATGTCGTTATTTTGACCATGTTGGTGTTTTGACAGTCTGTCAATTGCTGTTGGTATTTTGACCGTTGGTATTTTGATAGTAGGTAAATCATACCGAACATATAGAAGCACCTCCCTTCTACCAAAGGAGTGAGAGAACATGAATGTTTGTTCAGTGTAAGAACGCCAGCTATTTCATGTGCATTGTTCTTCGCTAGGATTATACTGCATGTGATTTTCATTTATTTATAAGGTAGTTGTCTGTGCTGCAAATAGCATTGCGTTATATACATTTTTCAAGAGTTTTCAATAGTCTTGATACTATACGCAGTTAAAAAATGTTTAAGAAAATGAACTGCTTCCTTATGTACAATAAAATTCATATTAATATAGGGCTATGTTGACATTGTTCCCACTTGGATGCGGGTAGAGAAAAGATGTGCGGGCACTGGTACTGTTCATTTTAAATCGGGGACACGGTCATCACTTTCGGGGGCAGGCCCAGTACTAATGTCAATATTCAATTATCTCTGATCAATGATCGGAGGTAATTGTCTCACTGCAGGGCTATTCTATTAGCCCTGATAAGGCAGCACATGCCGTGGCTTATCTGGGATTTCGTTTTGCCTGCCTCCGGCGAGACTACCCCAACACATTCTGCTCACTGTGATTATATATTGTATGCATGTGCCCAACATCTCTTAACTCAGTGGTGATTGGTAACATCAAATTTTCTCACCCGTGGGAAACTGTGGCCTGTGAAGGCACAGAGCAGCACCCTGCCAAAGCAGCCTAGAGTGATCCCTAGGTTGATATAGGCACTTGCAGGTAGCTCAAAGAATGCCTCACTTACAGCAAACTACATACAGTAGTATGTACAACATAACCTCCAGAAGCATTTATATCTAATTGCATCCCATCAGGACCATTTAGTAATCTGATGGGACTGTCAGGCTATGGAATTCTATCCTTATGTATCCCTCCTGTTATCCCTATAGATTGTAAACTTGCGAGCAGGGCCCTCATAACTCCATGTCTGTTTGTATCTTACCAGTTTGTTTCATCACTGTTTCAAAGTGTAAAGCGCTACGGAATATGCTGCGCTATATAAAACTGTAAATAAATACAGTGTAAAGGTGCCCATACACGGTGTGCGATCACTGTATGTGTTTTGGTCTAGATAGTATCACATCACACCCAAATCTCATGCGATATGTGTGCAATGCAAACAGGGCCTAGTTCAAAAAGTATGTGCAGCAAATCCTTTTAAAACTGTGATGGAATGTGCATGGGAGCGCGAATCGCACCTGCAAAGCACACCGTGTATGGGTAACTTAAGGCCTTTTTTACACTAGCTGCGATTGACCGGCATGACAAACTCCCAGACAGGTTTTTGCTATCTCGAGGTTGTAATGAATACTACAGCTGATCGGGTCCTTTCATATGACTTGGCCACCATGTAGCAGCAGAATCTATCTGCTGAAAAGGCAAGGCAAGCGGCCAGGCCATGCTATCATTGAAGTTCAGTGAGCTACAGTAGGTGCCTTTCACGCACATCCGTGTTTAGATTGGACAGTCCTGTTGTAACTATCTCCTGATACCCAACTTGACATTGCCGCTAATCCCTGCACCCATATTCACACAGCATGCAGTCACTGACCAGTCTACATAAAGCAGCAGGAAGAATTCATTTTAGAAGCATAGAAGAAATATATTTTGATATTAAGATGCTTATTAACTTAGAGTTTAGAATTGTGTTGTTTGAAATGCTGCTGCTTTTGCCCCCTTAATTCTACGTCTTTAGCACAACATTTGATCCGGCAAAAAGCCTGACAGCGTTTGTCGGCTTTTTACCGTCTGGTCAGAACTGGTGTATGTGAAATAGCCCTAACATTCTGATGTGCTGTGTCTATGCATTCAGCCATTCACGTGACGGAGATGGTTTGGATTTTGTTGATTCATTCTAAATGCAAGAGGTGTAGACATCCTAGTGAAAATTAAATCCAAACTCTGGTCGACACATGAAAAGATCAACATGACTGTTTTTTTCATGATTTTTGCACACTGATTTCATCCACGTTGACTACAATAGGGAACTGATCATGGTGAGTGAAGCGGTATATTAATTCTGGGCCAGGTGCTAAAATGTACAAATGGACACAGTCATGTCAGGGTGTTTTTTTTGTGTTGACCCGTTTGCCATGACTACCTTTTGAGGTAGACCTAGCCCTTGTCATCATATTTTAGGTCAACCCTATGATCCACTCCTGTGAAGTGTCTACACAGTCTGCTAAATAACCTCTATACTGCAATACATTATATATCCTGGTCAGTGACCTGGGTGTGGCACAGGGTTCCGACAGTCGGTATCCCGACAGTCATTAGTCTGACGTAGGGATCCCGACTGCCCGGACTCAGACAGCGTGGTGAGCGCAACAAAGCCCCTTGCAGGCTCTCTGTGCTCGCCACCTATTCTATTCTCCCCCGTGAGGGAGAATAGCGTATGGCCGTCAGGAACCCATGCGTCAGTATTTTAACAGTCGGGATCCTGACTGGCACCCAGTGACCTAGCCTGTAGGAATTTGAATGATCACCTATAATTCATTGTATAGTCAATGAAAGTTACACATTAAATTTCTTTAGGGACATTTTGCCTTTAAATAGTGCATGATGCCAATATAGCAAATAAAGTTAACTTGCTAGTCACAGTTATAACCCTACTTTATGGTGTTCTGATAAAAAACAAGCAGATAAGATATTGACCTTAATGTTGTTAGCACTTTAGTCTTGGTCTCCATAAACCTCTCAACTGACTCTAGTTTCTATAAATTATATTTAAAATTCCATTGTCTCAAAACTAATCAATATTTAGTCATGAACTATGGTGATAAAAATTTACTGATAATGGTAACCTTTCAGTCTGGCATTCTAAGTATTCAGCTTAAGCCCCTCCCACAGATCATTAAGGGCAATGCTTTTATGGTATCTGTAATGCTGCCCATGCACTTATACGATGGGACATTGCGATGTGATGTCCCATCGCATCAAGTGGTGCCTAGTGCAGCACCATCTGTGATGGACATCTGGTGCTGTGGGGTACTACCTGGCTGGTGACCGGAGCTGTCAGGCGGCGGGACGCAGCAGCGGCTGCATATGACTGAAATACAGGACGGCCCTCTGATTGGCCGAGGCCACTGAGACTGAGAGCTCTCTCAGACAATCGGCGGCCTCACATTCAGATGGCCGCTGAGAGATCGCTCTCAGCCAATCAGAGGGCCGTCCAGTTTTTGAAATCATCTGCTGCCGCCTGAACGCTCCACCGCTCCGGTACCCAGCTCCCTCTAAACTAAAGAGGTTTTTGTTCTGAATATATCCAGCTGTACTATAATCTACAAATTAGCTTTCCAGGCGATGAAGCACGAGCGCGCAGCAGCGCTCATCGCCGGGGCATATACACTGGGCGACTTCGAAGTGAAAGTCGCTCAAACAGCATGTTTGAGCAGCTTTCAGCTCAAAGCCGTCCAGTGTGTATGGCCCGGCAATGAGCGCTGCTGCGCGCTCCCGCCTCATCGCCGGGAAAGCCATTCATCTTTTTATACCAGCAGATGAGCAGCTTTGAGGACGGGCCCACCCTCTCCGTCGGTGCCGGGCAGAGGGAAAGCCGTTCAATGTGTATGCACTGAGCGGCTTTCCCCCCAGTGATTAATGAGATCATCGCTGTCCATACAGGCTGGGCATAGTCACCCAGTGTGTATGGACCTTTACAGCTACACTTGTATTATACTAACCTGTTTTTTCGGTGTTACAATGTTTTTGATTTGAAATTCATTTTCTTGGTCTTTTTCTTGGGTGAACTGGCTTGTATGCAGAAGCTGTCCTTTGCAAATACAACACTGCTGTCTGTTCTGTACCGTCTGTTTCCTGCCTAGGACTTCGCCTGAACAAGAGCTTGGCAATTATTGTGTGGGCTGAATAATCAATGTTGGAGCCCTGCATCAGGACAACTGATTCATGAAGGTTTTTTTACTTGACTGCATGGTGTGCTGTATGAAGACTCTGTAAAGGATGGGTTAACTGGCAGACTGGAAGAAAGCATTCTATTCAAAGAGCGGTTTGCGTGATTTACTCTTATTAGACTTATTTTTAAAAAGGGCCTGTCTTATTTATCTATGAGATAACAGCTGAGCAATTGGACTGTACACCTGTCCTTACAATATATAGCAAAAATATGGGGTGACATTTAATAGGATGCGATTTTTAGTCAATTTTAATTTCGTCCATTATGGCACTTTTTAAAATTGCATTTTTTTGCAGCGAATTCACATATATAATGAGGTTCGTATTTCGGGTGCGATAATGTGCTAATTTTAGTCATGAAAATGTGCGAATTTGTGTTTAAAGAAAAAAAAAATGGTGTGAGGTCACCTATAACCAGCCCCGGGCCCATTGAGCCGGACCTGTTTCCAAAAATACGGTGGACAAATAGCATAGGGGTCCCCTGTATTTCTGAAACCAGCCCAAGACTCTTGGACCTGTCCTGGTTCCAAAAATAAAATACTGGGGACAATAAATCTGGGGGTCACTTGTATTTTGAAACCAGCACCGGCTCCCAACAGCCCGCAGTGTCATGCCACAGCCGGGGGACGCTTTTTACATAAGGTCCCCCAGCCGTGGCTGGTCAGCCTTGGACGGGGTAACTGGAGGAGTGGGGACTCTCTCCCTCTCTTCTCAGGGCTGAAGACTGGGGCTCTCACCGGCGTCCGTGGCCAGTGGACACCGGCCTGATAGGGTTAAGTCACACATTCCTAACATTGCTTTATGCAGGTGACCTAAAAGTGACAGCAGACCACCCCAGGCTTCACCCGTCCAGGGCTGAAGCCCGGGGCTGTCACCGGCGTCCATGGCCAGTGGACGCCAGCCTGTTAAATCACACATTCCTAACATTGCTTAATGCAGGTGAACTACAAGTGCCAGCAGACCTCCCCCGCATGCTGAGACTTGTGGTTCTGCAAGGCCCAGTGACAGCCCCGGGCTTCAGCCCTGGACTGGTGGGACCCCTTTATTGGAGGGTCCCTACTCCTCCAGGTACCCCGTCCAAGGCTGACCAGCCACGATGCTCATGTTTCGGCTGGGGGACCTTATGTAAAGTGTCCCCCGGCTGTGGCATGACACCGCTGGTGGCATGAAATCGTCTCTATTTTATCACATGTAAAAAAACCCGGGGGGGGGGGGGGGGGGGGCTACAGAGCAGGGCTGCTGGTGGGAGCAGGGGGGGCTGGGGTCGCTGCAGGGAACACAGGCGGCATAGAGCCGGGCAGAGTGAGCTGGGAGCTGTCAGTGCTAGAAAAAAAAGCCTATACAATGAATGGGCAGCCTGTGATTGGCTGAGCGCTCTCTCAGCCAATTGCTGACTGGCTGCTCAGCCAATTGCCGCCCATTCATTGTATGGGCATTTTTTATTTTATTTAGTACTGACAGCTCCCGGCTCCCCCTGCCCGGCTCTATGCCGCCTGTGTCCCCAGCCCCCCCTGATCCCTCCACCTCCGCGCCGCCCCACTAGGTCCCAAGTCGGGTGGTCGGACGTGCAGCAGGTCCGACCACCCGATGCAGATCCGATGCGCACGGGACCGCGCATCGGATCTGAGGGGACATCAAAACTAGACGATTTTGGTCCGATTTCGGCCAGATCCGACTGATCTGGCCGAAATATGACCAAAATCGGCTAGTGTATGGGGGCCTTATGTTGCGCAGGAGAATGCTGGCTCACCCCGCTGTCAGTGCGGGGTGAGCTGACTCTGCAGAAGGGAGGACAGCGCTGCACCCTGGTGCGGTAAGTATGTTGGGGTGTGTGTGTGTGTAATAAAGTTATACTTTTCTGTGTGTTTTAATTTAACATTCTTTTTACAGGTGGACTAAAAGTCCCAGCAGGCCCATTAATGACCCGCATGCTGGGACTTGTGGTTCTCCAAGTCCCAGCATGCAGGGGAGGTCTGCTGTCACTTTTAGTTCACCTGCATAAAGCAATGTTAGGAATGTGTGATTTAACCGTATCAGGACGGTGTCCGCTGGCCACGGACGCCGGTGAGAGCCCCGGGCTTCAGCCCTGAGAAGAGAGCGAGAGAGTCCCCACTCCAAGGCTGACCAGCCACGGTGCTCATGTTTCGGCCGGGGGACCTTATGTAAAAAGTGTCCCCCGGCTGTGGCATGACACCGGGGGCTGTTGGAACCCGGGGCTGGTTTCAAAATACGGGGGACCCCAAGATTATTTGGCCCCCAGATTTTTGGAACCAGGACCGGCCCAAGAGTCCGGGCTGGTTTCAGAAATATGGGGGACCCCTATGTTTTTTTTTTTTTTTTTTTTTCCTGTATTTTTTGGAACCAGGTCCAGCTCAATGAGCCCGTGGCTGGTTATGCTCAAGAGGGGGGACCACACGCCATTTATTTTTTCATTTTTTTTTAATAAAAACACTTTTTTTTTAATAAAAACACTTTTTTTTTTTTTTTTTTTTTACACAGGACCATGCACAGATCGCAATGATCTGTGCAGGGTTCTGGCCAATTCGCCTCTCAGAACATGGTCTACATATGTGGCGAATTTTAGACACTTTCCCGTTTTTGCATCTCATTAAATATGCGAATTGTGTACTTTTCAATGTGAAAACATCTGGATGCGAGTTCCGACGTGACTAAAAATTGCACTTTCAGAATGTGCGATTATGCGGCAAAATCAGCATTTTTTGCTGTTTTTCTGCATCTCATTAATGACTTACTCGAAGTCATTACTGGCGAAGAGAAACATGCGCATTGGCGACCATGCACAGACCAAAAACGACGGGGACTAATTCAGACCTGTGCGTAAAGTTAGTTTAGGAGCCAAACCGCTTCTTCAGTTACTCATTTCTGACATCACATTTTCTTCCCTCCCTGGTAGATTGCTTGGTGGTTTCATTGCGTTAAAATGACTGCCACAGAGTATTGTAGAGGAAAGTACAGATTATACTATGTTGTTTTATTAGACGTATTCCGTATCTGTTCATGTTTACCATCCTCTTGTTTTGTAATCGTATAATTGTTTTTAAGCAACCAGGATGGAAAGACGGACACTAGAGAGCCCCACTACCAGTCTCCAAGTAATCTACAGTTGCGTTTAGCCCATTGTAATAACTGGCACTAGAAAAAAGGAATGATCAGTCAAGTATTGATTTTCCTCTATGTGGTCAATTAACCTGATGTCGTACACTCTGCATCTTGTCTGATTACTGCTTGTAACTGCCTGGCAACAAAGAAGCGGTTTTAGTGGTGCGATAAGTTACCACGTATGTTATCAGTTTCCTTTGCCCTTTCTGGAACATAAAATCTGTTCTATCAATTTTTCCCGTATCACATGCATGCTTGCAAAAGTCTTGGATTTATTAATGATGAAATAATAATATAATCTTAAACTCTTTAGTACAGATTAAACTTTAGCACAGCTGTTAACGCTTACATTTTTATGCAAGCAAATTATCAATATCTATTAACCAATTTGATTACCGAAAGCCGAGCATGTCTTAATTTGAACTCTTTAGAATGTGGGAAACTTGAAATTAAACTAAATAAACTTTGCTTGTAAAGGCATATATATATCCCTGGTATGTTTCTTAGTAAGGGACATGGTCTATCTTGTGCCAGCTGTAGCCCGTAACTGCATGTTAATTTTTCACCCTACGTTTTAGGACATGATACTTTGCGCTTTTGTATATTGTTGACCTATTAATATTATTAAATAGGTGATCTAAGATTACATTAACGCTAAACTGACATTTATGGCGGGATGTAATAGTGTTTGTTTGAGGTCCGGGATGCCGGCTGAATTTGGACAGTTTGTAATGTTGTAAATGATTACTGCTTTAAAACAGAACATCCAAGTTTAGCTGGTTTGCCGCACCTGGACTGTATAACGTTCTGCTGTAAATGCCAATCTGATTATGTAGCATGTAATTGAAGAACTGCTTGTCCAGCACACAATTTCAGTTATTTGTAGTCGTCTCATTCATGTAGTTCTGTTGATACAGATGTGTCATGCCCTGTATTGTTTGTGTGACACAAGCCAAACAATGTTTTAGTAGGAGGAATATTAAATGGTGTCCTATTAAACTCCAGATTTATTGTACTTCAAAACAAAGGTGTACTATATACACCATTTATGCACTGACCTAGCAGTAAAAGTGTTATACTTATGCACTATAGCGCATCTTGGGCCTTGCAATAATGACTGGGGCTTATAAAAGGTCCCATCCTGCAGAACGTGGCACGGGTGTAGCGTATTCTGCGGGACTGGGCCTTTTTTTGTTTTTTTTCGCCATCTAGATGTTATACTGTACTTCTGCTAAGTGGACACCCTCCAAGATGTAACCTATGTAGTGTGCCCAAGATGGCTTTTCTCCATGAGTGCCATGTACAACCCATGGATTATTTATTTCAATGTATATTATATTACATGTCAGTCACCCCTTTGGCTTATTTCCGTGCACCCAATATAGCTGCCTCTCCTGGCCTGCCCCTGGGCAGTTGTTTGACGTTACAGTTGCTTTGCCTATGTCTGTTGTGGTTGTTTTTATGGTTTACCTGGCTTTTCATGCTCCCCTCCTCTGTAGTTTTGTACTTCCATCTCTTCTCAGGCACAGTTTCTTAACTGGTTGGGGGGAGGATTATAGAGTAGGTGGAGCCTTGCCACACGTTTAAATTTAAATACCGGCTCCCATAATTACCTGTCAATACCCTAATTTTAATGCCAACTTTCATTGTCCCCTATGAAATCTGAGAGGGATTTATCTGTAAGTACCAAAATCCAATTTTCCATACTCATGTAGCTGTGCAATATTCTAGATAGTCTGGCAGCATTTCTGACTGACTTGTATGCCTTTTTACCTTGCTCAATCCACCAGAACCTACCTGAAAGTGATATTTCCTCTAATAGTAATAGCACGTCTAAAATGAATGTATTTTTAATTGATTATTAACATAATATAAAGCAGTAAAATGTTACATACAAATGAATCCTGGGCCCCACAATTTCTGATTGCAGCTGACATGGACAAAAGTACACCTTTTCCACTTGCAAGCCAGGTTGCACCTGGGATTTTGTATCAACGTGGCTTGCAAACCTTTCCCACTGGCGCCCAGGCGGGTGATGTCATCGGGAGGCGGTGCTGGGAGATGAGAGCATCTCCCAGCGGTGGCTTCTGTATTGCAGTGAACGGTTTATTTTTGCTAGTGGTAAGGGTTGACATGGTAATGGTCAACACATGAAAAGGTGAGCATGAGTTTTTCACAATTTTTTTTTTTCCTTAATTGTATGTGAACTTATTCATATTTTACTATTGTGGCCCTCCTGTCGACTCATGCTGCCTCTTTACCCCCTGCACCCTGCCCTGATCCAATTTAAGCGGGATAACTATTGTTGTATACGCTCCGGCATTTCTTAAACTACTTGTGTCTACCTACCTATATAAGGGACTCCTATGCATTGTAGTGGCTGCCATAGTGTATTTTGATACAATTGACAATAAGCTATAATATGTGGCTTTTCTTGCGCTGTAATGTGATGGAACATTCCCTGATTTTTTTTTTTTTTTTAAGCACACATGATCCGAATGCCAGCTGATCTCTAGATATTAATCTGTTTTCTGCATATTCTTAAGGAGTCAGCATGTGGCAACAAAATGAAAAAGACTGCTTTTATATCCTTTATCCCACGCAGCAGCAGTCTCCGTACTAGGAGAACCAGGAAGGATTTGTGCTGTACACGCCACACGAGAGCCGCAGCAAGCTAGCTTTTTTTTTTTTTTTTACTGCAGATTGAAGGGGCCTACACACATCTAGTTAAGATCAGACCGCTCAACACACAGAGCTGCACCAGCGATGTGTGCTGAGCAATCTGTCACTGCCTTTGTTCTAGAGAACACAGACGATGACTAGATTTATATAAAGCACCCACGGTGTGCCGCTGAAGTATGAGTTATCTTATTTGCAGCCCCTTTGACCTCCAGCCTAATGGGTGAGGAATCGAATGTCTTACACATGCGATTGGGCAGATTTAACCCAATTTCTCAACTAGCGCTGGAGTGTAAGGTTCCCGGGCCAAAATCCTGGCAAAAATTGCTGGGATTTCAACCCTGCTATGGAGCAAGGTTGTTCCCGGGGACCTGGCCGGTGTGAAAGGGGTAGTGGGTACTTACCTGGGTTCCCGGTCCTTGTTGTGCTGTCAGGCCGGGGATCCACACAGGCGGCGGGCGTATATGACAGGACAGGTGTCGTATAAAAATGGCACAGCTCTCCAGCGCCCTCACTGCCGCTGGAGAGCTGCATCATCCGCGCCCGCCGCCTGTGTGGATCCCCTGCCTGCACCGAGGACCAGCAACCAGGATGAGTACTCTCCGCCTGCCCGCCTCCAGACAGCCTCCTTCCGCCCCCTTCACACACCAGAAAATGCAGGGACTTTTCTTCTGTGAAAGGGGCCAATCCGGGAGTGGCCCGGCATGATCCCTGGACCATGTTCCCGGGTGGGTCCCTGCATTTTCTGGTGTGAAAGGGGTATAACCTGAAGATTGTACCTCTCAACTCTGATTCACCCCTGTTAGATAGTCACTTGTTCATGTATGTTTTGCTCAAATTAAGTTCATTCTAGAATTCAAAATTATACTGCTAGTTAAATTGGGGCAGATGTATCATAGCAGCGCTTATCGCGCCGCTATGATACTTCCTGCTTCGCCTCAATAGCGAGGCGAAGCAGGAAGGGACATCGACAAGATGTATTAACATCTTGTCTGCCGAAGCGGGGGAGCGTTAACTCCCCCCTTCGGCGATGTCCCTTTCTGGAGATAGCGCATCAGTTAATACTGATGCGCTATCTCCTGTCCCCCGGCCGGCCGCACTGGGCATGCGCGAGATCTCGCAAAAAAACGCGAGATCTCCAGCGCAGCCCTAGCCAGAAGCAGGGCTAGCGTTGTCCCCACAGTGGGGGATAGGACAACGCTAGCCCTGAGCTGGCGAAGCGGCCGGGGCGAATTAACGCCTTGAAAGCTGTTAATACATCGCCCCGGCCGTTAATCCCTGGGGGGGATTGCAGGGACAGCCCCGCCGAGCGTAACTCGGCGGGCTGTCACTAGCGCACGTTAGGTGCGCTAGTAATACATTAGGACAGACGTAATCCCCCCCCCCCCCCCGTTAACCAGCGTTAAGTGCATTTTTGCACTTAACGCTGGTTAATACATCTGCCCCATTGTCCTTTGTATGCAATGAGAAGGAAATTTAATTGTGAGCTGTGGTGGCAGCAGTACTAATATGAATTAAGGAGTGTTGACACGGTGCAATAACACACAGGTGATATAGGCAAATTCCTTCTCAAATGGACAAAACCACATGCACTGCAGGGGGGCAGATGTAACATGTGCAGGCAGAAGTTTTGGGGGAGATTAGAACCGGGAACCTTCATCGAGCGGTTTGGATCGAAGACCATATTAAGTCGGTACTCTTTACCTAGAACGGCGCCCATCACGGGCATCGCATGTACATCGCATGCCATTATAATGGCATGCGATGCGACCGATGCGATGCCCACGATTTTACATAGAAATGCATGTTAAATTGTAAATCGCGTCGGTCGCATCGCATGCGACCAAAAAATCGCATGCGATGCGACAGACGCGATTACCGCGATTTTACATAGGAAACAATGTTAAATGGCCCAATTGACCCGATTTTACAGAGGGAACAATGTTAAATGGCCCACAGACCCCAAATAGCCACCCTGAAGTGTGAAATGGCCCCCACAATTGTTAACGCCACCCCACGATCAACGTCAACCCGAAGCGTGGCAAGCGGCGGCGGTACGCGTCCTCCGACCTTTTCATACCTCCACTATCCACGTCGGCGTGGAGTTGAGAATAGAAAGTGTGGCGAGCGCAGCAAGGCGAGCGCACGTGGATACCTTCACAGGTATGCGCGTCCCCTCGCGGCCTTCACAGGTATGCGCGTCCCCTCGCCGCGCTTCGGGCTCGGGGGCTCGCTGCGCTCGCCACACTTTCTATTCTCAACTCCACGCCGACGTGGATAGTGGGGGTATGAAAAGGTCGGAGGACGCGTACAGCCGCCCCTCGCGGGCTCGCCACGCTTCGGGTTGACGTTGATCTTGGGGGGGCCATTTCACACTTCAGGGTGGCTATTTGTGGTCTGTGGGCCATTTCACATTGTTCCCTATGTAAAATCGGGTCAATTGGGCCATTTAACATTGTTCCCTATGTAAAATCGCAGTAATCGCGTCGGTCGCATTGCATGCGATTTTTTTGGTCGCATGCGATGCGACCGACGCAATTTTTTACCTTGCGATGCCTAAGATCAAAATCGTGAGCGCCGTTCTAGGTAAAGAGTACCTTAAAGTCTCCCAGGATTAAAAGGGCCCCTCTAACTCTATCTTGAGGAATCCTAATTATTTTTTTGCAGAAGGGCAGTTATTTGGTGTTGGGCACATAGCAGTAGACCAGCATATTGTCAGCACTTTCCAACTGACCTGTCAGAATCAAGTATCTCCCTTCTGTATCACTGTATTGTGAGGCTAACGCAAAAGGGTAGTGTTGAGCTATAAGGAGAGCTACACCAGCTTTCTTAGAAGGCCCATTAGCCATACAACACTGGGGATATTTATGGTCGGTAAAGAGGGGCGAATTATGACTTTGGAAGTGTCTCTTGAATTGCAACAATTTGTGCTTTAAGTTTGTGGAAATTATTCAAAGTGAATTTCTGTTTTTGGGGGTAATTCAGCACCTTTGCATTAATAGAAACTACTTTTACCATAAATTACCACATGAAAAAGCTAGACATAGGTAGATTTTGGTGTTCATATTATATGCTTACATGAAGAATGTGGAGAATTAAAAAAAAAAGAAATGTGGAGAATTAAAAAAAAAGAAATAAAATATAATGAAAAGTAAAGTAATAAAGTGAACTGGTCCCACTTGGAGTCATAACCAACCACCATAATCAGACGGCTGTGTATAATACCAGCAGGGGGGGTAGTGGCTAATCCCTTACCTTTTTTTACTACATTAATAGCAAAACAAGGATGCACTTCCCCTCAAAATAAGTAGAATTGAGAAATAGAAAACTTACTGTAGAATATTAACTCTTGAGGACTTTGATTATAATTTATAAATAGAGCGTAAGTGCAGCCACAACATTATTTGGGAGTCATACAATATTTGGCACTACAGGTTGAGTATCCCTTATCCAAATATCCGTTATCCGAATTATTCCAAAAACCATACATTCCAGAAAGTGGATTTTTTTTGTTTTTTGTGTGCTAAAAGCACTACGGGGGACATCTGAAATGGCACTACTGGGGACATGACCTGTAACTGGCACTACTGTGTGGCACTACTGCTGTATGAAAAGTGAAGGCAACAAACGAGATGGCAGCTGGTTGTAAATGGCATCTGGGTCTCTTTCTGTTGTGCCTCCTTACGGTGAACCAAAATTGTCCTATGAAAATTGGACATTGCTGAATCAAATTTTCACAGCCTCTGTGTGGAGAAACCAAGGCAATGTTTGCAGTAGCCTTCTATAGTTGCATCATTGATGGCAGTGGTAATAAAAAGTTACTAATAATTACATGTATTGCACTCCTTTTTTATTTATTTATTTTTTTTATTGCCCAAGTTAAAAGATTTTCTGACATTTTAGTACTTGCCCTTTTTTTAGTTTTAATCTGTGTTGAGTTGCTGGTTAGTGTTTACAAATGGTAACCTATTACATGACTATATGTGAGTTGAGGTGAGGCTGCACTTTGCTGTCTTACTATTTATCTATCTCGACCGATCGCTAGACATAGATATATAGATAGATATATATCTATACGTATTGATGAACCGCACTCTATCCATTCAAGGGGCAGCTTAGTGGTGCTCCACTTTAAAGGAAACAAAGTCCCAAATATAATTGTTCTGGTTGAAGCAGGCGCTTACCACAGATAATAGATCATAGTTGAAAAGGATTTATTTTATAGGTAGTCAACGTTTCGGTCCACGACAGGGACCTTTGTCAAGTCAGGCACATGTCAATCAACAGACCGGAAACACCAGGCAGTGTCTGGTGTTTCCTGTCTGTTGATTAACATGTGCCTGACTTGACAAAGGTCCTTGTCGTGGACCGAAACGTCGACTACCTATGAAATAAATCCTTTTCAACTATGATCTATTATCTGTGGTGAGTGCCTGCTTCAACCAGAACAAATAAATATATATATAAATATTTCTGAAACACTGGCATCTGTTGGTAGTGGGTGAAACTTCATCTTTCTCACATATGCACAAACACTAAGGCAATCACAAGGTAGCAAACTAGCTTTGAGTGGGCTTATAGTGTGTACAGACGGTAAGATTTGGCTTCCGATGTTCCTGATATAGGGAACATCAGAAGCCAAATCGCATGCTTTTTTAGGGCTTGCGAGCCTGATGCACGCTTCCGTGTGAGCGTAAATCGGCAGCCAGATAGAGGGCAGGCAAGACTATGTAGTGCAGATCTGCACTATATAGTCTAAATTGTGCCCTCTGGCATGCCGTGAGATGCGAGTCCCGATGCGATCTGATCGCGTTGGGACTCTCATCTCACGACAGGATCTGCCGTGTGTACACACCATCACTAGTATTTATTTATTAACCATTTCTTATATAGCGCATACATATTCCGCAGCGCTTTACAGAGAATAGTTGAACATTCACATCGGTCCCTGCCCCAGTGGAGCTTACAATCTATATTCCCTACCACATGTACGCGCGCACACAGACATTCTAGGGTTAATTTTTGTTGGAAGCCAATTGACCTACCAGTTTATTTTTGGATTGTGGGAGGAAACTGGAGTACCCAGAGTAAACCCACGCAAGTACAGGGAGAATATACAAACTCTGCACAGTTTGAGCCGTGGTGGGAATCGAACCCATGACCTCAGCGCTGAGGCAGTAATGCTAACCATTACACCATCCGTTCTGCCCTATTAGTACTGAATAATACTAAATAAATGATATTTGTAAACTGTACATATACATTGTCACAGTGACATGGAAGAGCTTGTTCCTTCCACATTGTGTGACCATTCTATTGTGCCCTTCTCAGAGTTCCGTGACAACTGTAGACTCAGGGTCAGTAACTCGGAAATATGTTTGAAGCTTATCTCCAGCTGTAAACCTGTCTCTGCTTTAGTTATTAGCATGGTTATTAATGGGAATGCAGCTTAAACAGTTACCCAGAGCAATGCTTGTAGGTAACAACTGATAACCTGTGAAACAAATGTAGCAAATGTGACATTGCTGTAATGTTTACCATGTCACGCTAAAAATTAATTGCAAATTTGCCTGCCTTACGCATTTCATTGATTTTTATTTCAACTTTAAATGATATTGTAGTGGTCATACATGTTTTGTGCAATGTCGTTTGTCTTTTAAGACCAAACAAATTAAATGGAATGGCACTTTTGCTATTTGATATTCATCTGCAAAGTGAACAATATCTGCAATGCTTGTGCTCCCGTAACTTATCCCTTGTTTGTGTTCTGTAAATTTTCCATCCATATAGCTTTCAGCCATGCAGACTCCCTATGCTTTCAGCATATCCTTTGAAAGTAGTTGTGTTTTATAGTGCAGGCAGAGCCCAGAGTAGCAATTTAGAGTCTGTTCACTATCTCGTGCTATGCGACTGGTTGCCATTTGTAGTATCGGGTCACTAGGATACTGTGCAGCACTATAAATCACTAGTTAAAAGCTTGTCAAAATGACTTATGGCGCACACACACACACACACACACACACACACACACACACGGCCATTTTCTGATTGTAAAGGGCCCTACATACGCAGAGATGTGTGCCAGAGATACATAACAGGAGATTCAGCACAAGAGATTTCACTCGTGTGGCTCATTTCAGACAATGAGCCACATACAGAGAGATTTGTGTCAGAGATTCAAATTGGGAGATTCAGCACGGGAGATTTCAAATCTGTCACGACTGTCACAGCCGCACATGCCATCAAACTGCACTGTGTGTGTGTATGTATATATGTATATATATATATATATATATATATATATATATATATATATATATATATATATATATATATATATATATATATATATATATATATATATATATATATATATATATATATATATATATATATATATATATTCACCCGCACACAGGCAGTATGAGCCAACGTTTCAAAGCCTCCTCGGCTTTTTTATCAAGGCATAAATGGAGAACGCTGTGGACCACACCAGTGGATCCCCACTCTGGAGGGCACCGGATCATTGTGCTAACAGCTGGCTACTCTGGATGTGCCTGCCAAGACTGATATATATATATATATATATAACACATACACAGTTTCATAGTTGGTGGTATAGTGTGGCATCCCCCTCTCCCCTCAACCGTTGGTGGCACAGTGTAAAAAAAAAAAAAAGTATACTTACCAACTCCGGTGTCTTCCAGCGTCGCGTCCTCTCACTGCAGCTTCCATCTGACTGCAGAGGGCGGGCGCGGCACCCGGCAGGTCAGGAAGCGTCTCTTCAGCTGGGCTCCGGCAGCGGGGCTTCAAGGTCGGTGGCAGCGGGGCTTCATCTGGGCAGCGTGCTCCGGCATGACAGTCGCTCAGATGGCCCTGCTCATCCCCGCGTCACACATGCGGGAGATGAGCAGGAGCATCTCAGCGACTGTTATGAATTGATGACTGACCGGGCCATTCTGAATCTTGTGCAGATTCAGAACGGCGGGGGCGCGCATGTAAATCGCTGTGTGGGCTATATACACAGCGATTTACATGCATTTTCTGAGCGATTTAGTAAAATCGCTCAGAAAGTGCCTGAAAATTGTGCGCTGTGTGGGGCCCTTTACTTAATTTAACTACATGGCTCAGAAAATAACCCTACATCACTCCATGAGTAGAGGTATAGCGATAGGCGTCGTTAATGCCCCGGGGATTAATATCCAGCAGGCTGGATATTCATCTCTAATCGCCGGGCAGGGCCCGCGTTCTCATCAGAGAATACTGGCCCTGACAGATCGCTCTGTACAGAGCGATCTAGCATCACTCAGAATTCTCAGCATTGTCACTGCATGTCCCCTTTAGTCCCTATCTGCCTTCGCAGCTTCTTTTCTCAATATCCAGCAAATGTGAAACATATAATTTTGCTTTCACTTTCTGTTAAGGAGTCATTTGGTCAGTAGAGTGGCTTCTAGTGGTCCCTAGCGGGACTTCACCTCAGGGGAGGTGTAGTTAACCATACATACATACATACATACATACATACATACATACATACATACATACATACATACATACTTTGTTCCATGTTTAAACATGCAGGAAACATATACTAGATATATAATTTTTTTTTTTTTTTTTACTCTGTATACTGCAATCATTTAGCAGCTTAAATTATACTAAAATGTGATCTGTTACGTGAAAGTTTTAATGTATTGTATCCTATTTTTCACGGGCATAAGCATATAGATATAAAAATCTATCTCTATATATCCTTAAATAAATAAGGTCAAACCTGTGAAAAATAAGATGCAAAACATTAAAAACTGTCACATAACTGATCACATTTTTGTATAATTTATGCTGCTAAACGATTGCAGTATATTGTGTAAAAGTTGCTAATTGATCTATATATATTTTATCTGTTATCTGCGGGTTTCATTGAAAATATATGGAATTTCCACACTTTTTATACCTGAAATTAGAATGACTATCACCAGATGAAACTTGACCTTCCTGATTAGTTGTAAAGATGTATAAACAGGCCTTCATTGATTCACATAGATAAAACCCTCTGACTGACTGGGGATAGGAATGTAATGCGAGTCATATGTAATCGGAGTGCCGGCATTAAAGCTTGCACCCCCTGAATGCTGAAATGTCACCTGTTTGAGTACTCAAATGGGACTTTTTGCAGGCGTGCCAATTAGTTTGGATGGATTTAGCCGCTGTGTGCGATCAGTGCAAAAAAAGATCATGACAAGTGTACTAAAGGCAGCCATACACTAATGCATACGCTAAATCTGGTGGTTTTCAGTTCTAGTGTGTACACACGGTGAGATTCCTTTGCTATTCGACTAGCGGTGTGTACACACAGTGAGATTCCCTTGCTATTCGACTTAAGATTCGATTGCTATGCAATCTTTGCTAACTCTGTACTATTTACATACAATTCATACAATCTGCATTAGATTAGCACTATATAGGCAGGGCTTGACAAATTTTTAAAAAATCTAGGAGCCAGGATGAAAATGTAGGAGCCAGAAAAAAAATAGTGACAGTGTGCGCCAAAAAGTGACACCATTATGCCTATTACACATGTCACATACCCATTACACATACCCACATGCCACAATGCCCATTACACATTATGCCACACACTGAAAAACCTTTTGCGTACTATACCACACACAATAATGCCCATTACATATACACCACACACCGTAATGCCCATTACACAGTAAACCAAACACCCATTACATATATTACCACATGCCATAATGCCCATGGCATATTATGTCACAGTGCTGCTCACCTACATGGTCAATGCTATAGGTTTGTGGCTTGATGCCAGGCAGGGGCAGATGAGAAAAAAATATGGGGGGGGGGGCTCTGTTATCTGGTGCCTCCCTTTGCGCAAGCAGCGGGTCCCCATGGTGGGTTATAATGTTCAATACAACAGCCAGCATAGTGGCAGCCCGGTAAAACACGGGAGATGGACAGGGAGAGGCAGGGAGCTGGCAGCAGCGGGTCCCTGTGGCTTGCTATCCTATCAACACTTACAGCAGCTTTGGGTGCCCGTTTGAGATATGTAAAAAGATGGTGCCGCAGTGGGTTATGTTCAATATAACAGCCAGCACGGTGGCAGCCCGGCAGAGCGGTGCAGAACTCTCCCGGCTGTTGCTGCATCAGAGCAGGTCAGCAGCGCGCCTATTACACGAGCTAATCGGGAGCCGTGCTTGAGCTTTAAAATAGGCGCGCTACTGACCTGGTCTGATACAGCGGCAGCCGGGAGAGTTCTGCACCGCTCTGCCGCCGTGCTGGCTGTTATATTGAACATAACCCACTGTGGCGCCATCTTTTTACGTGTGTGAAACAGGCACCCAAGGCTGCTGTAAGTGTTGATAGTATAACCAGCCACGGGGACCCGCTGCTTACAGAGACGCTGCTGCCAGCTCCCTGCCTCTCCCTGTCCATCTCCCGGCAGCCGGGAGAGTTGTGAACTGCGCTGCCCGCTGCTATGAAGCCACCACTCTTCCCGGGGGTTCTGCTTCCTGGCAAATCTGGTCGCCAGTAAGCAGAATCTGGTCGCCATGGCGACCTGGCCCCCGGGTTTTGTCGAGCCCTGATATAGGTATTGCTGCCCTGTCTGTCTGGGTTTCGATTTGTGCTGTCACTGGAGCACGCATTGGGATCGCAAGGTAAAAAACCTGTGCGATCTGCATGCGATTTTGACTATATAGTCCAAATCTAATGTCAAATTTACTGTGTGTACACCGGGTGTGGTATGATTCACCGACAGTCGGGATCCCGACTGCCTGGTCTCAGAAAGCGTGGCCAGCGAAACAAAGTCCCTTGCGGGCTCGTGTAGCTCGCCACCTATTCTATTCTCCCTCTATGAAATATAAACATCACCTGCTGCATTTGCATTTGCATTTTGGTAGACGGAAAAACTGTATCTCTGAAGTTTTAGTTCCCAGTAGTTTATTATTTCTAAACTGTGGGTACTGGATGGTTCATAATTAAAGTTACAGTGCAGCAGATTAGTATTCTAATAAGGTCCAACTTTCTATGGTAAATTAAAGGATATGAAGTACAATGCAGCAGATTAGTGTTCTTAACACCTCAACCAAGAGGCATCAAATGACATCACTGCACATCTCCGTGGGGTATGAGACCAAACTTATTTAGAAATTTTTTTTACGGTTTGCTTTTATGAAACTGCAAATTACGTCCCATCATTGTGAATTAAATTCCCACTTAAAGAAATGTTTGAAGTGTGCATCTCACTCCACTCTAATACATTACATTAGTATCGGTCACACTTGCTACCCTAAATTTCAGCATGTTGAACATGCCTTTTGCATTACCCGCCCAATGCATACTGTTTAGATTTGCTATAATGTTGGCTTCCATTCTTCCTCTGACAAACCTACTCCCCTCACACCTCTTCCCTTCATGACTCCTTTAAGGATGACCATGCATATTGAGTTCTAGCTGAAGTAGGCCAGTTGGCTTTATAGAGGACCGACTCCGTTGAGCTCTTCCTCCGTCCAGGACAACATGCTTTGTGTTCTGTTTCCCTTTTGTATTGCTTTACAAAGTCCTTTTTTTTTTTTTTTTTTTTTACAGCAATTTAACTGTTCTCCTAGCAACGCATGTGCTTTTGGAGAGTAACGGAGTTAGAGACGCCAGCAGAGATTATCAAAAAGTAAAGCAGACTGTAATTGGAGAATCACAATTTGTCACATTATTTTCATACGAATCTTGGTCTGTTGTCATGAATAGGTGGACATAATACTTGATATATTTTCTATCCTTGTAATAAATCCTTCCATGGTAATTGTGATTTAGTTCTTGCAATTTGGTTAGAATGAAGTTTTTTCATTTTGGGACTGGAAGCCCCCCACTTAGAAACTAAGGGAATGTCTCCCATTCCCTTAGTCGATATCATATTGATGGTCATCAGCCAGCGTTGGATCATCAAGTTATTTTATAGCTACTAATGACCAACCCCACAAGGTAGGCTGTATTCAAATACTTGTGCCAGCATTTTAGCTCCCATTTCTTGGGGCTGGAGAGCTGAAGTCAGTGAGGTCACCCAAGTGGGGACATTACACGGTGCACCTATTTGGTTGGGTTTGGCTTCTATGTGCAGCTAAACCAGACCTTAATGATCATGATCAGCGTGGGAAAAAAAAATTAAATTGCATTTAGTTTTAGATGGGTGATCTGGCATGATATAACAATTTATTATGGCCCTTATGTGGGGTGCACACCAGGACGACCCGCTCACGATGCACATCGTGAGCGGTTCCGATCCGATGGTGACCCGCACCCGGGAGTATGGTCGTTTCCAGATCCTACCTGCTGCAGGTAAGATCTGAATAAAGACCGACCCGCGGGACCGCATCGGATCGGTATCGGTCCACACCTGGACGGAAATCCTGGGCCCAATCGTCACACAATCTTCATCCAATCGGTCGGAATTGGATCTAGATTGATGGGATCGGACCCTTGTCGTCCTGGTGTGTACCCAGCATTAGACAGCAATGCTAGTATAGGAGAAGTACTTTGCGTTTTTAATGTGACTGTAGTTGCAGCTTGCTGTATGATACCTGCTGCTCAATCACTATCTCTCACCACTGCAGGGCAAAGTGCTACTTGATACAACATATAATTTAGTTAATCATCCGCACGTGGTTCACTTTAGACAATATCAAGATGCTAGTTAAAATCAAGCCATTGTCCATCCGATTTAATTTATTTTATCTTTTTTTACTTTCTCATCAGTGACCATTCACGTGAACTACGAGTAGAAATAGGAACCTATGCTTAGGCCAGGGAGGTGCCTTGCGCAAAGCATGCAAGTGAAGCTGTACACTAATTGCAGTCACGTAGTTTAGCCACCAAAAATTTGTCAACCATTTCCATGTTGACCCAAGCGACCTATCCCATGATCACCCTATTAGTTTGACCCTATTGATCATACCTCCAGAAAGATTACTGATCTAATTAACTGATGAGGTTCTTTTCAAACTTATTGACCTAAAAATGCTGATGGCAGAAAGTAGCATAAGTCACATATAACGCCTGTAAAGTAATCCTATATATGGCAACATTAGGAATAGGTCTGACTTGGTTCTTCTATAGACCTATTAACTACACTGGACAACAAATGTTAACATTTTTTGGGATCCTAAAAATTATGTTAATAGAATTTAGCGTGTGGACATCTTTGATCTGGACTGGTTACCTAAACATCTTCCTTGGCCCACTTTGGAGGGGAAATCCGGAATCCATCTCCACAAGTGTTCTGAGCGCTTTTTGAGAAACAGATTTTTTCTGATTCTCCATCTCATCTGGTAATTAGCCATTTTTCAAATTGATGTCACATGTCCATTTTACCCCGTGAAGTTTGTTCTGTTTTATTCTGTAATAAATGGTATTACGCCATCTACTACTCTCTGTTTTTTTTGGGTACCCATCCTACGAGAGGGACAACCTTGTGAACCGGAGGGACCTTTGACCATTTTCCATTACTTGAGAGTCGGTTTATTGGGAGAAGAGGAACTTTATACCTCTAAGAGGGACGTAAGGTGTTTTATTTGACCTCAACCTATCTATCTATATTGGAGAAGAGGATCTTTTCTCCATCTCCAGGAACGTAATATTCCTTCAACCAGGCGCCAGCAGAGGGAGCACCTCAATCTGTTTTTGTTGCTTCTGTTTTTTCTGTAGTGAGGGGTCACTATTGTAGGTGCATCCACTGTAGGCTGCCAGGCGCACCAAACTGTATCCATTTCTATTGCTGCTTTCCCACTGCCTACACGGGTAAAGACCCGTTTTTTTTAAACGGGTCTTTAAACGGGTAAGAGCCATAAGACTCTTTCCCACTGCAGCTTTTAAACGGTAAATTACCGTTTAAAAGCTGTTTTTGTCACATTCACACTTACCCGTTTAAAAACCCGTTTAAGCAGTGTAAAGATAGGGGGGGGGGGGGAGAATTTTTAAAAAAAAAACGGCGTGGGGTCCCCCCCACTGCCGTAACCAGCACCAGGCTGAAAGAGCCGGGGCTGGTAATAAAAAATCAGGAAACCCGACAAATAGGGGTTCCCTGATTTTTTACAACCAGCCCCAGGCTCCAGGTCCGGGGCTGGTTCCCAAAATACGGGGGACAAAATGACTAGGGGTCCCCCGTATTTTAAGAACCAGCCCCAGGCACAACCAGCCAGCAGGGTAATGCCACAGCCGGGGGACACTTATGATATAAGTTCCCGCGGCCAAAGCATTAACCCTACCGACCAGTCAGCCTGGCCAGGGGCCCTGGGGGAGTGGGGACCCCCCCAATAAAGGGGTCCCCCCCCTCCAGGACTTACCTGACCAGGCTGAAGCCTGGTGCTGTCCCCGGTGACCCTGGAGCGGTGGTCACCGGGCTGATGGTATTGTGTAAAAAATAGAATAAAAACCATTGTCTTTTACTGGTGAACTATGAGTCCCAGCAAGCCTCCCCCGCAAGCTGGGACTTGGAGAACCACAAGTCCCAGCCTGCGGGGCATTAAAGGGCCCGCTGGGTCTTGTAGTTCCACAGTAAAAGAAAGAGTTAAATAAACACACTGACACACGTGAAAAATAAAAGTTTAATACATACATAACACATACATACTGATACTTACCTATCTTGAGCCCGTAGGTAGCCCTGGTCCTGATGTCCTGGTCCGTGTCGGCGTCTGTATCCAGTCGGCATCCCTGTCGGCGACGGCGTCGGCGGTCCGGAGTCCGAAGAAATCCATTTGGGAAGCTGTGGAAGGAAATCCTACTCACCTGTCCCAGCGCGACGTAGTCCAGGTAAGGTCTTTGCAAAAAAAACAAACCGACACCCGAACCAGACCGGACTGACGGAGACACACGGTGTGTTTACATCGTGCGGCTCCGCCCCCGAATGCCGCTATTGGCCGCCTTGCGGCCTGGCGGCCAATCAGTAGCCGCTAGGCCGCAAGGCGGCCAATAGCGGCATTCGGGAGGCGGAGCCGCACGATGTAAACAAACACACGTGTGTCTCCGTCAGTCCGGTCTGGTTCGGGTGTCGGTTTGTTTTTTTTGCAAAGACCTTACCTGGACTACGTCGCGCTGGGACAGGTGAGTAGGATTTCCTTCCACAGCTTCCCAAATGGATTTCTTCGGACTCCGGACCGCCGACGCCGTCGCCGACAGGGATGCCGACTGGATACAGACGCCGACACGGACCAGGACATCAGGACCAGGGCTACCTACGGGCTCAAGATAGGTAAGTATCAGTATGTATGTGTTATGTATGTATTAAACTTTTATTTTTCACGTGTGTCAGTGTGTTTATTTAACTCTTTCTTTTACTGTGGAACTACAAGACCCAGCGGGCCCTTTAATGCCCCGCAGGCTGGGACTTGTGGTTCTCCAAGTCCCAGCTTGCGGGGGAGGCTTGCTGGGACTCATAGTTCACCAGTAAAAGACAATGGTTTTTATTCTATTTTTTACACAATACCATCAGCCCGGTGACCACCGCTCCAGGGTCACCGGGGACAGCACCAGGCTTCAGCCTGGTCAGGTAAGTCCTGGAGGGGAAGGGCCCCTTTATTGGGGGGGTCCCCACTCCCCCAGGGCCCCTGGCCAGGCTGACTGGTCGGTAGGGTTAATGCTTTGGCCGCGGGAACTTATATCATAAGTGTCCCCCGGCTGTGGCATTACCCTGCTGGCTGGTTGTGCCTGGGGCTGGTTCTTAAAATACGGGGGACCCCTAGTCATTTTGTCCCCCGTATTTTGGGAACCAGCCCCGGACCTGGAGCCTGGGGCTGGTTGTAAAAAATCAGGGAACCCCTATTTGTCGGGTTTCCTGATTTTTTTATTACCAGCCCCGGCTCCTTCAGCCTGGTGCTGGTTTCGGCAGTGGGGGGGGACCCCATGCCGGTTTTTTTTTTAACGGGTAAAGGGCTACCCCTTTCCCACTGCCGAAAAAACGGCTATAACACGGTAAAAACACTGCTTTTTACACGGGTAACAAAAACCGGTATTTGTTACCCGTGTAAAGCAACCTGGAGCTTTCCCACTGCAGCTCTAGCCGTTTAAAAAGGCTAAAAAACCGGCATTTACACGTGTAAAGCCTGCAGTGGGAAAGGGGTATATCTCTTTCTAATAGAATTTAGGGTGCTGAAAATGACAATGAAATTGAAAGATTTGTTGCCGTTTTATAGTTATACACATGTTTTGTTTTCCCAAAACAAATAGCTTAATATACATACACAACATAAACAATACAAATCATTGCTTTTTAATGCCGCTTTCGTTTTGCAAGTTGCTTGTGCACTATTTCTGGGGGATCTGACAAGTGTCCAACTAAAGGCCCCCATACACTGGGCCGATTTGTCCTAAGAACAAGTAGGACCAGTTTTCCCTTGAGCTCCCCTGTACGCTCACATGCGATTTGGTACTTGATGGGCCATTTTTACATTCAATAAATCGCATGCGATTTATTGCATGTAGTCCCGAAGAGCTGCGGCGGGGTCCGGCCGCATGGTGGTGGCGAGGGGCGTGCAGCAGGTAGTGGCAAGCAGAGGGATACAAGCAGCGGATGGGAGCTTGTAGCAGCATTTTGCCGTGGGGCGGGAATTGGATGCGGCTGCTAAATATTTTGAAATGACTGGACGGACACTGGCTGAAAGAATATAAATATTAAGCAGCCACATCCTGCCACACCACACGGCAAAATGCAGATGCTTAGACAGACCCTCCTATCTGCCCCACGGACCACGCCTGTCCTCTGCACGATCCCTACTGTTTGCTGCACATAGGTGTGTGCTTCATCGACCCAGGTGCTAAGAAGCACCCATAATGTGCCACTGATGGGTCAGATTGCGAGACATCTGATGTCCCGCCGGTGCGACCACAGGGTTCGGGTCTGATGCCCACAGGACTGAGCATCAGACCCGACGGCATGTCACACATAGTCGATCTGGTCTGATTTCATGGCCCGATCATCAAAATTGGACCAAATTGGCTCATTGTATGGGGACCTATAGTCTGCTAGCATCTGCGAGGAGCAGGCTGCAGGCTCACTCCACTGCTTGTTGATGTGGCTGTCTCCCAGCAATTTCTCCAGGAGACCAGCATCACTCTGTTGGAGTAGTCGTTAGAGGTATAGAGGGGTCAGTAGTGTAGTGGTGGGTATGGAGGAGTCAGTAATGTGGCAGGTATAGAGGGGTCAGTAAATACGCAATTCTGTCCAACTTACTCAGAAATAGGCCTTTTGAGGAGCATTCCCACCCCCTCAACAGACCCCACCCTCTCAAATGACACTGCCTCATTAGGGCTGCTTGCATACATTTCCCAGGCTGCTTTTCCATAATAACATCCTCTGTTTGCCCCCCCCCAAAAAACAGTGGATGTTCTATACAATTTATCTAGTTTCTTATATAGCACGGGAGTGCACAGTTGAGTTTCCCTTGAAGTTACATATTGTGCCAATTACTCTCTACTTTATACCTGGCCTTACTCTGGCAATCTCTCAATCTTTTTAGTTTTTTTTTTTTTTTTTTTTTTTTCCCCAGTAATGGCTTTTTTCTAGGCACCCTCCCATGTCATCCCATTCTAGAATAGTAATTCTATTCTCCTGTCATTGCAGTTTGCAAGGTTATCACTGCTGTAAATAGCTTGGCATCATGCAAAATTGGTCCCCGCATATTTGGAGCTTATGCGGGGTACACACCAGAACGATTTGTCCTGAAATCCCCCAATTTTAGATCCGAATACGATGTGTGTCCCCGCCGCTCGTTTTTGGAGATCCTACCTGCTGCAGTCAGGATTTGTAAAAGATTCAATCAGCTGGGTATAGATCGTATGCAGATTGTGTGCTCCAACAATTCATGCAACCATCATACATTCGTCTCACAATCTGCTCCCAGTCATGATCAATCTGGTGTGTACCTAGCATTAGTCCAGCTTATATATCTGCATATCTCCCTTTAAAAAATAAAATAAAAAAATTCAAAGCTCATCACATAGTCTGCAAACACTCGTAATCTTATATTCCTTATTCTAGCAAAAGCACAGGGTTAATTAAAAACCCAGAGGTTTGCCATCATTGAGAATCAAAGCAACTATTTGACATTAATGTTAGTCTTAATAGTAATGCCAAAAGTGGTGTATTACCAGATGTATATACATGACTTTTGAATGATTCGCATCCCATTAAAGTTTTTATAGTCTTTAAATGTGGCCCCTTAGAGGACTTGAGCTGGACATGGCTGCTGCACACGTACCTGATGCAGGGCATACATATTACAATTATGTGGTCGATCCTCCTGATATTGGTACATCAGCCATATAATTGCAGCGTATATGCGGGTGACCGATCCTGCAATGTCCAGCAAGTCAATCTAAGATCTTTTGAAAGTGGTAAGTCTGCCGCATCGGGCAGTTAATGCCCTGTCACTGCTGACCAACTGACATTTCTATTGATCCCTTCACATTGGAGGGAATGGGGAAATGTCTCCTCACTGGAGGCGGAGCGCCGGTATAATGGTCAATACACCGAGATCTGAGTGTATTTGTCCCTCGTATTTATTTTATTTATTAGTCCCTGATCTCTTTTGGCAAAAGTAGCTTTTTTAATCCGGCCATCAACTGCATTTGTTCCTTGTGGTTTTGCCAGCAACATTAGTGCAGACACTGCATCCCCCCCCCCCCAGCTTACAATCTATCCTTGCTTTGTGCTCTTGAATATTCCCCAGGATTGGAGACCTTGCAATTTCCTACAGAGCACTGAGCTACTGTTGTACTTTTCCATCCATGGATACGCAGTGTGTGTCAGAAGTATTTATCAGCAGGTCTGTTCTTTGTGGTCACCGTTGATTAATGTTGGTGTCTAAGATAAATATACATAAAGTAAATGCTCATCCTGTCTTTTTTTTTTTTTTCTACATTTGCTGCTTTTAGAAAACTTTTGTGCTTGGAGATGGCAGCAGTATGCTGTGGTCAGGAGGCATGGGCTCACCCCCATTGATGTTTGAAGTGACCCGAGTTACTTGTTTACACTACCTCTGAGCATTGGTCTCACTTGTGTTCAACCGGCAACATTTCTCGGGTTGGATTACACGGTCATTGGACCTGGGTTATTTTTAAGGGGCCATTTTACACTGAGGGTCGACCCGGCAATAACCCAGGAAATAAGCTTGGGGTAAATAAGCAAAAAGGATATTACTTTGTTATACAGCATGGAGTGTAATATCAGATGTTCATGATACACAAACTCTAATAATGCGTCACTAGTCCGTGGTATAGATTAGTTCTATTGTATATGCATCTGCCCTGTAGGCCTAAAGTCTGCGGTGCCATTTATCACAAACCTGTTAGGCTGGGGCTGGGCTCTTTGTTTGGCTTAAGAATACAGCTTTATTCAAATATGAATCTCCTCTTGATACAAGTAGTATTTAATTCATCCATTACACTATGCTTTAATGGTACATGTATGCATTCATATTTGGGCCATTTGAGCTTGGCATCTATATGTTTGGTTTTGTGGAGTTACTGTCACCTAGTTACATACTAACCCTGCATGAGTGCCTCAAAAAGTACATTGGCCGGCTTACCCTAAATACTCTTGCTGTACAAACCGGTACCTACTGTGCCGGGCTAGTTTTCTCCAGCTCACCACAAAGAGACCTACTGTGAATAATAATGCCTATACTAGTTTTAAATAAAGAAGTGATGACGTATGAGCTTCATTTTGTTAATAGATTTGAGTCAAAAATCTGTAAATTATTTGCAGTTTTCACATTAGGCTTATCGGAGAATGCTGACTAATTGTCACAGCTCCCCATGGTAACATAACTTCGCATCTCATCATTTGCAGATCTTAAAGGGGAGGGTGGTGGTGGCGGATTAAACCTTGACACCTGTGTACTGATCCCATTTTTCACAATGAAGTTTCTCTGGCATTATGTGATTCCCACGCACCAGTGTGTAGATGTGTTGCTCGTATTGAGACTATTGAAGACACAGACTCTTTTCTCCATCTAGTGGTCATTTGTGGGCATTACACACATACCTTGTAGGTGGGCTAACAAAATAAGTTAGGAATAACTAGGGATATACGGTTTTAGATTCTGAAGTTATTAAGTTATTCTAGGTTGTATTGGGTACACACAGATTCAAACATTAAAGCTGGAAACCTATGCAAGTGCTTACAGTTATTGGAATACTCAACAGTTCTGCATAGGAAATTGATCTGGAGCTACAATGACCATGCTCCTAAAAAAGGTGTGAATGCAGCTTTAAAAAAATAAATACCTTTTTAGAAAATGATGGATACCGTTTAACTATTATGTTTACGTGGAAGCAATTGTTTTTGTTTACTTTTTATAAGAAGTACTTTTGCCATCTAGCAAAAGACCAATACTTATCCAAATTGGTGTTATTCATTGTAGTTTATATACCCAACTAACTCCAAGTGAGGTTATGTGTAGCTGCAGCCAATGTTTCCGTTACAATGCCTTTAAAACTAAAACTTTTCAGGACAATGCGTTATTTACTGTAAGCTCCCATTTTTTTTCTTTTATTGCTATTACATCCTCTCTGAGATCTGTACACATAATTGTAGTAAACCCTACGATGCTTTATCTGAATACATATCTTTTACTGGCCATACATCAGGATGACCAGCATCAGATACAAGTTGTCTATAAATATTTCCCCAGCAGCTTCCTGGACACACAATAGGTCTTATCTGTGTAATTTCATACAAGATCTTTAGTAATATCTGCAACTCACGATCTGCGGGCCCGCACAACATACCAGAACACCTCAAGATTTGCACTCAAAACACACTCAATTCATTGCACGACCCGTCAAAATTGTGCTTTCGTGTCTGAAATCCTCCTGATGTACGGCCAGCTTTACTCCATGCTAAATGAAGACACTGGCTAAAGATCCAACTACACAGCAACTTTTTTGACGACAAGGTAGAATTCTTTAAAGGCCTGTTAAACTGGATATACAAGTTCCTTCGTAAGTAATACTGTAGCTGCTAATGACAAAACATTTCCATACTTACAAATTTGTCCGTGTACATCTCGCTGCCGTTCACATTCGTCAGCCCTTGTAGTTGTGTTTTTATACTTTATGGGGCGACTGTAGTGCGGGGGTCTTTTTTTTGGGGGGGGGGGGGGGGGCTTTTCAGTTAAAATGCATATTCGCAAAACAAAGTGAATAGAACACAAGCATATTAAAATTGTGGCATGCCTATATTCTGTGTATGACCATGGCGGTAAGAGGGAGGTTGTGCGTACTCCCCCTGAAACTAATGAAAATCAATTTTTATGGTCATTGTCAATACATAGTGATGTTCCTTTCTTTGGCACACCCTGCCAATGAATAATCGTGCACTTTTAAAAGTTTCATTCACAAAATGAGGCCAATAAAAAGTTGCAACAATATATATGAGGGTGGTGGGGGAGGGTTTTTATTTGCAGATGTTAGAATATAGTTATTTACAAAACTGTAAAAAAGTAAGTGAAACATTGTAATGCATCCCTAAAATACTTTCATTGGCTTAAATACTTTCCACCCTTCTAGTAAAAATGTAGAACTGCCAATATTTTGCTTATGTCCATTCACCCCCATTGATGTTTAAAGGGTCCTGGGTTGGGTGACCCGGGTTACTTGTTTACACTACCTCTGCACACTGGTCTCACCCGTGTTCAACTAGCAACATTTTTCGGGTTGGATTACAGGGTCATTGGACCTGGGTTATTTTTATGGGGCCATTTTACACTGAGGGTCAACCCGGCAATAACCCAGGAAATAAGCTTGGGGTAAATAAGTGAAAGGGATATTACTTTGTTATACAGCATGGAGTGTAATATCAGATGTTCATGATACACAAGCTCTAATAATGCTTCACTGACCTGCAGGTCTAAAATCTGAGGTGCCATTTATCACAAACCAGCGGCCTCCCGTCTGATTGGCTGAGAGAATTCTCTTAGCCAATCAGTGTCTGGCCTGTCTTTTCAAAATACTTTTTTAAATTCAGCAGCTGCTTTCCGCCCCACCGCCCAGTGCCTACTGCTTTGTGCTGCTCTCCGGACCCTGCCGCTGCCTGCTCCCTGGGAGTTTTTTACATTTACAATAAATCGCATGCAAAAATGGCACATCAAGTGCCAAATCATAAGTGAGCCTCCTGGGAAGCTCAAGGGAAAACTGCAAAAATTAAAGACACAGCCTAAAACACTATAGGCCCCCATACACTAGTCCAACCTTGATCAAACTCCTCTATTTGAATTTCCCCCTAATGTTACTTTCTAGGCAGACTCAAGTTCTTGAACCTAGATTAGCATTTTTTTTTCATAGCACCATTCGGATAAAAGTTCTTTATTGCTAAATTTGGAGATAAAAAAATATTACATTAAAGCTGTGTACACGCGGAGCAATATATTGCTAGCAATCATATTGCTCAGTGTCCTGTTTTCATCAGCGACCAGAGCTGGTCACTGATGAAAATGACACTAGGGGGCTGAAAACGGGAGCGCGCACTTGTCGAGTGTTGGAAAGTTGGCGAAAACTAACAGAAATTGTCGAAAACCATCCATGAATTCAGCAATCCGTGGCCATTTCCGGTAAAACAGATCAGACTTGTTTAAAAGTCAGGTCTGTTTTGTCGGAAACCACCTTTTTAATGCTGTCAGAAATTGCAGCATTGAATAGGCGACGGCTGCTATTTCATCTGGCGGAAATAGCGGGCAAGATTGAATACCCACCTAAGTTTATTGCGCTTACCCTTAGTTTCAGTTATATGGTGGTAAACAGTTGTGCTTTTGAGTATCTACATACCTTATGGTAGGTAAAACCATAAAGCATGTGGATAGTCACTATAAAACCTCTAACCATACAAAATTCTGATTTGGTCCTGGATCACTATCCTGAGGCACCCCAGGCACAGTGTTTGGGAACCACTGTCTTAATTACTGTTTAATGGGGTTTTATTTTACTAGAATACAATTGTTACTTGTTCACTTTGCCTAAATATGGCAATTAAAATACAATCCAGTAGGTGGTGTGATCTTCCTTTTTGTTACTTTGAGGACTGTTTTTTTTATTGTGAAATCTCCATTGTAGTATGCAATAAAATTAGGACTTCAGGACTACAGAAACATAGTAAGGCATTCTATAATCCTTTGCATTTAAGAGCACTGAATTTTCTTACAATTCTTTCAGCAGTGTGCTATAACCTGTAATGCCAGCGGGGTAAGGCTTTTACATACTACATATTGAGACCATGGCCTTACATTTCTGCAAAATGGAAAAACTATAAGGGTGTTACGTTATTGGCTCCTGCACTTCCACTACAGGGCCCCAGCCAGCACTGATACACTAATTACTGTCCATTCTTCAGAGGCTTAATCTCCTGTATGGGGTTAAATCAATGCAGTGCTTTGTGCATTGTTTTCACAATGATTGCAGGTGCAGTGGTTCAGCAATAACCATACAATCCTGTATCGGCACACTGATCAAAACTGGTTTAATTCTCCCTGGCCTACTGAGTTATGCTGTCTGTGGTATATTTTACATCGTAAGTAAAGTGGTCTGGAACATGGCATTTCCAAGGTTAGATGCTCTAATCTTTAATTTTCATTTTGTGACCTTCTAGTGTACATATTCTAGTTAAGATGACTATACACTAGGGCAATTTATCGGACACTTGAAATTGCATGAAGTTTCCCTTGAACTCCCCGGAAGTTTCTTAGGAGTCCTGCGTATCAGATTCTGTACTTGAGTGCTTATTTCGCATCAGATATTGCATGCAATTTATCTTACTGCTTACACTTGTACCATACAATTTATCTCATGGCCTGTACTACAGGGTGCTGGGTGGGCTGGCCTAAATAGTACTGCTGAATTCTGACGGTAATTCAGCAAAAATACTCATTTTCCAGGCATATTTGGCTGAGGACTGCATGGAGCAGTCAGATCTGTGCATGCTTATATGTGTAATAAAATAGAAAAATAAATAATAAAAAAACCCGCCCGGCTATAATCAGCCGGTCCTGGTTACAGAAATACAGGGGGGGGGGGGGGGGGGAAGCTTGGGTCCCTCTCTATTTCTATAACCAGCACCAGACTTGTGGCTCTGGTTCCCAAAATACGGGGGGACAGAGTAGGGGGTCCCCCCGTATCCTGGTAACCAGCCAGCGGTGTCATGCCACAGCCCGGGGACACTTTTACATAAGGTCTCCTGACCAAAACATTAGCACCCTGGCTTGGTCAGCCCGGGCAGGGTCCCTAGGTAAGTGGGGACCCCCCAATAAAGGGGCCCCCCTTAAGGGGAATCCTGGCCCAGGCTGAAGCCTGGGGCTGTCCCCGCCACCCCTTGGCTGTGGGTGGTGAGCTGATTGCAAAAATAAATAATAATCAAATATTGTAATCATTGCTGGCCAGTGTCAGCAGCAGCCTCATAACGTGCTTCTGTCTGAGGCTGCTGCTACTGCCCCTGCTGGGAGGGAGCAGCGATGCCTTGCGCGGGCAGTGGCGGTGCGGCGGCTGATTTCTCTGCTGAAGGGGTGACCAAGAAGGGACGAGATGCACTGCGCAAGGGAACGCGCATTGCATCGCCCTTCTTGTCCTGTACATGCAATCTGGGCACAGTACATGCGATTTAACGCTTAAATTGCATGTAAATTGACCAAATTGCATGTACATCACCCTAGTATATGGGGGCCTTTAGTCATACCAATGCTATGGGGCCTGATTTGGCTGGCGTCCATTCAGATATCAGATGCTGCTGATTGTATAGAATGGTCAGTCTGGTCTTTGCTCTAAAAGACTGGCAGTATTGTGTTTTTTGTTTTTTTTTTCTTACAAAGCTCTGTTTTCTCAAGCTAATGTTTGCTTTTCTTTGTCATTTTTATGTGGGTGGTGCATATAACTATAGCTTTTTATTTTTTATTTAAAAAAATTGAATTTTCTTTTATGGGGGATACAGATTAGATTCTGAAAACGTACGAGCAATTAAACCATGTGGCACAGTACATGTATCATCATAAAGACCATAAACATTGTTAATAAGTAATTCCAAAGGTACCAAATAAATTAGCGGTTAGGAGAAAACAGTGCACGGATTGTATAGGTGGACAAGCAAGTGGTTAGTAAAGTGATAGGTTGGGGAACCTATATAGTGTTGACAGGATTAGATTCTCTCTCCTTGAGACTGAATTGGGGGGGGGGGGCCACATTTGAGATTCTTTAGAGAAGTTTTGTGAGCCCTCCATCAGTGACGTGTGTGCCAATAAGACCAACGTACCAGTGGGGAGGAAGCAGAGTACAAGTATGGTACGTATTCTGTTTCCATAGTAAAGTTGAAATACGTTTTTTTTAATGACTTTCAGTAACTGAGGAGAAGTGGATTGTTTCCAGCTCTGGGCTAGGGCCACAATAAAAATGTCCTAGGGCCTTGATGGCTAACCTTGACACTCCAGCTGTTGTTGAACTACACATCCCAGCATGTTCTGCATCAGTTTTAGCATAGCCAAATAGCAAAACTGAAGCAGAGCATGCTAGGATGTGTATCAACAACATTTGTAGTGTCAGGGTTAGCCATAAAGGTCCTAGGACCTAGCGTTTGTGGGGCAAGACATAATCTGGAAATATAATTAACAGTGATGCTGAAGGAGAGGGAGGTAGCGATGCATCCAGAACATTAAGTCAAACACTTCCTTCCAATATACAGTAATGGAGGGGCAAGACCAAAATGATACCTTTTGGCCCTCATGTTTTAAGTTATTTAATTTCTGGAGCCAGATATAACCTGTGGATCAGTTTTAGATGCATTTCTGTGTGATTCAGGCATCTTGAGATGGAATATGAAACGAGGAAAATTTTGCTCCATTGAGCGTCTGATGTCTTACCTAAATCAATTTCCCGTTTCTTCTATCCATTGGATTTAGGGACATCCAGTAGATCTAAAAGCATTTTGAACCAAAATGTGATTTCCCCTCTAGAATATGATTGTGTAAGATGAGTCTAGATTTGTGGAGTTAAGGTCCCCATACACTATGCGATTTTCGGTCAATTTCATCCGATTTCGGCCCAAAAATCGCATGTGTTTGACATCTGATGCGCGGCCCCGCGCGCATCAGATCGGATCACGGCGTAGGACCTACAGAACATAAGATATATCGGAATCTGAGCCATGATGGGTGCTTTTTAGCACCCACGATGTTCAGATCCGATATATCTTTATATACAGCCCCCCTGTCTTACTAGCAGCTTCCCCCCCCCCCCCCCCCCCGCGCATTGATGGCTCCTGGCGGAGGTAGTGCAGGCGGGGACCGCAGGCGTTGCAGAGCAGAGACCGTCGGTGCGGCGGGAGAATAGGAAGAAATCCTATTCAAAAGACCGGGCGGCCGCTGATTGGCTGAGCTCTCAGCCAATCAGCGGCCGCCCAGTCTTTTGAATAAGATTTCTTTCTATTCTCGCGCCGACAGTCTCTGCTCTGCGACGCCTGCGGTGTATGGGGGCCTTGAGACTAATGGGCAGGGTAACCTGTTTAGGAACACTGGGGCAGATGTATTAAGCCTTAACGAGATAAATACAAGGGTGATAAAGAGAGATAAATGTCCAGCCAATCGGCTCCATACTGACTATTTTCAAACACAGGCTGTAATATGGCAGTTAGCAGGTGATTGGCTGGACATTTATCTCTCCTTGGGGCAGATGTATTAAGCCTCAACAAGAGATAAATGCAAGTGTGATAAGGAGAGATAAACATCCAGCCAATCACCTGCCAACTGCCATGTTACAGGCTGTGTTTGAAAAAAGTCAGTAAGGAGCTGATTGGCTGGACGTTTATCTCTCCTTATCACCCTTGAATTTATCTCTTGTTAAGGCATAATACATCTGCCCCAATATCACTCTTGCATTTATCTCTTGTTAAAGCTTAATACATCTGCCCCATTGCCTGGTTTTGAACTTTCATTATTTTCAAATTTGTCACTGGTGGAACAAAGAGAATTTTTCAGGGGAATGGTAGTAAACATTGGCCATCTAGCATATCTCCTAACGTTTTCACCTTGGAAGCAATGCAGTGTGAAAGGTTTAAATTGGGTCTTATAGCGATATCTTAAACATTATGTCCATGATTATGGTGCATAGAGCTTGTGATGACGATGCGTGCCACAGAGGGAATGGCATCACATGAAATAAATGTGCTTGCATCACAAATTTGACAATATTGTGTACAAACTAGTGTTCTATTAAAGTCAGAATCTTAACATTGCCAAATTTGCATATAATACAAATTGCACATTGTGTATAGTCAATGTCTTTGGTTTCTGGGGACTTCAAGGGAAATCGCTTAGTCAAACTCGTACATAGCCAAAATCTCAGTGTATGTATCTTTACTAGGTGAAACCTGCTACTGCCAATTGTTGGTCATGTTTGTTTATTTCTAGTTATCCATGTATTAAAGTTGTAGTATTTTAAAACAAATACAAAGGAGTTCTAATTACATTTCAGCTGAGTTTCAGCATTGATTGTATGTTTAAACAACCTTTCAAACAATGGGACAGATGTATTAAGCCTGTAGAAGAGAGAGAGAGAGCGCCAACCAATCAACTTCCATTTTCAAACAGTTGATTGGCTGGGGTTTTATCTCCTTTCACTTTATCTCCATTTTTTTATCTCTTCTCTAGGCTTAATTCATCTACCCCAATAATTGGTTTCATTAGTACACTGTAATACTTCTGTGTTCCAATACATGCTACTGTGCTTTACCAAACCTTTGATTAATAAAATAAAAAATGGAAGCAAGCATTTGCAGTTAACTTGCTCTCCAGTGTTCTTTTGCTAGGCAAACCATACACTAGAGTGCAAATTATACTATATTGCTATTTCCCCTGAACTGGACAAACTATATAGTACTTACACATTTAGTCAGTCCTCATGTTTTTTAGCAGCGCAATGAGTCTAAATCTGTCTTAAGTGTTTGATTGGGCATTCAAAGTTTATTTTGGGTGCCCAAACTGACTCTCTAACCTTTGTTTTCTTGCCCTTCTGGCGGCTGTGAAATCCGCGCCAGGACCCTTGTGATGACTACAGACATGCTGGGTGCAAGCCCAGCACCCGGGAAAGCTGCTGGTCAAGCCCAGCCTCGTTCTTTGAGGTGAATGGATGCCGCACACAGCATCCATTCACCTCTTCCCCGGCTGCACTGCTGTCTACATAGTGCATCAAAGGCTGTACTCAGCCCCTGCCTAACCTCCCGATGGACAGCAGGATGCTGCGGTCTGGAGATATGGGCTCCCCCATTGTTGGAACGGGTCCCTGGATCACCCGTTTACACGGCCCCTGACTCTGGGTATGCCCCGTGTCTGACCCTAAGGGTTGAATTCCCGGGTAACGGGACACAAAAAATTTTTTTGGCCCCATTTACACCAAACACCAACCCTGAGTATTGCGGAATAACCAGGGTCGAGGCTCTGGTGTAAAAGGGGTGTTTCGGTACAGGGGCATGGGCCCGCAAGTCGTAAAATGGATCCTCAGATCTTATGTGCTGCACGTAAGATCTGAAGATGCTGCGAACGACCAGTATGCTGGGAGTTGCTTATCTTGTAGACCTTTCAGCCGCTTCCCACCTAAGGTGGTAGTATATTTCAAGCTATACTATATTTGAACCAGTACAGTGTACCTTTAAAAATTAAAGGTGTAACGTGAACATTCCTAAAACCTTTGACCACTACAACAGGGATGGGGAACCTTCGGCCCTCCAGCTGTTGTGAAACTAGACATCCCAGCATGCCTCTTTACAGTTTTGCTATGTGACCATGCTACAACAGTTGCAGGGCATGCTGGGATTTGTAGTTAAACAGGTGGAGTTCCGAAGGTTCCCCATCCCTGCACTATAAGCTAACCAGTTCTAGTGTATAGTGTATCATGGAAAAGAAGCATATTACATTTAGTATTACACTTGTGTGGTACCACTTTGCAGCATGCAGTACTGGCTGATCACTAGTCACTGTAAGCTCCTTAAAGCAGGACCCTCTTACCTCCTGTTTTTACTGACCTCTGCTCTTGCAGTTCAATTACAGCTCTCTCAAACTCAACTGTCTATACCCTCATCTCACTTGTAATTATTTAGTGTTCACTCTAGGAGTGACACCGGGCAGGGCGCTGGGGTGCGGACCGGGCACACCGACGTCACAGCTGGGGGCGTGCCCGGGCCGCCGACGTCATGAAAAGGGGCGTCCCCAGGCTGCCGCCGTAATGAGAGGCGTGCTTGGGCCGCCGATGTAATTAAAGGGGGCGGGCCCGGCCGCCACAGTCATCAAAGGGGGCCGGCCCGGCCCCTCCAAATCCACTGTGCTGCCGGGGAAGCGCCAGGCATCACCGTCAATGGCGACGCTGGGCTTCCCCGTGAGGCTGTTTTAGTGGGGCGCTGCGAGACGGGCAGGGCGCATTTTGCCCTTTAAAAATCGGGAAGGGCGCAGCGCCCCGCTAAAACAGCCTAGCGGGAACACTATTATTCAGATCTTCCTACAACAACTTGCCTCTGGACAACTACTTTGCTTCCCCACATCTCCGGTGTATTGTGTGCTTAAAAATTTGTTCTGCTCGTCGTTATCTGTGCTCTGATTTTTAGTTTTTTAGTTACGGTTATGGGGATATGCAATCTTAAATTCGATTGTCGGAACATCAACAGTTTCCAACATCAATTCAACAGTCACAATTCAACCTTCTGACTGTCTGAACAGCTGCGATTGTTCAAACTGGTGCGGATTCGACAATCTAGCACCCCTTTTTGAGAAGGCAGTTTCGACTTTCTAGAAAGTGTTATCTTCATGCCTTCAATGCAGTTGGAAACCGCTGCATTGATGCTGATACAGATGGGTCGGGTCTCATCTTTGCAGGTGATGGCGATGGCGTCGCCATCCCCTGCCCCGCCGCCATCTGTATGCCGGAAGGAGACGTGCGCGCGCGCGTCCTCTTCAGACGGTGCTGCCCTCGGTCGCCCGGTGCCCACACCGGGCGACCGCACCCCCCTGTAGCCTCCTCGGGTCCCCCCCTGCCCCTCGAGCGGGAGGCGGACAGTAATGCGTCCGCCTCGCCGCCCGGATACTGTGACGCGCGTGCGTGGCGATCCGCCAGCAAAGATGACACCCGGTACATCTGTATTTCAGACTGTCAGAAATTATCGGTATACATTGAATACCCCACCCCCCCTGTCTGGTTCGGTGACATAGGTGTATGAAACAGTGATAAAGGAGAAGTGATAATGTGCCCGGTACTTTATCATCGGTCAGTCAGCTCCTGACTGTCCCTTTTTTAAACCCGGCCTGTAACTTAACAGTCAAGAGCTTATTTGCTGGTTATACTGGGGCAGATGTACTATTGCGGCCATAATATTTTTAAAATAACGTGCGCCCGCATCTCCTGCATAACAAGAAGCTGGCGCCCATTATGGGCAAATGCATTAAACCCCCCAAGCCGATAAGGAGAGCGTTATGCCCAGCGTTAACTGCTCTCCTTAATGGCGTCCATGCACACTAGCGCATTCCCCGCCAACCCTAATGGGCATGCACGAGATCTCGCTATTACTGTGAGATCTCCAAAGCAGCCTGGAGCCACAGCAGGGCTAGCATTGTCCCCGCAGTGGGGGATAGGACAATGCTAGCCCTGACCTGGCGAAAGCAGCCAGGGCCATTTTTAACACCTGTGCGGCTGTTAATACATCGCCCCCACCGCTAATCACTGGGCGGGGGATTGCAGGGGACAGCCCTGCCGAGCGTAACTGGGCCGGCTGTCACTAGCGCACGTTAGGCGCGCTAGTAATACATTGGGGAAAACGTAATTCCCCCAGTTAGCTAGCGTTAAGTGCATTTCTGCACTAACAGAAGTTCATACATCTGCCCCGAAGTACCAAGCACTTTATCTCCTTTATCAACGCTTCATACATCTACCCCACAGCACCCTGTATTGTTCAAATGTGGGCCATATGTACGGTGCTGCTAACCATTTGTGGTGCCTTATAAATAAAATGTAGTAACATTCCTGTTTGAGGCCCTTTTATTCTACAATCATAAAGTTTGTTTACCTTTAATATTACTGATGTAATTAGAGTTTGCTAGAGCTATTTGATTAAGATTGAGACCTTTTCAAGGAAAACTACAATAGAGGAGGAGGAGGGGCAGGTGTGCAGTGCTATAAATTACCTCTGCTAGTTTGTTTCTTAACCTTGATCTAAAACTATTGACATTTGTAGCTTGAGATTAGAATGAGTCATTGTTTCAGGCTATTGACTTTACAAAGGGCAATAAGGGGGAATGTGAGATAGTCGTATTTAATGTGAGGAGGGGCTTGACTGATTTCCTATGTCCTGTTACAGAGTGCTGCGGAGTCTGGGAGATTAGCTATCCAAGCTCCTGAATAGTAGTGTGTTTTGTGCAGAATTTGAGAGCAGGAGGGAGGCTGGATCCCACTTAAGCTCCTCAAGTGGCTGGTACTGGTTTGGCAGTGCAGAAGCTCACACTGCTTGGATCACTTTGTGGAACAGCTGCAAATTTCTCAGGTGCAGTCATGGAGAGGACAGAAAGCACACAGGATACCACTGCCTTTAACATGCCAGACTGGATGGTAAGGCTACAACTCTACCCACTAACAAATTCCTTCTGTTCTCCTAAAGCATGGGTCTTCAAACTGTGGCCCCCCAGATGTGCTGGAACTACATGTCCCAGCATGCCCTGACAGTTTTGGCATTCTCTTATAGGAAAAAATGTGGCAATGCATGTTGGAACATGTAGTTTCACAACATCTGGAGGGCTGCAGTTTGAAGACCCATGTCCTAAAGCGACAAAGCAGAGGTTTCTGTCCCTAGGGAACAGCCTAGAGGGTCATCCAAATTCATCTTGCTCGGCTCCAAAAGTCAGCAACTGAACATACGTGATTTAGAACATCATTTCATTGTATGAAGCAGAATTCTTTATGTATTAGCATTGCCTTTTGGGCTAACTGCAGTGGGAAAGACATCTTATTATTTTATTATATATTTTTTCATTTTTATTATATTTTGCTTTAGTAACTGTAATGGAGCCCACACACGCACCGTTGCTGGCGGTGCGATGGGGTGCGCGCTCCCGCGGCACCTCATCGTACAGTACAAAAAGTATGTGCTGCACATACTTTTTGTACTAGCCTTTTCTAGCATAGCATCGCATGCACATCGTATGCACAAGGCATACGATGCGATGCTATGTGTGCTAGTTAAGCCCACAACGCACGCTGGGATCGGTGCGTGTGTGGGCTCCATTACATATATTGTATGGTAGATGTGTTACCGGTAAAAATGCTAGCTATCTTGCAGTTGGTTTAATGATTAAGCCTGTCTCAATCATTCTGATGGAAAAAAGGTGTAAAAGTAATGTACTGTACCATTGAACTACGTAATCTATATTTCAATAGTGTTATCACCATGTACTTTGAAAAGATGTAAGGCTGGGGTAGCCAACCCTAGTCCTCGAGAGCTACCAACAGTGCATGTTTTGCAGGTCTCCTCACAGAATCACAAGTGAGCTAATTAGCTCCACCTGTGGATCTTTTAAAATGTGTCGGTGATTAATGAGTGCACCTGTGCAGCAGCTAGGTTGTCTGGAAAATGTGAACTGTTGGTAGCTCTCGAGGGCTAGTGTTGGCTACCACTGATGTAAGGTGTCCTTAACCCTTTGAGTGTCAAGGGAATATGTCAAAATAGGTGTGAGAATTGCTAAGCAAACCTTTTTTGTTAACGCTTTGAGTGCCAACTATGCTGTGAGATCCTCAAAATATCCGCAAAAAATGCCAGCGTCACTCACAGCCACTGCTCTTTTTTTGGGTGCAATATTTAACTAAACTTCAATTAATTGACTCGGCCGATTTGTAGTTATTTATACTAAAAACAGTCGCTGTGAGCGACGCTGGTGTTTTTAGATGATATTTTGAGGGTCGCTCACTGCAACATTGGCACTCAAAGGGTTAACCGTGCAGTAGAGACTGTGCCTGAAAATGTGACTGAAATTGGCCGTTTAGCAGACATTTGCATCAATTTTTTAGTTTACCCTCCCCATTAGTTAAAGCCCCTCTGGCATCTTTAGTGTACATCTTTGAGAAGTCATAGGGTGGGTTAATTTCCCTTATATGAATATTCAATTCCATACATTACATTTGGGCATGGGAAGTCTTCAAGCCTGACATTCATCCATAGTATCAGTTTCCAATCTCGGTTTCATCCAGCTGCAGAGGATCTATAGAAGCAGAACACGCATTGATCTACATTACATGTGCATTTACTGCTGTTAACAATGTAGGTTTAGCAATTGAAAGCCATTTCTGACAACCACATGCTTTCATATTTTTACAAGCTTTTATAATGCAAGCACACATGTTGGAAGTAGACCGTGACCTTCAATGAGAGGTTTGACATGCTTATGTTTTTTAGATGTTAAATACCTATGTGCATGATGGACGTATGTAAGGACGAACACTTTATGGGTGTATAATATCCATGCTTTGATACATAAAGTACTTGTTCTAGTGGATGAACGTGCTCTCTAACCATTCTGCATGCATGAGATGAATCACACTGAAATGGTTCTCAAAGCTTTGTGCTTGGGTACCAACCAAATAGCTTACAACTGGCATTTTCCAAACACCGCCTCTAAAATATAATTTAGAAGCTGTTTGGTTAGTACTTTATTTCTCCCTTTTTACTCTCCCAAAGCTTTGATAAATTCCCTCCTTTGTAACAATCTGGGGTGTCCTTCAGCAAACGTACACTCTGAATACAGCAATTCTCATACACAGTTGGCAATGGACCGATAGATGTGGGGTTGATTATCCAGCAGCAATATCAAACAGCTGATCAATCCAATCATTGGCTTTGCAGTTCTGCATAGAATGGTAATATCACAGGTGAGGCAACCATGGTGCCCATTCAGCAGGGGGGTTTTCCCCCCTCAACCAATTGTGTAAAGCTTCACCTACAGTAGTGTATGCAACTGCAGAGTGATTGTCGATTCAGCTTTTAAAATTAAACTTTTGCTTCTAACTTTTTAGTTTTGCACAACCTAAGGTAATTAATACCAGCCTTTTATCAATGTGACTTTTGTGAACACTTTACCTATAACTAGTGATTTGTAGCTTGTCCCCAAACCAAGTACGTAACAGTACTGGAATCTTGAAGCACTTTGGTAGTTTACATTGCTGTCAATAAATGCACACTGGTGTTTGCAGAAGTGTACATTTCTTTGCCCCTTCATGTAGTAAGTAACTTGTAATCCTATACAATGCCTTTACCAGAGGCGGAGTTACCATTGGTGTAGCTGGTGCATTGCACTGGAGCCCCACTGCTGTGTTGCATATTGTGAATTTTGGTTGGAGAGGATGAGGGGGGCCAGAAATTATATTTTAGCAACTGGGCCAACCACTTACAAGATACATCATTGGCCTATACCTACTGTTGGTTGGAATGCCATGTCTCCAGTGTGCTTTTAGAATTTATATTTTTGATTTTAAATGCCTGTTACATAGTAGTAGTTCAATTCGTATAGGCCAGACACAGAGCCAATCCTAGTGTGGTTTCTGTGACAAATGTACTTCTAACACATTCCTTTTGTGTCTCCTGCTCCAGTCTCCCAAATCTCCAGCAAAGTGAATTCTTATATATGATGCTAAGGCAAGAAGCAGATAGCATGCATCTTTGCACAAACTTTGTACCCTGCCAAACTGTGGTTCAACTTTAATTTATCAATTTCACTTTGAAAATCATTAAGAAAAAAATAATGCAGTGTTGAGGTTGCACAATTTAAATAAGAAATACAAATTGCTCTTGTCGGCTTCACACTTTCATTGGGTATAAAGCTCCAGGTTGAAAATCCTGGAAATAGATCAGAATAAATTGAGATTATGTCCTTCTAGCAGTAAATTGCCTGGAGAGTAATCCATGTGGAACTCTATATGGTTTATTATTCTGCATTCCCGCATACTCAAGGTTTGGCTGGATGTATAATGTAATCCAAACCCTTATGGTTAAAATACAATATTCTTTATTTGATCATCTCTAGGACATCTTAAGGTGTTTTTGTTTTCCATTTAAGGAGTAATGCAAGGTACACATTATGACAAACACTCGATAGATCAGATGGCCGCTCTGTGACTATCCCGTCAGCATGTGCCCATACACACAAAGCTATTTATTACTCTGTGAGTACGTTCTTCCCTGCAGCGGGAGGTTGGTCTTCAAAATTTGGTCGTATTTTGCTCCTACTGCAGAAGTGTTTTTAAGCTTTTTATCACTGCTGCGTACACACCTACATCTTTACAGTTATTGGACCTATCGGCTGATATCAGATCATTCAGCAGATAAAAGTATAGGTTTGTACCTAGCTTAAGAGCATGTTTGTAGAACATTCTAATCTCTGCTCCACAACTCTGTACAGTAGGTAAAATTAAAACCGTAACATACAAGATGGATAAATGCAAACCTGCAGGGAGGGTCCTGCTCTGAACAATCCTAATAAAGAACTAAAACAAATGGTAGTGTGGCACATCATGTATATTAGTATCAATGTACGAAGCAATTGGTCCAGATTTAGTATTCTAAAAAAAAATTGTTGGAGAACATGTAATGATTTGAAAGCTGTTGTATTATAATGATCAGATAGTGGCACGACAGAAGTCTTGTACAGATATGTCCCCATACATCTAGCCTCAATATGGCACACAGTGGGAGATGAAAAAAAAAATGCTCGCATCAGATGTTTTTTCCTTTTTGTTGTGCAAAAAATGCACCAATTTGATATGCATCACTTGTATGTCTGTGTACCACTCTGTCCATTAAGCACAATAGAACTTAGCCTGAAATAGCACTGTACGTGCCGATTTAGAGACTCGGGGTGTAGGTTTATTAAGCCTGGTAAAGTGATAACGTAGCAGCCAATCAGCTCCTGTAATTATTTAAAAAAATGACAGCAGCTGATTGGTTGCTGCATTATGACCTTCCACTGTATCGCTTCACCAGGCTTAATAAATCTGCCCTCTCAGTTACATACAGATAACAAAGTACCAGTATCACACCAAATTAATCAATCTTGATGCATTCTAGTCCTAATGCAAGATAGAGCTAGATGTTGCTGATTTTGAGACAGAAGATTAACTAAATACAGAAAACCCTCCACCCGTATTTTGGCTATATTTGAAATACACTTGACTAGGAGAGATTGGTTGAGGAGTAAAATAGGAGCCAAGTGTAACACATTCGGTGGCTCATAGAAATAAGGAAATTGAAGGGGAGGAAGGTGGCAAGATAATGCTGTGTTGTCGATAAGTTGAGATTTAGGGAATACTGGAAAATGGAGAGAGTACAAACTGAAAGCTAATGGGAGGAAAGTTTAAATGGGTACTTATGTAGTATCTGGGCTGCCGATTTTCTGATAGTATGCCTTACCTTAAGGCATACAATCAGATGCGATTTGACGCGATTTTCGGCAAAATCGCATGCAATGCGTTTTTGCATAGGATTCCATATTAACAAGGTCCTGTTCATTTTCCCACTATCCAAGTGGGCATAGAGTTGATTTTATAAAGCGTGGCGAGCGGACGCGGAAAACATTTTACGTAATCCGCTGCCCCTCGCGGGGCTTGCTGCGCTCGGTGGCTCGCTGCGCTTGCCACGCTTCATGAAATCAACTCTATGCCCACTTGGATAGTGGGGAAATGAACAGGACTATGTTAAGATTGAATCCTATGGAAAATCGCATCAGATCGCATGCGATTTTTCTGACCCGATTTTAAAATCGGGCGCCCAGATACTACATAAGTACCTTTAAATGTGCTGGAAGCTAGTTTAGGAGTTTATTCAGAGGTTTACATTGAGGAATGTAGAGGGCCGAGAACAGCCTGTGTAGTCAGAGTATAGGAGGCTGTGTCATGGTGAGATGATGGGTATGATGTGAACCTGGAAACAGGTCAGTGGAGTGAAAGGTATGTACTGTAGGAGCAGTGTAGTGCAGCCCACTAAGATAAGTGACCCTTAAGGTGCCCATACACTAGTAAGATTTATCTTCAGATCTGGCTGGTTTGAACAAAAACATGGTTATGGATGAGTGACAGTTTGTCAGTTTTCCAGCATTTCCAAGCAAATGGTCAACTGTCATTTGCTCTCATCCATAACCAGGTTTTTGTTCCAACCAGACAGATCTGCAGATAAATCTGCATGTGTATGGCCACCTTTAGAGTGGTTCATTAATATACTTTAGCATAGTAAAAGAGAGTACGAGATTGTCCTAGTGCAAAGTGAATGACTTTGGTGGGAGAAAAAATCCCTAATAATTGACCCATTTTCATGGTCACAATTGTGAATATTGTGTGTTTTCTCCTGAACGTGTTTATAATAGAAGAAGCACAAATACTCTAATGGAATTTCGGTGACACTGTGTGAAATATAACACTGCATAATAGCCCTTAATCAGAGCTGATCCCAGTACAAATTTGTTCTCAAAATGGGCAAAACAAATGCTGCATTGCAGGTGGGGCAGATGTAACGTGCTGAGAGTTAAATTTGGGTGGGGTGTGTTGAAACTGAAATCTAAATTACAGTGTAAAAATAATGCAGCCGGTATTTACCTTGCACAGAAACAAAATAACTCACACAAATCTAAAGGTGGCCATACATCTACAGATCGATTGTCAGATTGGGCCGGTTAGAACAAACAGCTGGTAATATCTGAATGACAGTTTTTCAGCATTTCAAAGCAAATGGTCAACTGTCATTTGCTCTCATCTTTTACCAGGATTTTGTTCCAACCAGACAGATCGGACAATAAATCTGTAGATGTATGGCCATCTTTAGACTTTGCTGTAAGTAGATTATTACTTTTGTGAATGCAGTCTCAGTGGAATGTTAAACACTGTAAAGTACAATGTATTTAAATGCAAGATATTATAAACGAAATTACATTTAGGCATATATGTGTTGTAATCCCTAGCCATATATTTCCACTGTCTATACTGGGAAAATGTTAGGTTCTAATTGGCTATCTATTTTGTCTATAGTAATTAAGAATGTACTACCTACTATGTTAGTAATGTAAATGGCATACCCCTGGTAACCTTTCCTGACTGTATGTTGGTAAATAAATTCTGACACCCAGGTGACACTACTTTGTAACCATTCATTCATTCGATTAGTAGTTTGTGTCCATATAAGGTTATAAAGCCCCTATTTCTCTAATATATTCATTTTTTTTTGTCTTGATCAAGGGTTCTCAAACTATTTTGCACTGCGATCCTGTTACTGCAGAATGCCCACCATGTGTGGTCCGCAGACAGTAGCATTGCAGAGGCACAAAACAAGTGGCAGCTAATGTGACAGGGAGGCCGTAGTGTAGGTAATTGAGGGGAGATGAAAGAGGGAGACAGTGGGTGTTTACTTAATGAGTTTTCCCCAACCACAGGCATAACCATAAAATCTCTGTTCAGGGCTGCACTTACAAGAGGTTCTTTACATATTAAGAGTCCTGAATATTGAGTGCTGGATTTGCATGTAGTTGAGGGAACCTGGACCAGACAGGAGAGGCAGAGCACTGGAGTGGGGGCGGAGCTGCCTGATGATGACTCCTCGAATCACTGGCTGAGATATCAAAGGAGTCATTAGCCTGATGCTCAGAATCATGGAGTCCTGACCCCATTCTGAGATGGTTGGGGACCCACAGGTTGAGGACCACTGGTATAGATGTTACTGCTTTTACATCCTGACTGCATTAAACATTGAATGGGCTACATTCAGGTATTTACACCAAGGTATTATGGTATGGCTTCTGTGGGAGCCACACGCTGAAGCTATTGTGCCAAAAGTTAGACCTGGTCGTTGACTTTTTTTGGGGGGGGAGGGGGGCAGTAGTTACATATGACTTGCCAGCCAAACAGCGATCATGCATTCAATAATCTGCAAATTTGGCCAACACTATAACAATACATTTGATTTGGAGAGACAGATGTTGGCTATATAACGCCAATTATATTAGCCAGTGCTGTACAGAGAATATGTAATCATACACCAGTTTCGCGTTTTGGTCAAACATCAGTGCCTGCCCAGTGATCAGCTATCAAAACTAATAATTCCAGATTAGTGCTTTTTGCAGTGTAACCATACAAGTAGCATTGCTTTTAGTCATTCGGTTGATAACTCATTACAGTATGTTTTTAGGCTGTAAATAGGAACACTCAAGTATCCTGATCGGTTTCCAAATTAATTACATGGCTGGCCAACTGGACAGTTTCAGCCTGAAGTCCTCTTAAAATGTGTATATACAGCGCAGTTTTGGCCAGGCAACCTTTACTAATCGAAAATCACCTAGGAGGTTAGCCCAAATTGCACCATGTGTATGCTGTGGGCAATAATGATGCGCGGTGATACAGTGCAGGCCAGGCCAAATACACACCTAGTCAAAATCGCTCAGTGCTCTAGCCAGAATCACTTAGTGCACTCAGAAGCCTGCCTTTAGTATACAGGTGATCTAGCCAGTCGGGTACAGTGTTCTATATTCTTGCATTCATTTTGGACATGATTTATGTTGGTTATGCATGTGCTCTTATGTAGACATACTGATCACGTGTCACCGCTTTAGTTAATATGATCAAAATGGCTGATCTCTATTTTATGTACAAAGAAACCAGTCGGTCTCCTCAGGGAGCAGAGGAGGAATGGGCTCTTTTCCAGTCTTGAAACTTGAAGCAAGACATTCTTGAAAAGATTAATTTTTGAAGATGGAGCTTTTGTGACTCTTTATAAATTCCTTCTGCATTCCCCTAATACATCTTTTGATTACCTGAAGCAAATGGCTCATGCAGAAGCCTAGTGACTTACGTTACTTTGCCTTTCAGCGCTTCTCAGTTGGCAAGTGTAGCTTAGTCCTACTATGGAGAAGAATTTTTTTTTTTCTACATTGGGCAGGGCAGCACGGGAACCAAATATCTTCTGTAGTGCGTGGAGAGAAAGTGCTATTATAAATAAACACATATTTAGCTCTGTAATACTGTTATGTTTACTTAAAATATTAGTCTCAAAATGTTCCCTCATATTTGCAATAATTGTGTATGTGTATATGATAAAGTAAAGGTGCTCATACGCAGGGCTGATTTCACCTGATTCTGTCGTATCGGCCCTTTATATCTGGTGAAATGGTCTCAGATCAGTGATGTTTGACATCAGATTGGATCCGATGCGCGCACGTAAGATCAATTTGAATCTGACCATCAGCGGCACATCATGGGTGCTTTTTAAGACCTGCGATGCATCGCATCCCATTTCTCTTGAACTCCCTCGGTCAGCTCCCCTGGCTGGCGCATACAAAAAATGGCACATATAGTTCCACGTCGGATGGAGCTCTCCCATGGAGCTGCCGGGAAACTTTAAAGGAAGACCGGTCTGCATCAGAGAGGTCAGACCTGTATATGGCCACCTTTTAAGTTTTGATAGTGAAAATCTGTTAAGATGAAGCATGTACAGTATGCATAACATAGAGACAGGGAAGGTGGATGCACCTTTTTATAGGTTTTAATCTACAAGAAAATGGCTGTATCTCTATTTCCTAATGAATGGTAATGAAGACGTTCTATAAATGCATGTAATAGGCACACCCACTGATGAAGTCACATGACCAAGCTGGTTTGAACCAATAGATACCGACGGTGGCATCATAGGGGTATAGGACTGATGCTTAAAAACAGTGTGGATGCCAACTGTGCCATTTAGCCTGTGTCCATAACTATGTACGGTTTGTAATATTTGTGCCAATTTCACTATCGTTCTGTGAGTTTTGAATATTTTGAAGTAAGCCAATTGATCGTAACAAACTTTCCAAATACAGGGTCAAAGCCAGTGCAGCCCTCAGCCCTCCCCTCCGTGCAGCTCCCCGCGCCCCCCCTGCGCGTGTCGACACCCCTCCCCCTGTCGGCACCCCCCCTCCCCCTGTCGGCACCCCCCCCTCCCCCTGTCGGCAGCCATTTTCCAAAAGTGACTTTTGGAAAATGGCTGCCCCCATACGAAAGACAGTTTTTTTAAACAGGTTTTCCTATGGGGCAGCCATTTTCTGAAAGACACTTTTTTTCATAAGTGCTTCCGACCATACTCAACTGCAGTGCCGGGATCCACAACGGAGGTACCGGCTGCACGGGGGGGGGGGGGGGGGGGTCGACACGCGCGGGGGGGAGGGGTGTCGACACGCGCGCGGGGCGGCTCCAGTGCTGTGAATATTTAATGAGCGCTCATTAAATATTCACTGCGCTGTATTTAGGACCCAGCTCATTGGCTGGGTCCTAAATACCGTTTCAGAGCCGATTTTGAGCCTAAAATACCGGTTCTGAAACGGGTAGGACCCTGCATTTTAACCGGTTAGAAAAAACTGTATTTTCTAACCGTTTAAGTGGTTCTGCACCTTTCAGACCGCACAGATTACCGTTTTAAAACGGTATAAAAACGGCAATATACCGTTTACAAAGTGCGGTCTGAAAGGGGCATTAGCACATGCATGGTAATGTACCAAATTAATAATACTGTAGTCTTGTGCAGTATAAAGGAGGATATGCATAACATAACATAGAGACAGGGAAGGTGGATGCACCTTTTTATAGGTTTTAATCTACAAGAAAATGGCTGTATCTCTATTTCCTAATGAATGGTAATGAAGACGTTCTATAAATGCATGTAATAGGCACACCCACTGATGAAGTCACATGACCAAGCTGGTTTGAACCAATAGATACCGACGGTGGCATCATAGGGGTATAGGACTGATGCTTAAAAACAGTGTGGATGCCAACTGTGCCATTTAGCCTGTGTCCATAACTATGTACGGTTTGTAATATTTGTGCCAATTTCACTATCGTTCTGTGAGTTTTGAATATTTTGAAGTAAGCCAATTGATCGTAACAAACTTTCCAAATACAGGGTCAAAGCCAGTGCAGCCCTCAGCCCTCCCCTCCGTGCAGCTCCCCGCGCCCCCCCTGCGCGTGTCGACACCCCTCCCCCTGTCGGCACCCCCCCTCCCCCTGTCGGCACCCCCCCCTCCCCCTGTCGGCACACCCCCCCCCCCCCCCCCCCCCCCCCCGTGCAGCCGGTACCTCCGTTGTGGATCCCGGCACTGCAGTTGAGTATAATCGGAAGCACTTATGAAAAAAAGTGTCTTTCAGAAAATGGCTGCCCCATAGGAAAACCTGTTTAAAAAAACTGTCTTTCGTATGGGGGCAGCCATTTTCCAAAAGTCACTTTTCTTATAAGAAAAGTGACTTTTGGAAAATGGCTGCCCCCATACGAAAGACAGTTTTTTTAAACAGGTTTTCCTATGGGGCAGCCATTTTCTGAAAGACACTTTTTTTCATAAGTGCTTCCGACCATACTCAACTGCAGTGCCGGGATCCACAACGGAGGTACCGGCTGCACGGGGGGGGGTCGACACGCGCGGGGGGGAGGGGTGTCGACACGCGCGCGGGGCGGCTCCAGTGCTGTGAATATTTAATGAGCGCTCATTAAATATTCACTGCGCTGTATTTAGGACCCAGCTCATTGGCTGGGTCCTAAATACCGTTTCAGAGCCGATTTTGAGCCTAAAATACCGGTTCTGAAACGGGTAGGACCCTGCATTTTAACCGGTTAGAAAAAACTGTATTTTCTAACCGTTTAAGTGGTTCTGCACCTTTCAGACCGCACAGATTACCGTTTTAAAACGGTATAAAAACGGCAATATACCGTTTACAAAGTGCGGTCTGAAAGGGGCATTAGCACATGCATGGTAATGTACCAAATTAATAATACTGTAGTCTTGTGCAGTATAAAGGAGGATATGTATAATTCAAGTGCACAATCTGTATCCTCATTTGAGCAGGGGTTGGGCCACAGACAGTGGTGTCCTCTGGGAGTTTTCTCTGGGCCCCTGTTGACAAGTCCAACCCTGGTTGGCATTTATGAGAGTGGGTGTAGTCTGAGAAAAAGTCCTATTACTATGATCGGTCCACATGCATTACCTGCACCCTATCTTGTGCATGGTGGACACTATGGGCAGGCTGCTCTGTGGCTCTGGCTTCTACTTTGGCTTCCATTTATTTGTAATGTCTTAACATTTATATTTAAAAATGATCATTGATCTATTCCAGCAGTCATGTGTATCCCTACAGCAGGTGCCCCTTCAATGTACAGGTGAAAACAAAATAAGGTTCAGTTAGTCGTTTAATACAAAATTTTATAGTCATGTAAGGAATCTGTTTTCCTAGCTCTGACCAGCCTTTTTCCAAACTAAGACTATTACAATTTCACTAAATAAGCTCTATACATGGGGAGCTACAGCTAATAACCGTTGTATTTGTAGTAATGTAACAGTTAATTGATGGCATGGTCATGTATTCAGTAAACTTTTGCTGCAGAACAGGGTGTGGATGGCCGTTTATAAAGCTTGTATAGCTCCAGGCTTAACACATTACAAATAAAGCTAATGGACTAGTAAATTAGAGTGCTGCTTGCATAATAATGGAACACTGATCTTTAGGCACTGCCGTTAACAGTTTAGAGGTCAGTAAAAGTTGGTGTAATTGGCTATTAAACCAAGTGATGTAACAATGAAATCTAGAATGTCATTAATTCGGGAGGTCAGATTTCTCCAAAGTAACAGAATAGGCAGGATAGAACCAGAGCTGCCAGGATCCATGGGTATAAAACATAACTTAGGTAAGCCCAGATCATACCCAAAGATGTCTGGTACGTGGTGGGCTCTTGGCATGCTGAATAACAAAAAGAAATACAACGTTAATGGAGATGTGGAGGAGAAATCTCAGGTGAGGGCAGCACAAAGGATAACACAAGGTTATTGGTTTTGCTTTATTTCAAGCATAAGGTAATATTACAGTCATGCTGCTCTCTTGAATTGACCAACTTAATATCAACAGATCTTATGTTACTGGTGCATTGTTCCGATCAGCCCGTTGGGTGTTTTAAACAACATAGTGGAAATGGCTCGGATGTTAGCATTTTTGAACATTCTTATATATACTTGAACATCATGTTAAATGCATAAACATAGTGTATATTACCTCTGAGACTGTTTTAACCAGGCTGGATACTTGTCATATCCCTTGGAACACGTCAATTTAGGTTGATTTTTCCATTGATTTAAACATTTTAATTTACCAAATATAGCTATATATATGTTCTCACAGCTCCTGACGTGAGTCTGTGTTTGTCTGAAAACTTAAAGGTTCTGCTTCTTGCATAAAGTGTATTTTATCACCTTGAGCTGGTTTATGGCTCTGGCTGGTGATGCTACTGACCATGAACTTGTACACTGAAGTAGTTCTGCGGGTTGTTGCATGGTTATCAAACACGGTCATTCCCTCCTGCATTCTCTGTAAAATCATTGTTACATATGTTAAGACAATACCTTTTGTGGACATGACAAGCGAATACTGATGCTACTGTAGAAATGATTTGTGGCTAAATTTTCCAGTCCCTTTGCATGTCTTCATACAGCAGAAAGACTGGAAGTGACTTCCAACATGGTCAGGATGATGAACTATCACTGGCTTTGCGAATACAAAATAGCTACAATCCTGTATCATCTGTTTCGATGCAATTGTCACTGATTGTGTTTACATTGAGAAAGAGAAAAAACTAATTCTATAGTCTCACCTATTCAGTTTTGTTCTATTGTGTGTTTTTTTTTTTTTTTAATGTTTGTGTATGAAGTCTGATCATATTTTGAATCCATTTTGCCGATCCTGTATTTGTATTTGTGTCCCGGGTTTCAGTCGCTTTTTGTGTTTATCGCAGCAGATCCAGTTTGCAGACCAGAAGAGGGAGTTTAACAAGCGGCCCACGAAGATTGGTCGTCGTTCCTTATCACGCTCCATATCCCAGTCATCAACTGACAGTTACAGTTCTGGTATGTATATTTAGTAATGTTTTTTTTAATTTAGTTTTTATTCTTGATGCTTTCATTATGGTAAGGGTTCCCACAGGGCACTGGTGCCAGCGTTTGGCCTACCAGGTAAGATCATTTTTGGTCAATTTGATTGTCCAAACATTTCACGACTGGAAGCCACAAAAACTGAATTTACCAAACAGAAGCACAACTTTTGCCCTAGGGGTGTTGTGGCAACATTTCTGAATCATGGCCTGGTGTGCCGTGATTTTGAAACATTTGGAATCCAGTGCATAACGACCCTTATTGCCTCACACTTAGGCACTTATTCAGATCGGATCGAAGTACAAATTTGTTCTCAAAATGGGCAAAACCATGTGCACTGCAGGTGGGGCAGATGTAACCTGTGCAGAGACAGTTACATTTGCGTGCGGTGTGTTGAAACTGAAATCTAAATTGCAGTGTAAAAATAATGCAACCAGTATTTACCCTGCACAGAAACATAACTTGCACAAATCTAATGCTGGGTACACCAAAACGATTTGGATTGGATACAAATCGTGCGATCCGATTTGAATATGATCCGATTCCATCTATAATCAGAAGGTAGGATCGGAATTGGATCCAACCAAACTATTTTGACCCAATCTGCATCCAATCGGTCTGAATTGGATCCAGATTGATGGGGTTGTGCCCAAATCGTTTTGCTGTGTACCCAGCATAACTCTTTGCACATTTTACATCTGCCCCACCTGCAGTGCACATGGTTTTGCCCATTATGAGAACAAATTTGTACTGCGATCAGATCTGAATTAAGGACCTGTATGTGCTGCCAGCTGTAGTCACAAGAATGGTGGTGTGTAGCTTGCAATCTGTTTCAGCACAGGTAAATGATCCTATTGATGCAAGCAAAGATTCCTTATACTGAGTACAGGAACCAGAGAGTGCTTAAATCATGGGTGGTTGCCTTAAAAGCAGCTGCTGGGTAGGAGAGGGTCAGTCCCCTATTTGCAATAAGCAGAAAAATAAAATAGCAGCGCTTAATTAAGCGCTGCTTTTTTTTTTTTTTTCTGCATATGATCCTATTGAGAATACTTGAGATGTTCCATAATTTAGGACCGCATACTAGAATCTTTAGGAGTGCTCCTCATAATAACAGTAGTAGAATGCCCTTATAGTTCTGTGTACCCTATATGTCACAAAGTGGCAGTTTTTTTTAATGATTTTTGGAACCTTTTATAGAACATTTCTGATAAAGCATTAAATACCTGTGCTCAGTGTAAAGGATCTTTTTAACACGCAGCTTTACTATCATTTTGGTTATGTGGTGGGTGTGAGTTATGTGCTGTGCACAGCGCTTGAGGTCATGTGATGTCTGTAAAGTCAGGTCATTCTCCATTTAAAAGCAGTAATAAGTTACTGTCCAATAAAACACTATCTGCAAGTTTCATATGGTACACTTAATTTATTTTCAAAGCTGTAAGATTATCCTTTTTTAAGGTTAACAAACAGGAGAGTTTGGCATTAAAGGGTTATGATGTCAGTCACGAGATCTGCCTTTTCCTTCTGCCTGAAAACCAGTTTTAACTGCTTGATCTTTTCCAAGTTGGGCTGTGTCTCTCCATTCTCATGCAGATATTCTATCAATGTCACTTTTTTTTATTAAGCAGAGATTTCTAGGGCTTTAGGTCAACGTGGGAATCTAGCCCAGAATGCAAGGCTTCTGTCTCACAGGGATTTGCGGGTTGGGTGAGCTTCTGGACAGAGCCCTGCTGAGGACTGACCTTCAGGGAAATATTTTTGCTTGTCTAATCCTCAGCCACTCAAAGAACTCCAGTAAAGGTCTGCTAACCAGTGTCTCCAATGAACATTCCATGCTCTGCTTCTCACATACACTGAAGCTTTGGATGTACAGTATAATTCAGAGAGTTACATTTTCATAGTTACAATACTTTAAAATAGTTCCTAATAGTATCCAGTCGATGTCTGTACACAGTGCATTTGCTGCAGTCTAATATCGTGCAATGGCTGTGTGCAGACTGTGCAATAATTGGGCCAATCAGGTAATTATCGTCTGATCATTGCACACTGTGTATATTGTGTAACACTATTTTTGTATGTGAATGCAGTGCTGATATTGGAATACAATGACTCCAATATGGGCATGTGAGCTCTACTTGAAATTCCTGCCCCTCTCAGAAGCTAGCTGAATTGGACATCGTTAGATGCATTTTTATGGTAGATGTATCTAATGAACAGTGAAAGTTGAGTGGTTGGTAATATACAGTATGCTAGATATTATCTACTATTATAAATGTAACTGAATCTGCTGCGCTATATAAGAAACTAAATAAATATAGCTTAACATGTAAAAAAAAACATTACGTTAATCTGGGGTAGATTTATCAAGCTTGGTGAAGTGATAGTGTCTAATGTTTGTCACCAGCCAATGAACTCCTACCTGTCATTTTTCAAACCAAGCCTGTAACTTCACAGTTAGTATCTGATTGGCCGGTGATAAAAACCAGACATTTTATCACTTCACCAAGCTTAATAAATCTGCCCCTCTGTTCCTATTGTGCTTGCGTTACATTAATAGAACAGTTTCACTGCATTTGACATGAAATATAATCTGAAAAGCTTTACTAGTTAAATCGGTGTTTCCCAATACGTACTGAATCTCATCACCTTACAGTGGCGGAACTCCTGGAGACAATGGAGTCATCTGCCATTGGGCACCAGCCTTAAAGAGGGCACTGGCTCCATTGCCTCCCGATGCTCCAAGCCGGCAGCCTGGTGGGAGACTCCGCAGAAGTGCCCCGGGGCTCCAACCCGAACGGACCAGTAACTAAAATCTTGCCTCCGTGCTCCTGTGAACTTCCGCCACTATCACCTTTTTATATTATCAGTATATTTCTCAGAAACAAAGTATTACATAAAGTACATTGCTTACCTGTCATCCTTGGGTTTAGTTATGTGGTGGTAGGGTTCCACTTCTGTTTCTTCTCATATGTTATGATTGGCAGCCATCAGCACTGGTTTTGTTTGTCACATCAACCATAAATAATATAAATTGGCTCCAACCAGTGGCACCCATGCAAATGCCAGTTTGGGAAGCACTGCCTTAAGGCGCTTTATTCAATTTGCGTGACTTGCTAACACTGCATGTTGCAGGGAAATTAACCAATTCGATGAAGATTTCATCTACTTGTTACTTCTTTTTTTTTTTTTAAGCTACAGAAGTCTAGCTCAACAGAATTTGCTGCGCTATTTAAGAAACAGTAAATAAATAAAATAAACTGTACACTAAAAAAAAGTTTAAATGTACACATCTGAAACATTGTCTTGTCCTAAAAAAAAGGTAATTTTACAACTCCAAAAAACTAAACACTTCACTTTTTTTTTACAAAAGTTCAAGTAGTCCACTTAGTGTTTTACTATTTTATAAATGACTCAAGATATATAGATCTTACAAGGGGATATGTGTTACACAGAAGCAAACAGTTTGACATCTTTGTATCTATGTGGCCAATATATTGAGATTGCCAGCATTCTGCATTGAGCTATAAAAAACTCTGCAGATAACACTTGTAGATAAGAAATAGAAAGGCTGTAAAGTTTTTTTTGTTTTTTTACCATTTTTGTAAAAAATGTGATGTGTACTTTGCTACTCTAGACTGATTAATCACAATACAGCACGTGACATAACAGAAAAGTATAGGGTCACAAAGCAGCTTGTTACTTTTAGTACTTAGATGCCTGTAATTATATGTAAACACACACACACACACAGCTGGGATGATCTCCCACTTTGGCCCCTTTCACAAATCACCTCGGACCCATGATATTGAGGGGTGGCTGACTGAACTACCCGGGTGCGGTGTAAACCAAACCACCTAACCAGGGTCAAGCAACCCAGCAATTTGACCTGGGTTATAAGAAGGGTTAAAACTGGGTTTGCAATCTGAAAGGGGTATTTGTCGGGCTATCAGCAATGGACCTGCATAGCTGCAAACGGGCACTTTAAACCCACCTCTTCATAAAAGCATATACCAGTTCACCTCAACAGTCTATACCACACTTTCATCCTTCAGCTCCCACTTGTCATCAGTTTGTCTCTTTCCTCTTCAGTATGTAAGCTCTTGAGCTCTCCTGTCTTGTCTACAACTCTTGCTCACCAGCTATACTCGCTCCTGGTTCTGTCTACAACTTTGTTTTTTATCTTTCATTGTTTCTAAACCATACATTTGCACCCAAGCCCTATGTGTGCCCACTACAGCTTACACTGAATATTTTCCCTGTACCTCTTGTATAATTAGCTGTGTTAAGAGCTTTTGTGTTGTTGGTGTACTGTTTACGGTGTTACCATGTACTGTCTTATAGTTTTGTCCTCTGTACATCACTGCAGACCACATATGGCACCCTATAAATAAGTTTTAATAATAACTTCTACAATAATCACCACAAACTTGACTCCTTTAAGTTTACTGAAGGAGACCACATCAGGTCCACTTTGTCTGAAAATATATGGAAAAAGTAAACCATGCCAACAGGTTGTATCAAGGTATGTTTATTAATGTTGGCTTATGTGATCTACAAAAGAGAAGATGTTCATTGGTGTGCAGGTACATATAATATACACTATTATTCCCACCAATCTGTGTCCTTTAAATAACATGGAAGCCATACCTTACAGATCAGAAACCTGATCACATGGAACAGCGGAATGTCGGGATGACGTATAAAGTAACATTGCTTCCCTCGCTAGATGATGGGAAGTGCACAAATATTAATACATACTGGTATTTCAAGATGCTTCGTAAAACATAAAGTTACAAAATGAAAGTGTAATGCTCAGTAACATTTCATATGTTGCATAAGAAGATTACTATTGGCTTAATGTTTGCAGGGCACAAAGCAAATCTATACGTACGATCATGGGGGGAATTTAACTGATCCCTTTGGCTGCTGCTAAATGGCTTCCAATAGAGCTTTTCTGCTGTGGGTGTAATTAACTGTGGAATATACTAACTTTAGCTTGCAGCCTCCTGAAGTGGCTAGCTTATATGTGCGATAAGTCGGCTCCGACATACATGCACCCAAAGCAGTACTGTATGCAATTTAGTTGCTTTGCGAGGCTAATCCCGATACAGCATGTGGACACAGCACTCGCGCCCTACATGCTAGAACAGTTTAATTGCTCTGATAATCACCCACAGAACATTAGAAGTTTTTGTAAAGACAAGAAATTGGGATACTTCAAACAAGCATATACTAAAACAGACTGCTATAGACCAAATAGAATAATGGGACAAGACCGTTATAATCTATAGTACTGTATGTAGACACAGAAAAAGTGCAGCCCTCCAGGGCCTTAAAGATGTATACTACTAAGTAATGAATACATGTATATTTCAAAATCTAGGATTTTGGGGGGTAATCCCCACCCCCTTGTCTTGATTCTCCCCCGTGTTTGAACTCCCTGCCCTCAGAGCAGAGGAGCATGATCTTATTGTGTAATCCGTATAATAGTATGCACAGCTCAGGTGACTGCGCTACATTGTTCAGAAACTTCTGAACCTGCATCAATGGAGGCAAACTAGGTTTTTGCCTTTGCTGATTATATCCTCTTTCACTAGCTGCTTCCTACACAGACAGTTCAGATGATGAGACTTCTCCGCGGGACAAGCAGCAGAAGAACTCCAAGGGCAGCAGCGACTTTTGTGTGAAGAACATCAAGCAGGCTGAATTTGGGAGAAGGGAAATAGAAATTGCAGAGCAAGGTAATGTTCGTAAAACCAGGTTAGCTTTTAATGTATGCCTTTAAGAAATATACACAATGTAGCACAAGGTGTTTTGTATTTAGCCAATTTTTATTGTTTTGGGATTTTTTTTTTTTACCATGTATTTGAGTTTGTACTCTGCTAAAAATAGGAAATTAAGATTGTGAAAACAGTAACTTTTTCCGCTCTGGCTTCAGTGTGGGCCTGATTCAGAGTGAATTGTAGTTTATCAAGAACTCTCTAAATTGCAGCTCCTGGTGCTAGCATGGGGGGGGGGGGGGGTGAGTGGGCAAGAGGGGCAAGGCCTTTCTGCATGCCAGGTTCCGCCCGCAATGTGCCTGCAAAATGTTGCTGACATATAGCTAAAGTACTGGCTGCACAACCTAGTTAGGAAGCCAGGTACAGACCAGCCTTGTTTTGAGGTCGCAAGATGCTGTTTGTGACATCATGCATACCTGCGTTGTCCAGACTGCTCCCATCATACTCCATTTCTGCAACAAACAGTCTGTTGCTGCCACCGTTGCCGCACTTGGTCTCTACTTAAACCTCGGTCATATGGGGGGGGGGGGGGGTTTCATGGGCCTGAATCAGGCCTTATATACAAGTGTCTAACTCTGCTGGTGGTTTAGGGCGAAATCTATATGGAGTATGTATTTCAGAATCCGCTTGTTTTATAACTGTCTAGCAAAACGTTTACTTGGTATTTACAGTAAACAGGAACCATGACAAGTGCCACAGCTAGCGCCAAAAATGCTGACATAACCCATACTTTAATAATATCTTCACAGGACACCTTCCCTGTGGGAATTATTTGCAATATATGATGTAGACACAATGGTTTTGGTATTGGTTCTGTGGTCAGAGAGGTATGAGAAACAGGTGCACGGCCACAAAGGACAGGTGTAGACCCAAGCGCAGCATTCCTGCACACTGCCAGTACAGGGCACAGATGTATTTCCGATGATCCTGATTGGCCTTATTGTGGACTCTGGAAATCATGAGTGTCATGAGGTGTTATTTATCATCTCTCTATTAAAATTTCTTATTTAAGTCTATTTAATGTAACTTGCTGGACAATTGTCTGTCTGTTTTTTGAACACCCTTAAACTTGTGGTGTACTATTGCAGAATATACAAAAATGCACTTGGAATTTTGGCTTTTATTCACATGTAGTCTTCCTGGCTGTATAATGCTCAAAAATTTAGTTCTAAAGCCTTTGCTCCTGTGCTATGGCTTCCTGCTACCTGTAATACTGTCTATGGTATCCATTTAGCCCTGATGGGTTTTCAGCCGGAAAATAAACCAAAATGGGCTGATAGCTCGATACATGACCAATGGTCGTTATCTTGTTATCCACTTCAGGACTTTATTTTTATTTTTTTCTCCAGAAGAAAAAGGTCAAGGTATGGAGCGATATATACATGGGATCCGGAATAACTTCCCAGACCCATGTATTGTCTCTTGGTAGCTGTTGGTAGCGTCATCACTGCCAAAGTTACAATACTATTGCGTTTCTTAGTAGTACTGAAATTCTATTTCTACTGTTTAAATACGTTTTAATGATCCTTCTGATTTGGTTGTTCTTTTCCTTCCTTGCAGAGATGCCTGCACTGATGGCACTGCGTAAGAGAGCTCAAGGAGAGAAACCATTGGCTGGAGCCAAGATTGTTGGCTGTACTCACATAACAGCACAAACTGCGGTAAGCATTGCTTCATTGTGCTAATCAGAAATAATTTCAAGTGTATTTATATTTACTTACCACAAGTTTAGTTAATTCTATTTTTAAATGACTGTATACAGATTTTGCAATACCCCCACAAGCCGATAAGTAGTTCATAATGGTAATGTATTTGTTGCCCTATACCGGTGATGGCGAACCTTGACATTCCAGCTGCTGTTGAACTACATATCCCAGTATGCCCTGCTACAGTTTTACTATTTGGCCATGCTTGCACTGATGCAGGGCATACTGGGCTGTGTAGTTCAACAGCTGGAGTGTTAAGGTTAGCCATCACTGCCCTATAAACAGACTTCAGGATTGTAGAACTGAAGGAATCTAGCACACGTGATGCAACTATTTACTGATAGTTTTTTTGTTTTTTTCCTTAACTGTTAAAAAGCCACCACTGTAGTTCAGCGTTGACCCCCTTCATTACTGGTGGGCCGCACGTACAGTATTACTGTTTTGCATTTGGTAGTGAAGATAATGGAGTCTTCTGGATATTTGGATGTATTATCTGGCTTTCAATAAATTTGTGCAATTTTAGCTTAATTGTTAAATCTCAAAAATGTCTGGTTATCCTCACACATACAGCAGCCAGAGAGGCGATTTCTTCTTTTTCAGGTTTGGTCTACTTCTAGTCTAATGATTTGATTTGGAAAAGGTTAATTTTTGTTTTTAAAACTTTCATTCTCCAGGTTTTAATTGAGACATTGGGAGCCCTGGGAGCTCAGTGTAGATGGGCTGCCTGCAATATTTATTCCACTCTGAATGAGGTAGCTGCTGCTCTGGCTGAGAGTGGTAAGTTTTGGTGACATTCTATAGGCGTTTGCTGCATGCTACAGAACGTAAATACGCTATGCATAGTTAGAACATCTGCATTATGTACAGAGTGATTTTAAAATATTGTTATGCTACATAGGCTACACATGAGCATAATGGCCAAGCTTTGTTTGTACTCTTTATACAGGTTGTGTTTTTTTATTTATGTTTAGCTAGTTGTTCTAGGTAATATAAACATTACTAGTCATATATTTCCATCGTTGTGGACTGTCCTCTTGCTTGCATTATAATTACAGACCATTTGCAGATATTGGGGTATTGGTTTTCCTTTTTGTGTTTATTTTTAAATAAAATGTGGTATATGTTTGCCCCCTTAACTACTTTAAGCGAGCTTATTTTTCTGTTCACTATTAATGGCAGCATTTAAGCCGTCTGGGATAGTGGCCATTTTGTTTTTCATATTAAAGGGGTTAAAATGATGCCTGATACATATTTCCTCCACTGTCAGGGTTCCCAGTGTTTTCTTGGAAGGGAGAGTCCGAAGATGACTTCTGGTGGTGTATTGACCGCTGTGTGAATGTGGAAGGTTGGCAGCCCAACATGGTGAGTCTAATTATCAATTGGTGTATACCTGAATTCTTATGATGACCTGTTTGTATACTATTCTTCAAAAGCTGTAGACCTTTTTAGCGAAAACAGGTATGTGACAACAGAAAACACACACGGCTTTCTATGAAGGTATGCGTTTTTTTTCGGGCAACCAAATTGGATGGCATGGGACAAATATTTAAACAGAAATCTTCAGTTTTTATCACCCATCGTTTCTTTGGTTCTAAACGGAATACCTTCACCCCCCTTAGTGTATACTAGACAAATATATGTGGTTGAATCTAAATGACTACATTGTCTGTTTTGTTATAATTTGAGCTGCTGTTATAATATCTGTGAAAATCTATACATTTGTTTGCACAACTTGTTCAAGAGCTGCTGCAATTGAGATGCCACAAACTTCCCAATCCCTCTGTAAATACTCTACAAGGCAGCAGAAAAAAAGATGTTTATTTGGATATCCTCTTGTCAGTCAGCTGCATGGACTACCATAGTTTGTGTGGCTCTTTTTTTAGAGTATTTTTACAGTATATTTTTATTTTAAATGATCAAAGTCCATCATGCCAAGGGGATTATTTTTTAACTTGAAAGGTCTTTATTTCATACAGTAATCTGACTCTTGCCTCATTTTACATTGTTTGTATTGTGCGGTATGATTGTGTCAGATACGTCATGGGTCTTTGTCGTCTTTTTCATGGAATGCAAAAAGGAACCAGGAAGGAACGTGTCTGGTTTAACAATTTCTCCTACAAAAACTTACAAGCAGTTTGTTTTATTAGATTTTATCAGTCCATGGGTTGTTGTTTTCCTACATCACTGTTAGCTCTGGAACAGAACATCGATCATCCTGATCACATCACAATGGCTGCAGTGAAATAAGCAGGAATCTTGCATTGACCTGCAGGGTACAAATGGACAGAAAGACCTGCCAAGAAAGTGAGAGTTGCCTGGATACGTGTTGGACAAGGAGGAAGACTGTGAAATGTGGAGATGTCTTGTAGCATTTTAATGAGTATATTAAGGAGAATACAAATTGCCTTTTCAAACTTGTTCTCCAATCTTAGTGTGTGATGATGGAGTTTTAAATAAGTGTTTCAAGTAGTAAATGCATATTATACCATAAAAGTTTAGGGGAAACTTTAAATTGTGTAGTTGTAACCGTTTCCAAATGAAACAGAGGTTAAGTTTAGCATGTAGCATGTTTTGTTGCCTCGTTAGCTTATTGCAAGTGTGTTTGCTTGGTTATGGTATATTAGATCTACAATGTCTAGGTCTACAGTCATATGGTCGACGGGGTCCAAATGTCGACATGAGTTCATGTTTTTTTGGGTCCATGTTGACACAGGTAGACATGGACACTGTCTAAATGTATTGTCTCCCCTCGAATGGCTCGCTGTGCTCAGCACACTATTAAATTCTCCTTCCACACCATAGTGGATGGTAGGGTATGAGATACCACCTGTCGGCACATGTCGGCTCAAATTTTTGGTAATTGCATGTTGACACTTTTCATATCGACCCTTTTCACGTCGCCAATAATGGTCGACCTAGAGTCAATCTATCATGGGTCCAGATACCGTTTGCTTGACTGCAGTAAATAACTTGCTGTAATTGGGCACCAGATAAACTATAATCCTGCTCTAAATTGAATCTGTGCAGTACATGATTACCCCCCCCCCCCCCCCCCCCCCCCCCCCTCTGGTTTTCAAAGTATTTGTTAAGGCTGTCGTCTCACACTTAAGAGAAACATCTGGGGCGCCTTTTTGAAATGCCATGAATATTTTATTTGGAAATAGTAAAATTTCATTTTCATTTTGAATTGTTGGAAATGTAAATCGATCTCCCCCTCATGGACACTTTGGGTATATGTGAATTGCCAGATTAGGCAGTTTTCTGTGGTAATCATTGAGAAATGGATCTAATATGATTCCAATTTTTTTTCTGCTTTTCTTTTCAGATTCTAGACGATGGTGGGGATCTCACACACTGGATATATAAGAAATATCCTAACATGTTCAAAAAAATTAAGGGTATTGTGGAAGAAAGTGTAACTGGTGTACATCGGTAAGTAAAAGCTTATGGTTACCAGGGCAGTCCATCTACGGCCCAGCACAATCTAGAGTATAAGTTACGGAGTATAGTTCTGGTGTATTTATGCAGTAGGAGACTTGCTTCAAGCTTGTATACATACAATGTTGTCTTATTATCGTGGGCTTTTATCTTTCCTGCAGATTATACCAGTTGTCTAAAGCTGGGAAGCTGTGTGTTCCTGCCATGAATGTCAATGACTCTGTCACCAAACAAAAATTTGACAACTTGTACTGCTGCCGAGAATCCATCCTTGACGGGTAATGGCAATTACTGTGATATTTAACTGTGCTGGTAAATGTAAGGCTGGGTACACGGGGGTCAGTTTATTATTCGAACATACAATAAAGATCGCTAGTGGATCGGAGGTGATGTACACCCAATATTTCGGTCCTGCAGCACGGCCGATGCGGTTTGATTATCCAGATATATTGGTACATTTGGCTGTCTACAGCCGACCATGGCAGAAGCCATTGAATATGATGTTAAAATTGGGAGGCCGTATTAAAATGACTCTGCTGCTAGACTTATTGGGCAGTGATTTTGTTATTGGGTATACACCTTGCCAATCATTAAGTCAGTCAGCGGATTGGCCAGGAGGCTGACTGTGTGTAGGGAATTGAGATGTTTTAGCAGAAAAAATTGTAAGTAGAAACCTCCATAAAGGTGTGTGTTTTTTTTTTTTTTTTATAAACTGTAGCTTGTCTGTGCAGCTGGACTAATCAGTAACACATTTACACTGTTTGTTTAGAAAAGTTCTTTTGTGTAGTTACCACTACCGCGTTCTCTAAGCAACCATATTATCTTATGGGTCCTACACACATGCCGATGTGTGTAGGGCGACCTAGCTGTGCTATGTCGGGCCGTTCTGCTCCGAGTCTCTCAGCACACAGAGCTGACAGCCCACACACAGAGCGAGCTGTCAGCTCTGTGTGCTGAGCAAGAGGACAGCGCCAGTGTTCTCTGGTGGGAGAACCCTGCTGATATTGATGGACACTGTTCATCAATCTCGGCCAGCGATAAAGACGCGCGGGGACGCGCATTGCTGTCGATATAGCCCCCACACGCACACACCGATGTGGGGGCATTTTCTAAGCGACTTTGCCACTGAACTAAGCAAAGTCGCTTAGAAAATGCCTTCATATCGGCATGTGTGTAGGCTGTATTAGACTTGTGTTGAAAGAGAACTATAGTAGTTTACTGGAAACGATAAAGTACATTTTAGTCAAAGGTTTTATGTATCTTAATAATTGTGAAAGTGTTCTTAAAAATGTCCGGTTTTCCCTCTTAAACCTGCACAAACTGCTTCTTTTTTCTTTTCATTTTGTTTTTTTCTTTGGGTACTTGTGTAGTTTCACAGCGCCACTAGATCGCATGCAATTTACTATCCAGTTCATTTCCCCACTATCCACTAGGGCGTGGAGTTCATTTTTATATAGTGTGGCGAGCCCCGCAAAGGGACACTGATTAAGCTACTTGTGGTGGTTCACAGCGACTCACGATATTCAATTCCATGGAATACATTCTTGCAGGTATTCAATGCTGTTTGCGAGTGGTGACAGCGAGCAGGGCTTCCTGCTCGCTGTCACCACTCACCCTGACAGCATTCAACACAGCCTCTGCATCTGCTAATTCCCCCTCGCTCCGTTGGCGGATGCGGCTCCAGAAGCAGCGAGACCCGCCGCTAAAAACTGCGAGTTTTCTGCAGCAGCCGCGGGTCTCGCTGTTTTGGGGAATTCTCGCCGTCCTGTGACGGCGAGGATTTCCCCAGAAGGTTGAATAGAGCGAGCAGCCGGCGCGGGGGTTAAACAGCGAGGATCGCTGGTTTTCAGCAATCCTCGCTGTTTAACCCCCTCGCCGGCCGCTCGCTGCGGCATTGAATACCCCTGTCTGTGTCCCCTCCGCCACACTATATAAAATCAACTCCACGCCCTAGAGCAGCGGTGGCCAACCCGCGGCTCGCCGCGCTGTAAATTGCGGCTCCAGCCTCCCGTCTGCAAAGCGGGGTTTTGAATTTGGCGCCAATTCGGCTGCCAAATTCAAAACGCCGCATCGGCGGCCAATAGGAAACGGCCGCGGCGAGCCAATCAGCGCTCGCCGCGCCGTTTCCGCCCTGCCCCCGGCGTCTGACATCAGACACCAGCGGGAGGGCGAAAAGTCTTTTACACGCCGGCGGAGCGCAGGAGCGCTCCTGAAGACGCGAGAAGCCGCCGGAGGATGGCGCAGAAGACGGCGGCGGGGAGAAGAGTTCCGGCGCCGCTGAAGAGGCCAGAAGACGCCGGGATCAAGACAGAAGATCTCCGGCGCCTTCTGCAAGAAAAATGAAGATGGCTCCCGGAGAGGCCAGCGGGGGTGGGAAGCAAAAGAGCTGACTAAGCTCCCCCCAGCGGCCTCTCCCAACACCAGGTAGGGGCCTTTGGCCTCCTACCCTCCATCCACCCTAGACCACCGGGTGTCGGGCACTAGGCCCGTGGGCAAATTCAGGCCCTTCTGGCCTGTGTGCGCATTAGTCGGGCCCTTTTGGCCCGTGGCTCATTTGTTTGTTGGGCCCTCCTGGCCCTCTAGGTGGGTCCTTTAGTTAGGAAGCTGGGCCCTCCAGCATAGGTGTTGCACTGTGGGCAACACCTGTGCTGGAGGGCCCAGCTTCCTAACTGTGGGGGCATATGATGTTTGGCACTGTGGGGGGCATGTGATGTTTGGCACTGTGGGGGGCATGTGATGTTTGGCACTGTGGGGGGCATGTGATGTTTGGCACTGTGGGGGGCATGTGATGTTTGGCACTGTGGGGGGCATGTGATGTTTGGCACTGTGGGGGGCATGTGATGTTTGGCACTGTGGGGGGCCATGTGATGTTTGGCACTGTGGGGGGCATATCTGGCACTGGGGGCATAAAGTTTTGTCATGTGGCCACTCTCCTTGTGTCATATTACCACGCCCCTGACCACTCCCCCGATCACGCCCCTTTTTGGCGCGCGCACCTTCGGCGCGCGCATGATGTTGGCTCTTTGACTTGACGACTGATATTTTTCGGCTCTTTACCTCTGACCGGTTGGCCACCCCTGCCCTAGAGGATAGTAAGGAAATGAAGTTGATGGTAAATTGCATGCGATCTAGTGGCGCCGTGAAACTACACAAGTACCTTTTATTTGTTACATTTGTAAACCACTTTCATTCTGGTCTCTGTTTTTCCATGCACCTGAGATTAGTTAATTATGAATGGATTTAATCCTAACTGCAAAACACAGATTTGTAAATAGTAACAGAACGATTTCCTCCGGAGCTGTTGCAAGATATTCAGTGCTGAATATACCCATCTTTAAAGTGACATTTGTGTACCTACTTTGTAAATCCATTGCTGTACCTCCTGTCTGCGTGTAAAAATAAAATGTGTTTGTCAGGTTATGTAAGGTTTCTTCTGTAGTCCTGTGTCCTTTTATACAGGACTCTGATAATGGCAGCTCGATAAGTGGCATTCTGTTTGCTTTGTAACCGCTAATCATATACTGTAAAGTAATAATCACCTTGGCTAGATTAAAAATTAACAAGAGGATGGAAATTACTTTAATGGACAACATGGGTAGAGGGAATTAAAATGACCAGTATATTTCTCTAACCTTATTTAGTCACTCCTTGTGTAATGTGCTTAGTTAGAGATGGCTTTAGAAGACTCTTTATGTTACAGCACTCTTCTCGAAAAGCTCAATGTTCATTGCAATTACGCTTTCATTTTTTTATTTTGCTTAACCAAAGCGTGATTCTACCATTATAGTTTTGGGGTGTGGCCTGTCCGCACAGGATGAGTGTGCCACAATATAATTGGATCCAGAACTGGGAAGGTAGTTAATATAACTTCTGTGTATCCATATAGTCGGCACATATAGATTAATTTAAAGCTGTGAATAGTATATACGTACAATATCCCAACTACTTGCACTGAGAGCAAAGCAGTTAATATGCCTACAGAGATTTATGCATGGAGAGGGTTACAGAAAAATGACTTATGGGATGATATATTAAGCGGTAAAAACAATGAAGTGGACCAGTGGCTATGTTGCCCATAGCAACCAACTGGCTTCAAGATAGCATTTATGAAGTACTTTCTATAACATGATAGGTAAGTGCTTGCTGTGGGCAACTTCACAGCGATTTCCTTTTCTTGGTACATCAACTCTTTAGTTTGTATGCCGCACAATATACTGGAATGGTTTGCGCTTGAGCGAATGGATAAAATGCATTTTGCTACTAAAAGTTGCTCTAATTGGCCATGACTTCGTATGTGAGACAATGACATACTCCAGTCTTCTAACAATTTCTGTTTTAATGACCTATACCTTTCACATAACAAAAATAACCTGGGTTGACCCGGGTTCCTGTGTGGTGTGAAAGGGCCTTTTCCGGGTCCAGCAACCTGACATTTCGACCCAGGTTAAAAGAAGGGGTCGAGCTCACACTATGGAGGAGGCACCCGGTATTTGCAACTTTGTTGAAGCAAAACATGTTACAATTCTAGTGTTCTTTTGTCTTTAATTTAGCATTCATTGATGCAGCAGCAATCATTTAAGTTGCTGTGACACTCCAAACCGTTCTTTTATGTATATAAAGTTGTCCAGCACCACACTCCTTATGGGGTGTGGGGTTACAGCAACAATATAGACAAGCATTAGATCAGCCACTACCTACATATTTGCTCCAGCTAATGTGAATGTGTTTATGATGTGCACGGCATTTGGAAGCATTAAATCTCTTTAACTATCGCAATAAGTGCAGCAATTACATGACACTTAAAGTTGGTGGTTTGTTTTTGGTTTTTAGGTGTGTTTTTTTTTTTTTTTTTTATTTCTTTAGTTCTCGGCATGTACTAATCTTTTTAAGGTGACTTTAGTGAGGATTTCTTATCTGGTTTTCATTTTCATGAGTTAATTACATTAACCTTTGCAGGTAGGATGTGATTGTAAGGTATCCTTATCAGAGATAGTTTATGTTCTTTTGAACATGTACAAACGGAGAAAAGAAGACTTGTGTTGGGGGCACTGTATTATTTTGAATGATCAGAAAATGATATGATTTAGGATTAAGGGCGGTATTCAATGAGAATACCTGCGAGGTGCAGCGAATCCTTTTTTGGATTCGCTGCACATTCGCCACGTACCGGAGCCTCGCCGGCTCCGGTATTCAACGAGTCAGGGGCAGCGAGCCCCTGACCGGCGAATATGAGCTCCTGCGGCGAATGCCGCAGGGAGCCTGAGGACGGTGGCAGAGAGATGGAAGTCTCTCTGCCTGCCCCAGAACGTTTGTGGGGGGGAGGTGGGCTCCCCGGGTGCCAGGCAGCACAGGCTGCCCCCCGGGGGTGCCAGCAGGGGACCTATATTCACTACACCCGATCGTAACGATCGGGTGCAGTGAATATATGAATATGTAATGAGCGGCTCGGCTCCGGCGCCCCCTGCTGGCTGCTGTGTAAAAAATAAAAATAAAAAAATATTTTTTTTAAAATTAAATATATATTCATGTGCTTACAGCACATGAATAAAAATAGCATGCCCCTCAGAATAAAATTCCTGATTTTTTGACACCAAATGTAAAAAACAAAACACTTTATTTTAAAAGTTCACATTCCACTTCTCCATCCAAAGATAGCGATTGCTACTCGGTGAATCATGGCGAAAAAAACCTTCAAATGTATTCGCCATGTGGTCATTGAATAGGGTGATTCACCGTTTTAGTCCAAAATTCGCCAAACAGCACAAATTCGCCATAAAAACATGGCGAATCAGGCTCATTGAATGCCGCCCTTAGACTTAACTTTTTTATAAATTTTTATTTATAAAATATAGAAAATCCCTTGTATTGACCTCCTGTAGTTTTTGGGGTCGGAACTTTATAACATTTTAAACACTCACATACATATATATATTAATATACACAATTTTGTTAGTCCGACACTTAATTTGTGGACTGTATATTTCAGCGCTGCTGGGTTCCAGTAAATATTTACCTCTATTGAGGTCCTCAAATAGAGGTAAATATTTACTGGTACCCAGCAGCACTGAAATATACAGTCCACAAATTAAGTGTCGGACTAACAAAATTTTGTATATTAATATATATGTGTGAGTGTGTTTAAAATGTTATAAAGTCCCGACCCCAAAAACTACAGGAGGTCAATACAAGGGATTTTCTATATTTTATAAATAAAAATTAATAAAAGTTAAGTCTTAATCCTAAATCATCATTTTCTGATCATTCAAAATAATACAGTGCCCCCAACACAAGTCTTCTTTTCTCCGTTTGTACATGTACTGTCTTTCTGACTTGGGGGAGCACCTCCTACCATAATAACGGTTGAAAGCCTGCTAAGGCAATATTATAATTGGTATAGGAGTTTTTCATTTTGCTCAGGTATGCATATCCCTCTACATCTTAAAATAGGGATACTAGGGCAATTTTATCCAGTGCGATACTACACAAAAAATACTTCTAGTTCTTTTGAACATGTTAGAGCAATTATATTGATGTGTCTGATATATCATATCCACTTTGGATGCATTGTGCTCTTGTTGTATAATTTACACCTGTCTGAATATACCAGACTTTTCTCAGGCATGTAGATGTTTTTCCCAAAGTTAAAATGACATGGCTGTACCTTAAGCTGGATACCGGCAATAGGCATGCTCCCGCAGTCACATGCAATGATGTCCGGATTCATGTGTGGCATTTCAAAACTAATTAAATCGCTAGGGACACCATAAATGCAAATGAAGGACTGAACAGTAATTATTATTATTTTTTTTTAATTAAGTTTCTTATATAGCGCATACATATTACACAGCGCTTTACAGTAGTATAGTTGATCATTCGCATTAGTCCCTGCCCCAGTAGAGCTTACAATCTATATTCCCTACCACATGTACACGCGCACACACAGACATTCTAGGGTTAATTTTGTTAGGAGCCAATTAGCCTATCAGTATATTTTTGGATTGTGGGAGGAAACCGGAGTACCCGGAGGAAACCCACGCAAGTACAGGGAGAATATACAAACTCTGCACAGTTAGAGCCATGGTGGGAATCAAACCCATGACCTCAGTGCTTTTGCGGCAGAAATGCTAACCATTACACCGTCCGTACTGCCCAGTAATCCTTCTATCCTTCATTAACATTGCTCCAGTGTGTACGGGCAATCTTGGCTGACAAGGATTCGTTCCAATGTCCGAACAAATCCCCATCACTCCAGTGTACCCTGCTCAGCCCAGATTGTGTGCACACACTGGAACGATATTAATGAATTGCAGAACTGTCCTATTCAATCATTTATTGGCATACTACAGGCTGCTAGAGATATAGGCAGGACTGATTTGCAGCAAATTAGTCATAAATGCTTGATCATTCCATTTCATCTGGATACCATTTCATCTGGATACAACCTATCAGGCAGATAACCCTCCAGTGTGTTCCCAGCATGCGGAATTCCTGCTGCATGAGCTGGGTATTGGTTTGTTGTAAAGGTTCCTTTTTTCTTTCCCTGGTCTTGGGCTCCATTGAAGGAGTGGCGGTATGCGGGAGCCGAGTAATAAAGGTTTTTACAAATCTTTAGTATTTTAGTAACTATTTGGAACAAATGTATTGTAGTTGAGCAAAATTTCTATGTAATTTTTTTGTTTGTTCATATGAGTGAATGATGTATATCAGAAGACAAAGTTGTACTTTTTCCTTTTCAGTCTTAAACGAACAACAGACATGATGTTTGGTGGGAAGCAGGTGGTGGTCTGTGGCTACGGAGAGGTGAGTGCTCAGCAGATTCTGCTACTTGCAGACCTTTTTAAGCTATTACATTTTTATATTTCATGGTGTCTAGCAAACTCGTGTTGTAATAATGTGTTGTGTCGATTGTATTAATCATATAATGTGACAATTTGAGCTCATCGTAATATGTAGGGTTTAAACGCATTGTAGCATTTTATCGATCACCCGCACTTAGTTTTGCACCACAGTCTGATTGAGCTCTTCCTTTAGGTTGGTAAGGGATGTTGTGCTGCTCTCAAGGCTATGGGGTCCATAGTGTATGTGACCGAGATCGATCCAATCTGTGCTCTCCAGGCCTGGTAAGTGTAATGCCTGAGGTCGGCTTGATTAGCGGATGTTGTCTGTAGCGTGTAAAGAAGATTAGAACTCTGTGTTTTGTCCTATAGCATGGATGGCTTCAGACTGGTCAAACTAAACGAGGTCATCAGACAAGTGGATATTGTGATCACATGCACAGGTAAAACATTGTTAATGAGTCCCATGATTCACCGATTTGTCATCTATTTGTCATCTATTTCCTTCAAACAAAGACTAATGGACAGGGGTGTAGGAAAGACAAATGTAACAGTACAAATAGTGCTCTAAGAATTATTACCATTACAACTACCTAGTTGGATGAAAGTTGGGTACTTGTGTCCTAGCAGGGAGCCCAATTAGCATACGTACGATAGTGTAGTGAAATCGCATCGCATGGCCCTTTTTGTGCCTTGCGATGTACAATGCAATCTCAGTAGTTCATTCAGTTAATTTATTCACTGCACCCTGACTGAAAACAGCAGCACTATCCACGCCACCCTGAAGAGTGCTGAGAGCAGCGAGCCCCGCGAGGGGCAGCGGAACGCGTCCTCTGACCTTTTCATACCCCCACTATACACGTCGGCGTTGAGTTTATTTTATATAGTGTGGTGAGCGCAGCGAGCCACCGAGCCTGAAGCCCCGCACATTACTTCACATGTATTCCGCTGCGCTTGCCACACTATATAAAATGTACTCCACGCCGACGTGGATAGTGGGGTATGAAAAGGTCTGAAGGATGCGTAACGAGTACGCTCGCCACGCTTTGGGGGTATGCAGAATAGTCCAATAAGCAACTAACTTGGGCGCCCTGCTAGGAAACAAGTACCGAAAGTTGGTCTAGTGTAAGCCCAGTATTAGTTCAACATAATAACGTATGAACGATTTGTAAAAATATCTTGCCAATCATGTTGTGAACTCTTAAGGTAACAAGAATGTGGTGACCAGAGAACAGCTAGATCGTATGAAGAATGGCTGTATTGTCTGCAACATGGGACATTCCAACACAGAAATAGATGTGGTGAGCAGTGCACATGTAATATAATATCTGGGTTATACTGAGATGGTGGGTAAAGTAGGACACACGCAGTTTCTTCAGAAGTGCCGGATTAGTTAAGGTCTGAAGTTCTTACTTTGTTCCTGGTATTCTCTTCTCAGGCAAGCCTGCGCACTCCTGAGCTGACATGGGAGCGAGTCAGGTCTCAGGTTGACCATGTGATCTGGCCAGATGGCAAGAGGATTGTTCTTCTGGCCGAGGTACTGATTTGAATATACGTAGTGTCTGGTGTCATAATGCTGCTAGTGGATAGAACGTTTTTCAGAAAGTGGCAGCAGTCCTATACATATTAACCCTTTGAGTGCCAAGTGAATTTGTGAAAATTGCCAATCAACATTTTCTAGTCATCATAATGACCTGTAATGTTTACCATGTATAGGAAATATAATCTTTTTTTCACATACCTTTTTTTTTTTTTTTGTTAAAATTGATATAACAAATGTGCATTTTTAGCCAATATTTTGCGTATCTCTCAGATGTTGACACTCAAAGGGTTACTGTAGATAATAATCGGTGTAAAAGCACTGCCATTTAGCTTTTTCAGTGTGCAGCTCAATGCAACACTAATCTATACCAAATGATTGCATCTTATCCTTCTGTTCCTCTCATTGTCCTCTGTAATCCTCCTCACAGGGGCGCCTGCTCAACCTGAGCTGTTCTACTGTCCCGACGTTTGTGTTGTCCATTACTGCAACCACACAGGTCAGTATTTGGCAAATAGGTTTTTTATGTTTATCGAACTGTAAAGGTGGCCATACACACGCAGATTTATCTGCAGATCTGTCTAGTTGGAACAAAAACATTGTTATGGATGAGAGCAAATGACAGTTCACCATTTGCTTGGAAATGCTGGAAAACTGACAAACTGTCACTCATCCATAACCATGTTTATGTTCCAACCAGCCAGATCTGAAGATAAATCTTACTAGTGTATGGGCACCTTTAGTGTTGTACAAGTCATGACATTTATAGCGTGTCATCTTAATATTACATCAGAAGTTTGTCGCATCTGATACATTCCCCTCCCTGAAAGTGAGAGATTTTGGTAGTTTTCCCTTTTTTTTATTTTTTAAAGCGGTGATCATTTACACTGACAAACCAGGTTGATTTTGCCTTGTAATTGATTGCTTCTTTAAATAAAAATAAAACTCTTCCAAGATGTCTCACTTTCTCAGTCTCACTCTCTATTACATTTGGCCCCTAATGTGTGAGCTTCATCACATGCCTCTTGGGTTGCGTTTATCCTTGTGCCTGAGTGCTCCTTGCATGCTAATTGGCCCTAGAGCATAGCCATCTGGCACCTAATGGATGCACAATAAAATGTATGTATATAGTGTGTGGGTGTGTGTATCCCTAAGCGTAGTTGTCTGCAAAAGTGAACAAAAGAAGCGTATGATAAAAGTTGAATGTTTGCAAAATATCCAGTTTGTTGCATATTCATGTCAGCGCTGTTACATCACCTTCATGTACCTATCAGGTGTGTTATAAATACAACTGGAGTTCTGGCTTCAATGCTAGTAATCACAGTACACATGACATGCTCCTTTTTATTAAATATCTGTATAGATAAGCATCCAACTACCTTCAAGCATCTGAAAATGAATAACATTCTTTGCCAATAGAATAACCAGCTGCATACCTTGTGTAAATGGAGGTTTTATTTCAGTGTAATTTGACTTTGAAAACACAGTTGGCATGGTTTTCGTGTATATGCATTATTGGGAGGTATTTTGTCACTTTCGTCTAATTAGGTCACACCTTGAACCTGAATTTTATTAACCACAAGTCTAGACATGATTGCATCTTCTACGCGGGCAACCTTGTTACACCTTGTTTCCCCCCCCCCCCCCCCCCCCTATCTATAAATACTAATTTAACGTTCTCTGCACATTCTTAGGCACTGGCACTAATAGAACTCTATAATGCCCCTGAGGGTCGCTACAAACAGGATGTCTACCTGTTGCCTAAGAAAATGGGTGAGTGTCCGTAGAGGAAAGATTAACTAACTTTTCATTTTTGGTTATTTCTCCTACCGCAGCAGGGGACACTGCAGTACTGACGTATGAGATAGAGTGGGTGCGTAGGAGGAGTCGGCACTTAAGTGAAAATTTCATCTGTGGCTGGCTCCTCCCCCCTCTATCTCCCTCCAGACACCAGTCTTAAAAAAGTGCCGGAGGAGTCGGTATCCTCGGCAAGGTCTCCACAGGAGACTAGGTTTTTATTTGTGTTTTCTTTTTATTTTATCAGTTTTTAGTGACACAGGCATCCCTGGACAGGGTGCCTGCTTCGTGGGAGGCTCTGGAGGGTCTGGTCGGTACTGCGTGCAGCTACCCTCCAGTACCCAGCCACCGGAGCATCGGCTCCGGGGACCCGCCGCAGCTGCTTGCGGCTAGCGTTACGGGTCCACGGCAGCTTCCCCCTCATCCAGAGCTAGGAGGTGCGTTGCACCATACAGGGGGCGGCCAGAGGAGAGCGCGCTGGCCGGGCAGTATCGTCGCGGCATCAGCGCGACGATGACGTCATCAAACTCCGGCGGGCGCGGGAAGATGGCTTGTGGGAGGTACTTCTTCCGCGCGGACGCCATTGGGAGAGGTGACTGCTGCTACTGAGAGGCTGCAGGCTGGTTCACTTTCCTGACAGTCGTCACTTCAGCGCTGTTCCTCCGTTTCTACAGGGGTACTGTAAGTAGCGGAGGTTTTGTACACACACACAAGCATTGGGAGGGTTTGTGGCTCCTCTCTCCCTGTTTGACACCCAGACTCTAGACTTTCTCTGTTGGGAGATTGGTTTCTAAGGGGTGTTTTTTCTGTGTGTGTGTGTTGGTGTGTGAGCCAGTGTGTCTCTATATATTTATATACTGGGTCACCTGTACAATTATGGCTGGGAAGGGTACTTCTTCCAAGGCAGCTGTGAAGCTGTATGCTTGTAAGAGCTGCAAGGGTCAATATACCCAGCACATGAAGGGTGTTTCACTCTGTGCTCCCTGCTATGATTTATCAAAGGCTGCTGCAGCTGTCCCTAAGACTCCTCAGTCTGTGGTGGATCCTATCCACAGTGTGTTAGCTAATCTTACTGCTGAATTGGTGGCCTCCAGGAAAGACAGGGAGCTGATGCAGACTCAGCTTTCTAGCATAGCTGCAGCAGAGCCTGTTTGGGCCAGGACACTTATTTCTTCTGTGGATTCTCTGTCCCAGTCGCTGGCTGGCACTTCACAGAGAATGCCTGCTTCACAGGTAGCTGCTAAGAGGAAGGCAGGAGTGTTCTTGGCTGTCCCTCATCATTCAGATGATGATGAGGGGTTAGAGGTTTTAGAGGATGGGGAGTATGTAGCTCCACAGGTTCAGGAGTCTCCTCAGGACTTTTTGGATGAAGAGGACGCTCAGGGAGTGGACGGCCTTATCAGGGCTGTTAGGACTACTTTAAACCTAGAGGAGTCTCGGGCTCCGCCTCAGGTTTCTATCTTTGGTCGGGTACAGAAGACGCCAGTGTATTTTCCATACTCGGCTGAGCTGGATAACCCGCTGTTAGATATATGGAAGGTTCCGGATAAGAAATTTCAAATTTCCTCTCGTATTAAATCTCTCTATCCCTTCTCCCCTGAATCCAGGGAAAAATGGGAGGCTCCGCCATCACCAGATGTGTCCCTTTCTAGACTTTCTAAGAAGTCGACTCTGCCAGTGCCGGGGGCGGTCGGCTTAAAGGAGGCGCCAGATCGGCGGTTAGATACTACCTTAAAAACTATTTTCTCCACAGCGGGGGTTTTGTTGAGACCAGCGCTGGCCTCTGCCTGGGTGGCTCGGGCCATGGAGGTATGGGCTTCTCAGCTGGTGTCTGGTTTGGAGCAGGACAGTCCTAAGGAGGATTTATTGTCCTTGGCTGAGTTTATCAGGGATGCTTCTACTTATATAGGGGAAGCGTCTGCAGATGTGGCGTCTCTTGGAGCTAAGGTTTCGGCTTCAGCTGTGGTGGCCAGGAGGGCCGTTTGGTTGCGGCCGTGGCAGGCTGAGGCTGAAATTAAAAAGGCAGTCGAGGCTCTGCCTTTTTCAGGTGATGTATTGTTTGGTGCGGAACTGGACAAACTTATCGCCCAGGCTACGGGGGGTAAGTCTGCATTTTTACCTTCCGCAGCTCCGCCTCCCAAGCGCCAGTTTGTGGCGCCTTCCTTTCGGGCCTTTCGTGGTACATCAGGTTTCAGAGGTAAGACAAGAGGGGGCTTCTCTTCTTTCAGAGGCCGTAGAGGAAGAGGTGCCAGAGTGGCCCCTACTGCACCCGCCACTGCCCGCAGGCCAGATCCCAAGGCCACTGACAAGCCAGTGGCATGACGGTCTCGCAGCCCACGTGGGGGATTCCATTGTGGGCGCGCGTCTGTTGCAGTTTGCAGAAATCTGGAGATCCCATTGCAGCGATGCTTGGGCTCTGGACAGCATTTCCCAGGGATACAAACTGCAATTCGCGTCGCCCCCCCCCTCAAGATTTTTTCGGATAGGTCTGCCAAGGAAAGAGGAGGAAAGTCAGGCTCTGCGTGGATCCATCCAGGGTCTTTTAGACGCAAGAGTAGTGGTGTCAGTCCCGGCTTCACAGCAGGGCAGAGGTTTCTATTCCAGCGTCTTTGTGGTGCCCAAGCCGGACGGCTCGGTGCGGCCTATCCTAAATTTAAAGGATTTAAACCTCCATATCTGTTATCAGCGGTTCAAGATGGAGTCCATCCGGTCCGTGGTGGCATCTCTAGAAAAGGGAGAATTCTTGATGTCGTTAGACATCAAGGATGCATACCTGCACGTGCCAATTTGGGAACCCCATCAATGTTTTCTGAGGTTTGCGATAGACGATTGCCACTACCAGTTTCAGGCTCTTCCTTTTGGCCTGTCTTCAGCTCCCAGAGTCTTTACAAAGATCATGGCATGTATGATTGCAGCTCTCAGGCTCCAAGGAATAACAATTATTCCGTATTTGGACGATTTGCTAATCAAAGCGCCAAGTCGGGAGAAGCTGATAGAACACGCCATGGTAGCTTGCAAATTCTTGGTAGACCATGGTTGGATTCTAAACCTCAAGAAATCTCATCTGACACCATCAAGGAAGTTAAAGTTCCTGGGACTCATCTTGGATACAGAAAACGAGACTGTCTCGCTTCCTTTGGACAAGGTGCGAGCAATTCAAGGGATGGTGAGACTCGTTTTGTCCTTACGAAGGGTGTCAGCACACACTTGCACGCGTCTACTGGGAATGATGGTAGCCTCTTTCGAGGCTCTACCATATGGTCGTTTTCACACAAGGACTTTTCAAGAAAATCTTCTGTCCCAGTGGTCGGGATCCCATTTGGAGATCCACAAGAGAATCCGTCTTTCAAGGGAAGCGCGGCTGTCTCTGAACTGGTGGCTGTCAACTTCTCATCTTTTGAAGGGTCGAAGTTTCAGGCCATGCATTTGGACTATTCTGACGACGGATGCCAGCCTGAGAGGTTGGGGAGCTGTGACCCAGGGTTATACTTTTCAGGGCCGTTGGTCTGTCCAGGAGGCCAAGTTATCGATCAACATTCTGGAGCTCAGGGCCATCAGGTTGGCACTCCTTCAGGCCCAAGACCTGCTCAAGGGTCTGCCGATAATGATCCAGTCCGACAATGCGACCGCGGTTGCTTATATAAACCGTCAGGGCGGGACGAAGAGCAGGGCAGCAATGAAGGAGGTTCGTCCGATTTTGCAATGGGCAGAAGCTTATGCGTCAAATCTCACAGCAGTCTTCCTGCCGGGAGTGGAGAACTGGCAGGCGGATTACCTAAATCGCCAGGATTTCCATCCAGGAGAATGGTCTTTAAATCCGGATGTTTTCCAGCTCATCACACGGAGGTGGGGGACGCCTCAGATCGACATGATGGCGTCCAGACTGAATCACCAACTTCCTCTTTACTGTGCCAGATCGAAAGATCCGGGAGCCTGGGCGGTGGATGCATTCTCGATTCATTGGAATTTCGACCTCATCTACATCTTCCCTCCGTTTCCCTTGTTAGCACAGGTACTCAAACGGATAAAAAGAGGGTCAGCTTCAGCGATACTAATAGCCCCAGATTGGCCGAGAAGGGCTTGGTACTCGGACTTGAAGCTTCTTCAGGCCGATGCTCCGTGGCGTCTTCCTCTCAGGGAGGATCTGTTGCAGCAAGGACCGTTCGCCTACCCAGGCTTGACGCAGCTTCGTTTGACGGCGTGGCTGTTGAAGCCGACCTGTTAAAAAGGCGGGGTGTTCCAGTGACAGTAATTCCCACCATGCTCAGGGCTAGAAAGGAGGTAACTTCCAAGCATTATCACCGTATTTGGAAGTCTTATGTGGCATGGTGTCAGAGGAAGAAGGTGGAGAGAGCGGTTTTTCAGCTTCCTCGTCTTTTGGAATTCCTTCAGGCAGGGTTGGATAAGGGCCTTCGGTTAGGTTCTATTAAGGTCCAAATTTCCGCCTTGTCTGTATTTTTCAACAGGAAATTGGCACTCATTTCGGAGGTGCAGACCTTTTTGAAGGGAGCTTTACGGTTGCAGTCTCCGTATGTTCCTCCGACTGAGCCTTGGGACTTGGGGCTCCTGTTGGAGTTTCTAAAATCTGAGTCGTTTGAGCCGCTGGATTCAGTGGACCTGAAGTGGTTGACATGGAAGACTCTGATGCTCTTGGCATTGGCGTCAGCCAGGAGGGTTTCAGAGCTGGGGGCTCTGCTTTGCCGTCCTCCGTTTTTGGTTTTTCACAGAGACCGTGCAGAGTTAAGGACTAATCCTAGGTTTCTTCCCAAGGTAGTCTCTTCCTTTCACGTGAACCAGCCGATCGTGGTTCCGGCCTTGCCTGGGTCTTCTGAAAGTTTGGATGTCGTAAGAGCATTACGCATCTATGTGGATAGGACGGCTTCGTTTCGGAAGACAGAATCTTTATTTGTTTTGTTTGGGGCAGAAAAGAAGGGTTGGCCAGCGTCGAAGCAGACTCTGGCCAGGTGGTTGTGCCTTACTATTAAGGAGGCGTATGCAAAAGCCTGCATTCAGGTTCCTCCAAATGTTTCTGCCCATTCTACCAGATCAGTCAGTACTTCCTGGGCGGCTGCCAGGGGAGTGTCTTTGACTCAGGTTTGTAGAGCCGCCACGTGGGTAGGCTCCAATACCTTTGCTAGGTTTTACAAGTTTGATAGGTTTGCCAGGGAAGATTCTTCCTTTGGCAGAGCTGTCTTACAGGATCCTCAGCGCTCGCCCTCCCGGGTGTAGTAGCTTTGGTATCATCTCATACGTCAGTACTGCAGTGTCCCCTGCTGCGGTAGGAGAAATAAGGAATTTGGTACTTACCGATAATTCCCTTTCTCCGAGGCAGCAGGGGACACTGCACGCCCGCCCAGCGCTTTGGTTTTTTTTGTTTTTTCAGCAGTACCGTTCCTGCCATGATTGTTTGGGGGTCCTGCTAATTCTGTATTTTTACAGATTGGATTATTTATCTGTATTGTTTGGTTTCATGAATGCATGTCTATTGGTTGAAGGGTTTACCTAATATTTTTGTTTACAGTCTGTGGTTCTACTTTGCCTGTCCCCTTTCTCTCTCGGTCACGTTTTTTAAGACTGGTGTCTGGAGGGAGATAGAGGGGGGAGGAGCCAGCCACAGATGAAATTTTCACTTAAGTGCCGACTCCTCCTACGCACCCACTCTATCTCATACGTCAGTACTGCAGTGTCCCCTGCTGCCTCGGAGAAAGGGAATTATCGGTAAGTACCAAATTCCTTATTTCAAGTCCTTTTGAAAACAATAGATTTATTAACCCTTTGAGTGCCCAGTGAATTCATCAAAATAGGTGTGAAAATTGGCAATCAAACAATTTTTATTTACTTTATAATGACCTATAATGTTTACATTTTATATAGGAAATATAATCTTTTACACTATTTAAAAAAAGATATATGTAACAAATTTTTAGTGGATATTTTGAGCATCTCACAGATGTTTCGCATTAACCCTTTGAGTGCCAACATCTTGATATTCACTACTCTGTATATGTATAGCCATGTTTGAATGGTTTGATTTTATTTTTTTTGTCTACTTTTAGATGAGTATGTGGCCAGCCTCCATCTTCCCACCTTTGATGCCCACCTGACAGAACTTTCAGATGAGCAGGCAAAATACCTGGGACTCAACAAGAATGGGCCTTTCAAACCAAACTACTACAGGTACATGCTTTGTCCTCTGCAGTGGGGTGTTTCACATTTTCATTAATATTGCAAATTATGTAATGCGAAATGGTTGTTAAACCTGGTTACTTTTAGTGGGTTTAGTTTCTGTAGTTGTGAGTGTTAACTATGCTTAAAGTGTATAAGGGGGTATTCAATCCCGGGTCATGACTGTTGATCCGTCCCAGCAGCCGTGGCACTGGCTCATTTTGGCATATCGCCAGGCGGGATTCAATGTCCCACTTGTCGATCTGTGAAAAGGGGGCGTGTCCACTTAAAAAGCCGTTGGATTGTCAAGATTCGTCCGTGATCGCAATTCACGCCCATTATCGACAAAACGGGCCAGACAGCTTTTAAAGTCAGGCCCGTTGTGTCTATCTGCCTCTTCAAAGCTGTTGGGCAAGACTGCATTGAATAGGCGCCCGCCGCTATTTCCCCCGTCGGAAATAGTGGTGGGGATTGAATACACCCCTCCTAAGAGTCCATATTCGATTTGTATTGGGGGTTTTGTAACTGACAGAAGTTGTGATTCAGAACATTAGTTTGGTTTGTTCTGATCACTGGATTCCACAGATGTATCTGAAGAGGGGGATATTCAATGTTCAGATTTATCATCTACCTGAAAAATCTGGACATATCTATTCAATGCAGCCATTTTTATCTGACTTTTCCACTAATGCAGGTTTGACTTTGTTTAAAATCGAATCTACATCTGTGGAAAATAGAAAGCAGCCACGGTTTTCGACAAACACATGGATCGTCGAGTCATTTGCTGATCCACGGTTTTCCAACCGTGCTGAATTTTCCGAAAGTCAAAATCTGACACTGATTGAATGCCCTACTTATACACTCCAGACTTATACATATCCAGACTTGGAAAGCCTGAGGTCTAGCACTAATGGGGCCTTTACACAGGTCGATTTCAGGGCACTTTCTAAGTGATGTCACTAGATTGCATAGAAAAATCCCCTACATCGATCTGTGTGTTGGAGCGATAGCGATGCTATCGCTCGGCGATGAATATCCAGCATGCAATCGCTAGGCAGGGCCAGTGTTCTCACTGGAGAACACTGTCCCTAACAGATCACATTGCTGTGTGCTGAGCAATCTAGCATTGCTCAGAATGCTTCAGTAAGTCTTCCCCATGTGTAGGCCCCATAAAACCCCTGCACGCTTACAATCAGCATGGGTACTGTTGGGTTTGCAGTGTGGCCATCTCCAGTGATGTCTGGATTTTCAGCGCCTGTGTTGTGGCCACCAGTCGGGATTCCGGTGCCCGGATTTTGATCGCTGGCATACTAAATGCATTCCGTGGTGACCTGTACTCCAGAGAGAGGAGCACTGACTGAAGAACATTATTTTTTTTGTCACTGGTTGTTAAATCCTCCTCTTACAGGCTTGAAATGCTAATAGTTATAACTTCTGGGACAACTGTATATGTTTTGTCAACTTACATTTGACAAAGCTTTAGATCGAATTCTGCTATACTTTAAAACCTTTTTCTTTTGAGCTTGCAAATAAAATGAATGGGGATTGTAGCATCAAACTAACATGGCAAAACAATAATTTTGGCATATGCTATTATTCAGTCTGTTCTCAAATATTTCTCCATTCTCTCTCAGGTATTGAGTACCACAAGTGTGGCACAATTGGAAGACGGGGGAAATCTGGTATAAAGAAAATAAGAAAAAACTGAAGCCTTTCACAGCCACTCTTCGGCCAGGTCTTTTTTAGAAGAACTGGACTTTCTGCCATATTAGCAAACAATATATTAGGGTATTTATTACAGAAGATGCCTAGAATAATACTGCACCTGCTGTCTGTGCTAGTCCACAGGTTTCCAGATTTTGAGGGGCCTGTTATAGGGTGGTGACAGGTAACTCCTAGACGTATGCTGTACTTACAGGCTTATAGCAATCCGTTAACACTGCTCATCCCAGCAGCACACGGGAATGGGGAACAAGTTAACAAGCATGACTCCTGAATTGAATTTTATTTTGCATTACATTGCATTTTTATTTCCTCTTTTTAATATTGATTTTCCTGATGGATGCGAAGTGTGGATGTCTTAATGAACTGTAAAGTGACCTACATTAATTTTATTGTGGATTTTAATAGTGATAGTATATATAGATATATATATATTTTTTGTTAGGGGGTTGGGCGGTGGCATTCCCTCTACCTTGTTTCAGGTAATGGAGAAGATAGAATCATCAGCCTGCCGCTGCTAAGCTGCTGTGATAGCTCTAGAACATGACACTAAATAGTATTTCACTGAACTGTTACACCTGCTGGTGGCCTAAGGGTCCACACTTGTGCTTGTTGCATTACCACAGCACCCCAAAATACATTGCTAGCCTATTGCAAAATGCATTCACTAGAATATATATGTCTCTGCTGCATTTAATGAACCTGGTTCAATGAGAGGTGACATTTCAGGTGGTGTGGTCATTTTATTCGATTTCCTCACCTTTACCACTGGAGGTAGCATTGCTATAACAATAGTGGGACTGTAATGACCCCGATGTCCTTACATCCCTTGAGGTGTAGAGACTGGGTCTTGGCTGTGCCCTTGTAGCATGTTTGGAGCTCTTAAAGCACAATGCTACTTTACTATGAAGACCTTGCTCCCTGGTGTGCAAATCAGCTGTGAACTGGATATATCTCTGAACTGTTGGACAGAGCCCACAAATCGGGACAATTGGAGTTATGGCTTGCATTCATAAAGTGATGTGGGCAAGTCTGGTTGCACAGACCACAATTTTCTTTCATCATTTGCAAAGAAAACCTTTATTTCAAATCCTTTTACACTAAATCCAAAATAAGTTTATCTAATAAGGTAAGGCATCTTGTAAGATCCCCAAATAGTTTTGTATTTTGAAAATTGATACGTTTGTATAGAAAGCTCCCTTGCATTTTAGGTGTAAATAATCTTAATAAAAATTTCTCCAAAAGCTGTCAAAATTGATAAATATCTTAATTTGTTGCCATAAATTAATTATCTATTCAGAATAGAGAGTTGAGTCGAAGTACCCAATGGTGGTGGCAGACAAGGTAATTGTAGGATTTTCACAATATATTCGAGAACTAAACCGTTTTCTCTTAATAAATTAAGTGGTCTTCAGGAATTTACGTTGTATATAAAATCATTTCCATGTGACCTCTCATTGATTCATTGTTTAAACGTGTACTTAAGTTCTAAAGCCGCCTCAATCACTGCTTGTTCCTTCGGGAGCAGCAACTATTTGCAGTTTAAATGAAATTCCATTGTGTTTTAGATTGTAATGTACAAGCTTACATCTCCTTTCTAGTCACCTGTGTGTGTATATTCTGGTAGTATGCACTTCTTGCCAAGTCTAACTTAAAGCTGCTAATTTTACGAAGTGGTTGAAGTTACCACTTGACTGACCATGTGCATTGAGTAAATGCGGCCATTTTGACTTTCTCTGATGTAAATCACTCCTCGTCTTATGGTAGTCCAATGACTGAGCCACCCTCACTATAGGGACTCCTCACATTCCCTGTTAAAGCTGTGAACTCCATTCCTGCTCCAGTTGGAAACGGATTTTAAAATTCACTTCTATTTTACAATGGATATCCTTGATTTTTTTTTCTCCCAAAGTTCTAAATCAGATATAAATTTAGTGGATTATCATCTATATTGAATTTGATGATTCTATTTTCTGACTAATTTTTATTTTAATATGTATATAGATCTAGTAGTACTTTTGTTCCTTTTACTGCATATTGCGGTATTCTGCTGCTATGTAACCACAGAATCTCAGACTGTGTTGTGATCTTGTGCTATACAAAGACTTACTGCCACAGTGTGGGTATGTATATGTGTATATACAATTATACAGAGCCCTGCTGAATATGGCTGTCGTATATACATATATATAGACTTGTGTACGTGTGTATGTTATATTGCATATGAAATACCTGATAGGAGAATACGGTATGAATTTGCCATTCCTGGATGAGATTATAAATGGACATTGCTTTTTCTCCATATTCTCTATATTCCTGCCACACCCTGACTGGCGGCCATAACTGTTTTGAAAGCACACACTAATTTGAAAGATTTATTTTGAAGCAGCAAGGTTTGCGTTTGTATACCAATGACCTATACACAGTAGTGGCAGATGTATTTTTTTGTGTGATCCAATATTCATCATTCAGCATATGCAGTCACAGAGGCATGACGCACCTCATGCCTAATTTGATGCCTCTTGTGTTTAGTGAACTGAAAGGGTGGGTGTTAAGGCAGCCCAGAAAATGTCTCTCCGGTATAAAAGTTATACATAAGTTGATTTTATTTAAATAAATAAATGAATCCCAGGGCCTTGTATCCCTCTGTTCTATTACTGCAACTGCTCAAGCTTTTCTTAATCAGCAAAGTCTTGTTTCAATGTCTAATACTCTACATAGCTAACTATTGAGATTTCCAGACTAGCAGGAGATACAGGATACCAGCAAAATGTTGTTATTTCAATGAAAGCTCCTTTGGGCATTGATAAATCTAATATACGTCCATGCTGCTGGGTGAGCCTGCAATGCACAATCCACTGTAGCTTACTTACCAGCAGCAGAGGTCTTGGGCAGTCTGTATTTGTCATCCTGTACTGCAGTATGGAAATGCAGTGTCCAGAACAGCATTTTCCAAGTCTTACATTTTTAAAGTATGAGTGATTGTATTAGATCAGCAATAAGAAATCTGTAATCTTAAACATGAATAAAATGCTGTCAAATAAAAGAAGTGTGGTGTTTAATTTGTCTACTGTTCTTTAAATGGAAAATTTTGCTTTGGTCCTTTTCTCCAAAAAATGGTATGGGGTGGTATATTGGTGGACTTTTGCTGCCGTTGTCCGTGTGGTAGATCTGTTCCTAAGCTGGGTGAGAGGGGGTTGCACTTCCACTTAAGTCAGCGATGGGGGAACCTTTGGCTGTGTAGTTCAACAGCTGATGGGCTGAAGGTTTCCTATTCCTGACTTAAATGAATAAAAATGAGGGCTTTTTTGAATAAAAATGATAAATTGTCCATTAAGGGTGGTCTTCTGGAACATGACAGGCTGTCCTGCTAGTACTGGTACCTGATTTTACAGCTTTTACTCTCAATTTATAAATGTTTCCGCGAAAGCTCAGCGTCCTTTAATGCAAACATGTTACCGAGTATGTAAACTCATATCATATGGTTAGCCTTCTGTATATGGATGGTCTTAAAAGTTAACCAGACTAACTGTCTCACAATATGATTAGTACTAATGTACCAGCAGGACAAGGCTATGCACAGCTTGAGGTGTGTATGAAGAAGAAAGTGGGGTACTTATGTAGTATCTGGGCTGCCAACTTTCCTTAAGGCATACAATCAGATGCAATTTGACGCGATTTTCGGCAAAATCGCATCTGATATCGCATGTGATGCGATTTTGCCTAGGATTCAATGTTAACAAGGTCCTGTTCATTTCCCCCACTATCCCAGCGGGCATGGAGCTGGATATAAACCTGTAGCGAGCCACCGAGCCCGAAGCGTGGCGAGCGTGGCGAGCCCGAAGCGTGGCGAGCGTAGCAAGCCCGAAGCGTGGCGAGCGTGGCGAGCCCGAAGCGTGGCGAGCCCGAAGCGTGGCGAGCGTAGCGAGCCCGAAGCGTGGCGAGCCCGAAGCGTGGCGAGTGTAGCGAGCCTGAAGCGTGGCGAGCCCCCGAGCCCGAAGCGTAGCGAGCCCCCGAGCCCGAAGCGTGGCGAGCCCCCGAGCCCGAAGCGTAGCGAGCCCCCGAGCCTGAAGCGTGGCGAGCGAAGTGAGCCACCGAGCCCGAAGCGAGGCGAGCCACCGAGCCCGAAGCGTGGCGAGCGGACGCAGAATTCTTTAAGTATTCTGTCCCCCCCTCGCGGGGCTCGCTACGCTTGCCACGCTTCGGGCTCGGTGGCTCGCTACGCTCGCCACAGGTTTATATCCAACTCCATGCCCACTTGGATAGTGGGGAAAGGAAAAGGACCCCTTTTTCCCATTGAATTCTATGTTAAAATGGACTCAGACCATTTTAACATTGAATCCTATGGAAAAATCGGGACCATCGCATACGATTTGGTCGCATGCGATGCTACCGATCCGATTTCTAAATCGGACGCCCAGATGCTACATAAGTACCGAAAGTGGCAGCACTATCCAAACTGCCTCCTACCTTTTACCTGGACAATCACCATGTCCATTCTTTTACCAATTATAAAGGCTGTGCTATTCCCTTGCCACAGCATTTTATAGTGCGTATTAACAAATATGGGTGGTGCCTATTACTGAGTTACAAAACATTTAATCTGATCGGAGGTCAGACAGCTGCACATAAGATAAATCATATGTGCAGCCATCAGTGGCACATTCCTCTTGCCTTTTAGCACCTGCAATGTATTGCATCTGATACGGTCTGTGTAGGTGTGTACCAGTGGTGCCGCAATGCTCGCATACACCTATATGCAGAGCAGGGAAGAGCCTAGCAGGAGAGGTGCGATCTTCGCTCTGCATTCCCTGCGATGATGGGCAGGATGAGCCCTCCGGGGCAGCTCAAGGGAAATTAGGACAAGTTTGCCTAGTGTATGGGGGCCTCAAGACTTTCCAACATTATCTGGGACACAATGTCAGTGTTCAAGAAATGACAACTGTTCAAAGGAACATAATTTTCTCTGCTACGCTGAACGGTCAGTGAAACCGAGCATAAAGAAATGCAACAGAAGTAAGGACGACGAGTATGAATTGTCCCATTTGTATGTTTATTTTACACTTCTACTGGTTTATTTTGTTTTGTTATAGTTGTGGAGGGAGTAGTAATGGGAATCTTCTAATGAGTATTGTTCAGCCCTCTACATTAGAAAACCTTTTTTTCAGTTCTACACATGCATTATATTACCCACAATCACCTTTATTTGCATAGCCACAATTTTTTCAATTAATTAATGTCTTTAAAAGCCATGGCTTATGCAGCCAGAGTGCCCCACATCCTCCCCTCCTATGGGTTTTTTCCCCCCCATCATATTAGAATTTATGCATTTAACAAACTGAAAATCGACCTAAAGTTAAACATACCCCTTTCACTGTTAATGTGTCATTAGTTTGGCTGTAGCCAAGACTGAAGGTTTAAAGTAAAGCTTTAAATATTTTGGTCCTATATCTACAAAATGCTTCCACCAACCTCATTTGTTGCTGGGTAGATATTTTCATCAACAGTTTTTTTGCTCTGAAAATTTTTTGCGTCCTCTTGTCATACAGGAGCATGTATCTATAAGCACATAAAATTAATTTTTATTTTAAAGTTCCTGAGTAATTTATGTTGTGTACATTTTGATTGCTATCAAAGGGAAAGCCTGTGAAGGTGCTAGGTATCTCCTTATGTGAAATGAGGTCATGGGAAACACAGAAGAGGGCAAGTGTGCACTGTAAAGCAACACTAGTCAGTGGTGGTTACATCAATTTCAAATTTTGTTTTTGTGGCCGTCAAAATGGCAAGGCTCATGGCTATATGCAATGGCCTCGCTGTTTTGGGGCATTCTCGCCAACCTTGGACGGTGAGGTTTTCCCCAGAGCAATGCCTATGGCGAGGATGGCCCGCCGTCAGCATTGTTATCCTTTTACACATACAAAACTAGGTCATGCATCTTTGTCTCTTGATCAGGTGCTCTTATTGAAGCAATATGTCAACAGTTTTAATACATGCTGTAAACTGGATGTAATACAATTCAGTTCCTGTATTCCTTTTTCTGCAGAATGATTGGAAATGGTTATCAACCACTTTAGGGTGAAGCAACAAGAAAAGTACAGGGAAGTGGCTTGTTCTGCGCAGTTAGAGAAGACAGTCAAGCAGAGCGGATAAGGAAATTGTGTCCTTGGCCTCATTGTTCTGCTTAATGATGTTTACCTTTGAGAAAAGAGATGGAGAAGCAGTGTGTGAGAAGTTAAGAGATCAGATGATGGTTAGAGAGGGGGAATGGGGAGTTGAAGGTCAGAAATATCACAACAGTGCCTTAATATCAGATCAAGTAAGTTCCCACTCACATGGAAGGGTGAGGAGGTCCACTAGGAGGCAATAAGTGAGGATTTGAGGTTAAGGAGTTTAGAGGAATCTGTGGGAATATCAATTGGGATGTTGAAATCAAATAAGATAATGGATGAAATATATCTGAATTGAGTAATCCAGGAAGCAAAGTGATTGAACAATTTGGTGGGATTGCCAGGTGGTCTGTAAAGGACAGCTACTCCAAGGTGAACAGGTGTATAGCATGGACCGCAGGGCCATCTTAACACATGGGCTGCTGCTAGGGGCCTTTGATGGTGCCTGCATGGTTTTATTTTTTATTTTTTTTGTGGGGCTAGTAGAGATTGCTGCACAGCTGCTTTGCTTTTGTAAATTACAACAAATCAGAGCTGCTGGGAAACATTCTGTACCAGCCCCCAGCCAAACAGTAAATGGATGTAAGCATGCTAATTGTTGGATGGCTGATAGCAGGTGGGAGAGACTGGGAAGTTTATGTTTTTTTTTTTTTTTTTTTAAACTCAAGTAGAGGCTCCAGTTCATTGCTTTGCCTATCTCCAACAATGCTTTTTAAGATGGCCCTGATGGACCTCAAATGTTGAAAATATAAGGGAAACTTTGGTTGGTAGGAGTTGGTGGCAGTAACTGAAGGACATAAGGATCCCAACACCACCTCCACATTAGTCCCTTGGGCTGGGGGTGTCTGTGATTGTGAGGCTCTCAGTGGAGAGAACAGCAGGAGAAATGAGTGAGGAAAACCCAGGTTTCTATTGCGTCTAGGAATTGGTCATGGGTTGGGAACAATTTGGTACTGGCAAATCTGTAATTCCAAAGAGCCCCGAAGAGTTTGTGGGATTTCAGGGTTGCTATAGTTTTGAGGTGAGATTAACTTGGATGACTGGTATGATTATGTAGGGATGGTTTGGGTACCTGAGCTAGGAAGGGAAACTGCAGGAAGTGCATAGGGAGCATGTTCGGTTGGAGACGAATGGCAATAAGATTTACAGGGAGAGTAGGGAGGGAATGGCCCAGTGATGAGATAGTAGGACCATGGTGGGGGAGAGTTAAATTAAATTGGGGTGACAGGAGGGAAAAGAAGAGGTATAGGAGTTTAGGGCAAAATAATAGAGGTAGGAACATGGGTAATGGGGGAGTTTAAGCCTGGACATATTGTGGAGTAGTTAAAACGGGGAATTACTTGTCACACAGCTGGGTTTTCAAAGACAAACCCAGTGTGCAGCACACTGTTAATATGCCACCCCCCTCCCCAGCATACATTTAATACATCGTCCCTCATCACCAGTACCCATTAATACACCATTCCTCCCTCTCCGCACACATTATTACACCCCAGAGCAGGTGTGCTGTGCTCATGAAGTAAGTGACAGGCAAGGAAACAACATTGGTGTTGCACACTGATGGTGGGGTAATGGGGGGGGGGGGAAGGTGACACTGCTGTCGGCACTGAGGTCATGGGTTCGATACCCACCATGGTCCCAACTGTGCGTATAGTCTCCCTGTATTTGTATGGGTTTACTCCGGTACTTCGGTTTCCTCCTGTGAAGATACGGGTTCTTCAATCACTCAGACACCGAGCAGATGAAACCAAAATATGGTTTATTTTTATCACAGCACACACATGTAGATAAAGACAGGAACAAGAGGCAAATGTAGCATATAAACGTTATCGGGTAGCAGTCCAATGGCAGTCCTTGTAGCAGCAGTTCCAAAGCACAAAACTATCACTCCTCCACACAGCAGTGATAGCAGATAAGTCCACAGGATACCTAGACAGAGCATAACCTCTTAGTCCAGGACAGTCCATCAAAATCTCCCTCCTGGCTTGTGTGCAAGTCATTTTAAAAACTTCTCAATTCCCACGGTGCACAAACCAAAAGTGGGCTTGCAGTGGATCTTGATTGGTGGATTCAAGAGTCAGGTATCACCCCCTCCCAGCTACTGCTGCTGCCCCCCCCCCCCCCCCCCCCCCCCCCCTGCTGGGGTCTGGTTCCAGAAAGTCTGGAAGTGGCCAGAGATATGCAGAGCAGTGTCAACACAAGATACAATACCCAGCTGATTACGTTGTGTGCTGATCACCCCCTGCGGTGCCCGGTCCCACTAAGTCTGGTATTGACACAAAGGAACTGAAGATAGAGACACAAACACAGTCTGATTACATTATGTCCTGGTTACCCCCTGTGAACAACCTTCCTGTTGATAGCAGGGGAATTGGATCACCCCCTGTGGACATAACATATGGGTGAATCCATGCAATGTTCTTTCCTGGCTATTTCCTGTCAGACCATATTTGGGCAAAAGCGATCTGATCTGGAAATACACACAGCTATGGGGAATATAGACATATATGGAGAACAAGAGGGTACCGACGGACTAAAAAGTACATTAATCACTACACCTACTAAAATATAATAATTACAGTCTTACAGTGAGTCTGATAACCTCACATTCCTTCCCCTACTATTTTAGTCCCGGTACCAAGTTGTTCAGGAACCAATAACAACCTGTAGTGGGATGCAGAGCAGAGAATCTGAGGTTTGGATGGACCACCTGAGTCCCACAGAGTGACATCATACCAAACCCATCTTGGAAGAGGCGGCTGGTTTGCAGAATCAGCAAGGGCAATATCACAATATAAGTTATGCATGTTAACTAACAAGTGAGTTAGCAATCCCCCGTCCTCAAATGTTGGGTACCCCCCCTCTGCAACATCGTAAACTTTCACACCGGGCACACCTATAGGGTGTGCTAATACTTTTGCCTCTGGCACAATGGGGCAGGGAGCAGTTTCCACCTCCCCCTCTTGCCCAAGGAACATCTGCCAAACGGCAGCCCAATATCGGAGCCCTGGCACTGGCACTTCCGCCACTCTGTCAAGTCCTTCCTCCCTCAAACCCACACTAGGGGCATGGCAAATTTCAGTACAGCATTTGGTCTCAATGCCCAGGGCTGAGAAGGGACCCTCCATCAGGAACAATTCCGCTGGTGGCTGCAGGGCAGGCTGGTCCAAGGCCAGTCCTACCCCCTCAAAAGCCTGGGTCTCACCTGCCGCTTCCTCTGCGCAGTCCTCAGTCTCCAGGATAACCACCTTCCCCAGCTGAATATGCTGGGCAGCCTGAAGCAAGACATCATCTGCGACTGGTATGCTTGTGGCCTGGATGTTGTCGGATACTCCACTAATCATGGTGATCTTCTCTTGGACGCAGTCCTCAAAGATCCCCTGGCAGCAGGTTAATAATTCTGCATCTTCCACCTCAGCAAAAGGGAAGCTGTAGTGCAGCTCCTCCTGGGGTGCCTGGCTCACAGGCCCCACTTCCTTCATTTTGGGGATAACCTTCCCCTGTATAGAACACTGAGCAGCTTCTTCCCTAGGCTGTGGGAGAAGCTGTTGCAGGCAGTGCCTTTCATCAGCCACCCTGCGACACTGGTCTCGCCATGCTGGGGTGTCCAGGAGCCTGTGATCAGTCGCCTCTTCCTCTGCCACAATAAAGCACTCCTCCAGACATTCCAATTGTTCCCACACACTCAGCTGTGCACCAAAATGGAGGGTACATGCCCGATAATCGGTAAATGCTTTTGTAGGATCCCCCTGATCGTGAAGGATCTGCTGAAGGATTTCCCCGCGAGTGCAGGATTGGATGGGTATACCTCGCAGCTGACATTCTGCTATCAGCTCCTCCATACTCATTTCTTCAAGGGCAGTTAGGGGCCCCCCTGACAACGACCCTTCTCTTGCGGTAACAATTAATTCTGTGGCAGACCCCTCGGTTGTCTGCCCAGATTGCAGTAGCCCCCTTCTAGACCTTTCCTCTGGTTCTATCTGGGGCATCAATTTATTCTGGACTTGTTCTTCAGCCTCAGAATATTGTCCTCTTTGTAGCATCTGGGTAACTGTAGCAATCACTTCCTCTGTAAATTCTACAAACTCTGGCTCCCCCAGCAGATTCCACGAGGTCGCCTCACCTTTACAGTGCAGGAATGCATCCCCCAGGTAACACAACTTGTCCTGTATGCTGGATACTCTCCACCCGCTGATCATTTGCTGAGCTTCTTCCCAGTACTCCCAAATATACTGCATTTTTCTGAAAATAAATAACAGATCCGGCTTCCCAGCCTGCCGATACACTGAAGAACCTCCATCCCTGAGCTCCTCTGCTCCAGGGGTCTTGAGGCATCGATTTTCTTTCCTTGGAAACATTTTCCCTTTCACAGGAATGACACCTGCTCACTTGCTGAACATCACCTTATTGCATTTTCTGTTTCCTTACATATGGTCTGATCCTCTGTTCTCTGTGCTTTCTGTGCTCGATGGTTGGTGTCTGAATGATCCCACTGTCGCTGCCGCCAAATGTGAAGATACGGGTTCTTCAATCACTCAGACACGAGCAGATGAAACCAAAATATGGTTTATTTTTATCACAGCACACACATGTAGATAAAGACAGGAACAAGAGGCAAATGTAGCATATAAACGTTATCGGGTAGCAGTCCAATGGCAGTCCTTGTAGCAGCAGTTCCAAAGCACAAAACTATCACTCCTCCACACAGCAGTGATAGCAGATAAGTCCACAGGATACCTAGACAGAGCATAACCTTTTAGTCCAGGACAGTCCATCAAAATCTCCCTCCTGGCTTGTGTGCAAGTCATACTTCTCAATTCCCACGGTGCACAAACCAAAAGTGGGCTTGCAGTGGATCTTGATTGGTGGATTCAAGAGTCAGGTATCACCCCCTCCCAGCTACTGCTGCTGCCCCCCCCCCCTGCTGGGGTCTGGTTCCAGAAAGTCTGGAAGTGGCCAGAGATATGCAGAGCAGTGTCAACACAAGATACAATACCCAGCTAATTACGTTGTGTGCTGATCACCCCCTGCGGTGCCCGGTCCCACTAAGTCTGGTATTGACACAAAGGAACTGAAGATAGAGACACAAACACAGTCTGATTAAATTATGTCCTGATTACCCCCTGTGAACAACCTTCCTGTTGATAGCAGGGGAATTGGATCACCCCCTGTGGACATAACATATGGGTGAATCCATGCAATGTTCTTTCCTGGCTATTTCCTGTCAGACCATATTTGGGCAAGAGCGATCTGATCTGGAAATACATGCAGCTATGGGGAATATAGACATATATGGAGAACAAGAGGGTACCGACGGACTAAAAAGTACATTAATCACTACACCTACTAAAATATAATAATAACAGTCTTACAGTGAGTCTGATAACCTCACACCTCCCACAATCCAAAAATACACTGGTAGGTCAATTGGCTTCCAACAAAAAATAACCCTAGAATATCTGTGGGTACATGTAATAGGAAATATAGATTGTAAGCTCCACTGGAGCAAGGATGTGAATGTTCAACTATACTCTGTAAAGGGCTGCGGAATATCTATGCGCTATATAAGAAATGTAATAAACCGTGCTGAGGAGCGGGGGGGGGGGGCTCTGACACTGCATATCATGCCTGCCATATTGTGACCGGCAGAGACAGCCATCGGTAACAGAGCACGGCAGTATGGATGCAGTGCTGGAAGATTGCCTCCCTGCTTTGCATCCTTGCTAGGTGGTTGTAGCTATCCCTGAGTGTTGGTAACAGTGTAAGCTTAATGGAAATAAGTTTGAAATTAAAGACAAAAATCTGACTAAAATAGTACAATCAAATAAACAACCTCCACTGCAGCATGTTTGCATAGGTTTATAGTTAACATTCATACAGTTGCTACCCTGATGCCTAGGAAAGGAGCAGCATTAATTCCTGACTCAAGAATGATGAGATATCTTTGACCATATCACCAGACTGAAAAGACCCAGGAGCAAAAAACAACACTCACCTGTTAATGCAGAGACCACAAATGCCCCATAGGCCATAAACCTTTGGGTATACTTTATTGGCAACTAGGAATTTCCAGATGGTCACTGATAGTCAGACAACCATATAGGTGCCTCTGCCAGCAATAGTGCCTCTAACCTACACCTGTATCTGCTGTCCCAGCCAGGGGTGAAAGTGGCATATAGTCAGGGTAACTTTTTATAACCTCACAGACATGCCTAATGCCCTTGGAGCTCTATGCTGCAAACACATTGGGTTGAGACTACCTACTGCCAAATCAGGTCACTATGCCCATTCTACCAATGTGCAAATGGTGTATTATGGGAAATGTAAAGCATTGTATGATGCTTTTATGCTCGGTCATGGCAAATGTTAATCAATGGCTGCTAGGTAGGCACACATTACCATGGGACATTTCTGCCAATCTTCATTCCTAAATTTTGTTTTTCACACGTCTGAAAAACAAAGAGAGGCTGTAATATCCCCTTCCCCATGTCCTTGATGAAAGCTATCACAGGCATCAACCCAGACGGGACTCCCCCACTGTTATTACTGTTCAGCTTGCAATGGGGAAAAAGAGAACATTAGTCTATAACAATAGCAGGGGACCCGGACAGGACATCAAACTTTGCATTTCGGAGCTTGTAGTGTCTGGCCCGATGTTGCGGGATTTTGTCCGGGTCCGGTTTTTACTTCGTCCCCTGCTAATGCTATAAACTATCAGCATTAATTACTGCTTTCTTTTTCCCCAATGCAAGCTGAACAGTAATAATGCTGGGGTAAGTCAAACCCACAGCTACTCCTGTTCTGTATCATTTGTCATAATTAACTATGATTCACAGAACGTCAAGGTTCTTTTTAAGTAGTTTGTTATTTTCTTTTCCCTATTTACATGTATTACATATACCTTGTGTAACAACACCCCCACCTAGTGGTTATTTTTATAAACGTGATAGTATAGTGTGCTCTCCATGATATACTTTTGTTACTCAATTGGAGACGTTTTTCCATTACTCTAACTCACTTTCATTTCACTATGGGTAATGGCAATGTATGTAATGTCTGATACCAATGGTATTGCTACTCAGTTGGCGATAGAGTTAACAAACATTTTGATACCTTACATAGACAGTAAATCAGTTACCTACCCTCCTGCATTCTGCAGGAGACTCCCTGAAATAACGGCAATCTCCATCTCTCCCTCATTAGTCTAGCAATCTCCCTTCTTTCACCTAGCCCACGTTATACTGTTACTTTTTTTGGGGAAAAAGGAATGAGATGGATACATTTACGTTGTATCATCAGCACCATATTCCAGCACTTTACCAAGTATAGTATCTCTTACTAACTTCTTTGGGGCTCATCTACATTTGGATGTAAGTAATTTTAAAAGATTCCTCTCAGATGTAACAGTACACACCCACACTTCTAGGTGCCACGTTCACAATTTCTTTTCACAATCTCTCCATATATGGAACTAGACACGCCCTTTGGGTGGAGCATGACACGCCACCCTCAATTGGGTGCTTTGCAAAATTCTATTACCAACTATATACTCCCTGAAACTAATTTTCAAAAGTAGGCAAGTATGCAGTAAATGTAATCACATGATGTCTCCTTTTGACCGTGACATTGTTCCTTCAGTACATCTATCTCCCTATTTGACTACCCCAATTCTATCACAAAGTGACCCTGAAATTGGTGAGCCAACTAATACTAGTTTCAGAATGGTCTGTTGCTTCTACACATACCATATCTCTGGGGCTACTATGCCGTTTTCTGTCATAATATATCATAGAAACATAGAATTTGACGGCAGGTAAGAACCATCGCAGTGTCCAGGGACGTAGCGAGGGTGGAGCCGGTGGAGCATGAGCTCCAGAGCCGTGCCTGCACCGCCAGCTCTGCACGCTCCCCCGCCCACTCCCGGCTCCCCGCTGTGCCGGGTGAAGTGCAGGCCTGCCAAGAGAGAGAGGGGGGGGGGGTACATATGGCCTGGGTCAGTTGACAAAAAACTGCAAGTTGGTGGCAGGGAGGGGTGGGGTGAGAAGGTGCAGCGCTACTATGGACAAGGTTGCTGCTGGTCCCCTCTTCTCCCCTCCACTGATCGGCGGTGGTATCATTGGTTCCAGCTGGGTCTCCTCCCGGCTCCCACCCTCCTCATGGCCCGCTGGCAGTATCCCCGGAGCGCAGGGTAAGCAGCAGGCACGGGGCCGGGATTTAGCAAACACGGGGGAGGCTCGGAGAAAAAAGGAGCAGGCATGGGGGGGGGACAACGGGGAAAGGAGCAGGCACGGGGTGTAAGGAGCACACACATGGGGCACAGGGTAGACATCAGTAGTAGTAGTTTGTTTATTTATAAGGCGCCACAAAGTATCAGCAGCACCGTACATAGCAAAAATAAAACAAATTACAAGGTAACATACAGGGTGTGTTGATAAAATACAGCATAACTAGGGGTATAGCTGGTAGAACTAAAATCAGCATCAGTTCTGAAGTAGGTGTCCAAATTGTCGAGGAGACTGAAGAAGAGGAAGGGAAGAACAGGGCAGGAGCACTGGTGAGGTAAAGAGGTAGGGTGAGTACGTGAGGAAGGAGGGCCCTACTCATAAGAGTTAACAGACTAAAAGGAGATGGGGGGGACCAATGAAAAACAATAGGATAAGTAGGAACGGATGGGAACAGATGGAGGGGTAGGGTAGGCAGGATAGGAGGAGCGAAAGAGGTTAGGAGGAGGAGGAGGGATAGGCTAGTCAGAAGAAGTGGGTTTTGAGGGAGCGCTTGAAGGAGGTAAGGGAATCAGAAAGCCTGATGGGTGGCGGGAGGTTGTTCCAGTGCAGGGGGGCAGGGCAAGAGAAGTCTTGGACACGGTAGTGGGAGGAGGTGATTATGCGAGAGGTCAGGCGATGGTCGGTGGCGGAGCGAAGAGGACGGGAGGGAGTGTGGATAGAGATCAGTGAAGAGAGGTAAGGAGCGGTGGAGGAGGAGAGAGCCTTGTAGGTGGTGGTGAGGAGTTTAAAGAGAACTCAGAAAGGAATGGGGAATCAGTGAAGAGATAGACAGGGGGGGGAGGCAGAGGTAGAGCGGCGGGAGAGGAAGATGAGCCTAGCAGCGGCATTAAGAATGGATTGGAGAGGGGCGAGGCGGACGAGAGGTAGCCCTGAGAGAAGGATGTTGCAGTAGTCAAGGTGGGAGATGACAAGAGAGTGAATGAGAATTTTGGTTACGTCAGTGGAGAGGAATGGTCTGATGCGCGAGATGTTGCGGAGGTGAAAGCGGCAAGACTGAGAGAGCATGAATGTGGGGGGGGTGAAAGAGAGGGAGGAGTCAATGATGACACCGAGGCAGCGCGTTTGGTCGGTGGAGGTGATCTCGGTTTCACCAATGCTGATGGAGATAGTGGGAGAAGTGTGGATGTTCGGGGGATGGAAGATTAGAAGTTCAGTTTTAGCCATGTTTAGTTTCAGGAAGTGTTGGGTCATCCAGGCTGAGATGGCCGTGAGGCATTCGGAGACCTTGGACTGGAGTGATGGGGATAGGTCGGGGGAGGAGAGATAAATTAGTGTATCATCAGCCACAGGGTGCACATGGTAAGGAGCAGGCACAGGGGGCATGGGGCACCTAGCTACACCACTGACAGTGTCACACTATTCCATTTGGCTGAGATTTCTGATTCTCACCCTGTAGACAACTGGGACCCATGTAGTGGGTCCAGGAGCAACTCCACTGGATATAGGGCCTGATTCTGGTTCACTTGAAAAAAAGCTAATTCTCTCCCTAATGGACAAAACCATGAGCACTGCAGTTGGGGGCAGATGGAACATGTGCAGAGTTAGATTTTGGTGCGTTATTTTGTTTTTGTGCAGAGTATATAATGACCACTTTATTTTTTGACACTGCAATATAGAAAACCCCATCCAAATCTAACTCTCTCTGCATGTTACATCCCCCCCCCCTGCAGTGCACATGGTTTTGTCCATTAGAGAGAGGAAAATTCTGTACTTGTGTAGTTTCACGGCGCCACCGCGCGCACAGTCTCTCATGAAACTTGGCAGCTTGCCAGACTCTGTGTTTACTGTGCGCGTGTCGCTCTAGATGTAATGTACGTTATCAGCATAATCAGACTGTGCGCGCGGTGGCGCCGTGAAACTACACAAGTACCGAAAATTCCTTCTCAAATAGACAAAACCATGTCCACTGCATGTGGTGCTGATGTAATTCATGCAGAGAGAGTTAGATTTGGGTGTTACTTTGTTTCTGTGCAGGGAAAATACTGACTGCTTTAATTTTACACTGCAATATACAGTAGATCTAACTTTGAAGTAAAACCCCACCCAAATCTTAAGCTGTGTACACACGGGCATAAATCGCTGGCAATATGGTCGCTAAGCGACCATATTGCCAGCGATTGGTGTGTGCACCGGCTAGGTGCACGCTCCCGTTTTCAGCCCCCTAATGGTTGCTGGTTGGAGGAGCATGCTCTCTCGACCAGCGACTTCCCCTGCCTCATCTCCCTGCAGTGTATCATTTTCATCCATACATTTCTTCCATCTCTGGTCGCTGATGCAAACAATAGTTTTTACATCTATTTTTTTTACACTGAATCAGCCCGGTGGCCACCGCACAGGGCCACTGGGGACAGCACCAGGCTTCAGCCTGGTCAGGTAAGTCCTGAAGGGGGGGGACCCCTTTATTGGGGGGGGGTCCCCACTCCCCCAGGGCCCCTGGCCAGGCTGACCGGTCAGGGGGTTAATGCTTTGGCCGGGGGGACTTGTATAAAAAGTCTCCCCCCCGGCTGTGGCATTACCCTGCTGGCTGGTTTGGCCTGGGGCTGGTTCTTAAAATACGGGAGACCCCTACTCATTTTGTCCCCCATATTTTGGGAGACCTGGAGCCTGGGGCTGGTTGTTAAAAATCGGAGAACCCCTATTTGTCGGGTTCCCTGATTTTTAATTACCAGCCCCGGCTCTGTCAGCCTGGTGCTGGTTACAACACGCCGATTTTTTTATTTATTTATTTTTCTCTTTTTTTTTACACCTTGCAGCCTGCCGTGCAGACTGCCTACACTAATTCGTATTAGCGGCCGTATATACAGCCAGCTAATACGAATTAATACACCATCGGAGGGTTACAAAGCAGTCGTATTTGACTGCTTTGTAAACCCCCCTCAGGAACACTACTTGGCATATGACTTATGCAGTCGTAGCCATTCGTATTAAGAATACGAATGCAACTTTTTGCATTCGTATTCTTAGTAAATTTCCCCCAGTGTGTGTGTGTGTGTGTGTGTATGTGTGTATGTGTATATATTATATATATATATATATATATATATATATATATATAAATAGAAGCAAGCAGTCTGGTACATCTACATCAATCCAGTAATGGTAGAGTGCCTTCACAACCAGGAAGGATACCAGGGTTGCCGACCCTCCCGGAATTACCGGGAGGATCCCGAAAATCGGGTCCTCCTCCCGGCCCCCCGGAAAGGTGGGCAACCCTCCCGGATTCCGGGGGACCCCCACGCCACCCCCCGATTGCGGCGTCTTCCCCATACCTTTTGGATTGAAATCGTCAATCCGCGGGTGTCAGAGGAGGGGGCGGAGCTAAAATCGCGTCTTTTTAGCTCCGCCCCCTCAACAGAGATCCGTGTATTGGGGGTTTTAACATCCTGGGGGCGGGGCTTAATGATGTAAAGCTCAAGCCCCGCCCCCCGACCTGCAGCTGGAAGTCTCCTCTCCGGGCTTCTCCCGGAGAGGAGACAGAAAAAGTCGGCAACCCTGAAGGATACAATAGCAACAGATAGTGCCGCACTCACAAATTCCTTTTCTGGCACAGGCCCACCAATTTGTCTAGTCATGGTATTGCTGCTACTTGGCATATTATGTGTATGAGGTACTACTACTATGGGCAGTATACACCCTTTTGTGTGCACCTTCTGCTCGTGCTGCCTTTCTGTAAACTTAAAGTATGGGCGAGCAAAAGTTTCTGTTTATGTAATTCTCAAAAGTTTTGTAAGTGAAAATGTTTATCATTACATGCACCCTTATAGGCCTTCAAGTTATTCGGTGGTATGGCTGGAAATTTCTCGGACTGAGCTGCACTGAAGGAGTGGACACTCCGGAGAAATTTCCAGGCATGGCACTGTAAAGAAAGGGTGTGCCAGTAATGCCTCCAGCAGTGTACCACTGGCACAACACCATCCCCCCCTGATCCCCCCCATGTTGCTGATCCTCCCTGTTGGGAGAGAGGCAGCTGCAGCCTGTGCACCGGCACACAGCTAGGGAAGGCCATTGACTATCAATGTTCCCAAAACATTGATGGTCAGGACCAAATGCTCGATGCTTTGGGCATCGATAGGCGAATAGTTTTATGCCATTTATGGACGGCATCCATTGGCGATTATTTTTATTTTTTTTCCTGCCACTACTCGGACAGTCCCTCCCGCTCAGTCTGTCTCCCGCTTTCCATCTCATCAGCATCACTACAGTGCGCCACGCCTAAGTGGCTTCCAAGTTTGGCCAGTAATGATGCTACAGCGGCATTGGGTGGTCTTGGTCAGCGGCAGCATGATTGGCCTCCCGGGTCCCAGCTGAGTGTGACGTGGCTATGCTGTTGAGCTGTGGCCGCCCCCGACCGTGTGCACAGCCCGCTAATGTAATTCAATAGACGCCACCAGAAGGAAGGTGGACCCCATCCTGGACCCCGCCCCCTCTGTCAGTCTGTCATGGTTACCATCCCACTTTCTCCCTCCTCCTCGGCTCGCCTGCGTTGCCGTCGCCCCGCTACCTGGCCTGGCTACTTCGGAAAAGGTGGTGTGTACACGCGCAGAAGAAAACTTTAACTAGAGTGAGGTCCAGCTAAAGTTTCTACTGGGCTGGGAACAATCTATGGCCAGTAATAGAATGGTTTATAGCCATCGATGGCAACTATCGATGGGGGATGTGTTGATGGCCAGCCCTACACACAGACCACACCCCCTGCAATTTTTTTTACAGGCTCTACTCCCCTGTTGGCCACACCCCTTTTGCCAGGGCTTAAGGTGTGTACACACTTGTACAATTTAGACTATATTACAATTTAGACTATATATACAATTTAGAATATCTGCATACAATTTAGACTATCTGCATACAACTTACACACAGCACATAAAGTCTGTGCATCTCGTGCTTTTAGTACTAGATTGCATCGTATCTAGTACAGCAAGCACGGTGCTGTAGCACACTCTATGCCAGTGGTCTCCAACCTTTTTGGGGGCGGGAGCTACTCGCGACAAAATAAACCGCCCGAAGAGCTACTAAAATAAAAAAAAAATTAAAAAAATATGCATAATAGCCAAAAAATGCCCTTTACACACCGTAATCCCCCTGACACATTATGCCACACACCGCAATGCCCCAGACACAAAATGCCACACACTGCAATGTCCAATATGCTGCATACATACCTCCCAACACTGGAGGTAGAGGAGAATGGACATCTGCGCGTGCCAAAGGCACGCGCCCAAAATTAGGGGTTTCACCTACTACCGTGGTACTCCTGCAAGGCTACATCCCCATTTTTTATTTTTTTTTGCTGTGGGGGCATGGCCAGAGCTCTAAGAACTGTAGCCTATTTTTGGGGAGGTAAGCAAACATAGATTTGGGCACCCCTCACTGTGGTTATTGTGAGTCAGGGGGAAGTATTAATTGGCCAACTAACATAAAGCAAAATAGATATATTGTAGAAAAGACAACCCTGAAACAGGGACAGTGCACGCCGAAGGTCTGTGTCAAAAATTTAGGACATGGCTTTGTGGGGAAGGGGCATGACAACATAATGCCACTTATACACCAGCTAGACCCACTTGGACACACTGTGCTAGGATTACGCACACCATTATGCCACACTGTTATGCCCATTACACAACATGCCACACACCATAATGCCCAGTACATATTATGCCAGAACAAGTACAATACACATATATCCAGTGATCAGGGGACTTCATAAACGGAGGGGACTAATAACTACATACCTAGGGATGAGGGGCTTAAAATAGGAAGAGGACATATAGAATACCTATACATCCATAATTTACAGGGAGAACACTAGTAGAGGGCTCCATAAAGTACAAATATATTCAGTGATGTGAGTGATCTGTACTTAAAGTCTGCATTAAACACATTATGTACAGAGAGAAAACAATGTTCAGTACAGAAGCTGTTTGGCATGCATGTGCTGTGAGTGTGGCACACAGGGATTCAGGTATGCCCAGAATTATGTCTGGTACATAGGGATGCCCAGTGTTGAGTGGGTGACACACAAGGATGCCCCGTGGTGGGTGGGTGGCTGGCACACAGAGGCTTGAGGATGCCCAGAGGTGGGGGGCTGGCACATAGGGATGTGAGGATACCCCGTGGTGGGGGGCACACAAGGATGGGAGAAGGCCCCCCGTGGTGGGTGGGTGGCATTATGGGATCAGAGGATGCCTCATGGTGGGTGGCACACAGGGATGAGGAGGATGCCCAGTGGTGAGTAGGTGGCACAGGGATGGGAGGATGCATCTTGTGGGGATGAAGGGATCAGTTGCACCACTGTATGTAACACATAACAATGGTGGTGGGCTTGCTCACCCTGGGTGTACTTGATGCTGCCATTCTCCCAGCGAGATACATATCCCCGGAACACTGTTCAGCCTGGACCTCCGCCTGCAGTAGATGTCCCGAATGGCGGCGGCTCCTCCACGGACACTACATACAGTAGGCAGCAGCAGAGCATACCATCTCCTCCCCCTCCGGCGGCAAGTCTCCCTCTCATTGGGACATGTAGATACCTATTAGGAGGTGCGGAATCTCCCGCTCACGCCGCAAGAAAGTGACCTCCTGCTGCAAAGTGAGTCACTTTACAGCAGGAGGTCACTTTCTTGCGGCTTTGACCTCCTGCCACCAAGCAAGATCCACTACATGGTGACGGAGCAGCAGGAGGTCACTTTCTTGCGGCGTTGACCTCCTGCCGCCGAGCGACGAACACAAACACGTCAAATGTCAGGCGAGCTACCAAAAATCACGGGTTGGCGGCAATGTTCCCTCTAATTTTACGAAGGCTGTGTGCGGCTAAAGATTTTGGCTGTGCAACTTTGGAATGAAATTTACATTTTTGTGCGTCACTTATATATAACTGGAAAATGACGTTCAGCATTTGCGTTAACTTTACTTCAAAATTATATTAAACATTTGAACATTCAAATTACAGTACACAATGTAGTTAATGGGTAAAACACACATTAATTGAGTCCACAACTGCAAAGAGGGACCACTGCTGCTTTGTGCGCTCAATTGTAATGTCTGTGCGCACGCTCGTCAAGGTGTGTGCGCGCGCACGTGCGCACAGCTTAGAGGGAACACTGGTTGGCGGTCCCTGCTCTATGCTTTTTGTAGTAGATGCTATGCAATCTAGTACTAAAAGCACGGAGTTCATTGCACCGTGTATGGGCACCTTTAGACTATATAGTGCAGATCTGCACTATATAGTCTATGCAGCCAAGACTTTCTGGCTGCGATACAGGTGTGCGCATCGGGATTGCAAGGGTTAAAACCTGTGCGATCTGCATGCGATCCAGATGAGATTTTGACTATATAGTCAAAATCTCATGCACATTGTACGAGTGTGCACACACCATTAGATTGTCCCTATGGGCTATTTCACGCGCTCCGGCTCTTGCCGTACGGCGAAATTCCGCACGGCCAGGAAGTCGTGCACACAGTAGTTTACAATGGAGGGAATGGCCACAGCCCGGCAGCTGTCCCTTCCAGTGGTGGGATCCGGCTGCAACCGGACAGGTCCATTATTAACTACAGTGTGTGCGGCACGGCTTTTCGCCGTGCGGGATTTCGAAGTCCGTCAGGAGCCGGAGTGTGTGAAATAGCCCTTAAGATGATAAGGTAGTGTGCAAAGTTTGAAGACGATATGATTATTTAAAGCGTGAGAGACTTAATGTGGAACATCCATCCATCCATACACACACACACACACACAATCATCATTCAATTAAACGTATGTGTGTGTGTGTGTGTGTGTGTCTGCACATCATATATATATATATATATATATATGTATATATATATATATATATTTATATATATCACCTCCCTGTTACCAGGTTTAACAAAAACATACGGTATACATATACGAAGTCATTCTAGGAGAGAAGAAATACTTATTTTATCTGTACCAGAAAGTATTGAGAATTCCTTTTTTTAGCCTATGAAAGGCAATCATACTTTTGAGATATGTAAAGTTTAATAATAATTTTAAAACTTTTCTGTATATTCAGCCGCCTGTATATAAGTTCTCATCAGACAATCCATGTTTTTCCAACATCTCTGTTTCCATTAACAATCCCATCTGCTCAATCAATGGGTTTTTAAGGCATATTGAATATTATTTTAATAAATATACTGGTGTAATATATATTTTGTCTGCAAATATTGTATGTAAAATCAATGTAAGCAATGTTATGATGTTGATAGGAATCTATGTCATATTTTATAGATCAAAAATACCCCCCCTAACCGGAACGAAACGCGTTAGGTCTTGATCATTATCTCTGAAAATAAAAATTATCCCAAAGAATCAGAATCTACAAGCATATTCTTCTTTCATATTTTATTTAAATATTTTTATGGACATTGCACATTGTAACTAGGGCGCTTCTGACACTATTGTGGGTATATATATATATATATATATATATAACCAACAGTCAGAACCGGCACATCAGGACTTAAACGTAGCCAATGCAGATAATGTGCCCCAGTGCCAGCAATAGGGACCTCGCAGCCCCTTGTAGATACACACTGGAAGAAAGGGCACTCAGGGACTCAGTCATAAAGCGCCAACGTTTCGGGGTCTCCCCCTTCGTCAGGACAGGTACTATATACCTCATATAACATCAGGTTATACTATATACCTGTCCTAACGAAGGGGGAGACCCCGAAACGTTGGCGCTTTATGACTGATTAAACCAGTCCACTTTCACCATACTGAGAGTCCCTGAGTGCCCTTTCTTCCAGTGTGTGTATATATATATATATATATATATATATATATTTTTTTTTTTTTTTTTTTTTTTTTTGGAGGATCCGCACTCACAGCCAGCCAAGGTCATCAATTGGGGTGCTTAACTAGAGTGACAATCAATGTGTCCTAATAATATTCTGTGTATGGGATGATTAATCCATCCCTTTAGAATGTAAGCTCTCACGAGCAGGGCCCTCTCTCCTTATGTGCCTTTCTTAGAATATATAAACCTTTGCCACCCTGATAATTGCTTCAGTGTCCTGTCCCCTGGTGCACCTATCCATATTAACCATGTACTTGTCCGAAACTGTCTTGTACTGTAATTTGTTATGTGTTTTTGATTATAACTATGCTCTGTAAAGCGCTGCGGAATCTGTGTGCGCTATATAAGAAACTGTTAATAAATAATAAATAAATAAATCCACGATGAGCACTCACCAGTAAAAACATCAATCTTTTAATTTCTTACTTGCTTATTACAATATAAAGATCTTACTTCGAGGATCCTCAGATCCTGTAGGTCGACGTTTCGGCCACTAGAGGGCCTTTTTCAAGACAGCTCCAAATACTCACAACTGCACAGTTCAAGGATTTCAAGTACTTAAAATCTTTGAACTGTGCAGTTGTGAGTATTTGGAGCTGTCTTGAAAAAGGCCCTCTAGTGGCCGAAACGTCGACCTACAGGATCTGAGGATCCTCGAAGTAAGATCTTTATATTGTAATAATAATAAGCAAGTACGAAATTAAAAGATTGATGTTTTTACTGGTGAGTGCTCATCGTGGATTAATCATCCCATACACAGAATATATATATATATATATATATATATATATATATATATATATATATATATGCAGGTGTATGTATATGTTTGTTTTGTACTCTTTACTTAATGCAACGACACCTAACCCTAGGTCTCTCTCTGTCACCGCGTGTGTAACAGGCGAGTGTCTCCGTCACAGGATGTCACAAACTAACTGACCCGCCGCCAGTCTCAGGACAGTCACACCTCGCGCAGCCGCCCAGTAGCCGCGCCCTCTCCGTACTTTTGTCCAATCGTTAGAAAGAAAAACACGTTCCCCGGCCCACCCCGCTCTCCTGCGCCAATCCGCCAGCGTGCATGGCGCCCCGCCCGTGTCAGCACGTGTGTCACACACATAGCTGGGACGGGGGGCGGCGGGTGACAGCAGGTGCGGCGGCATGGTGGAGCCCGGGAGCAACAGGAGCAGGAGGAGGGAGTCCGAGGTGAGAGATTGGCAGCCAGAGCAGGAGACCGTGGAGGGAGCTTAGGAGAGGGACTCTGGTGGTCACCTGGGGAATGCATGGCGGCTGCCTGACGGGCGAGGGGCATCGCTGAGTTATGGGATTGGCTGTGACTGCAAACATGTACTTTGTGTTAAGGGTGGGGGTGTAAGGCAATTTATAGCTCATAAGATGTTATAATTAGCAGGGATTGTTGGGACTTGAAGCTCACAAAAGCTGCAGTGCTGTATGGTCCCTAACACTAGGCTAGTGTCATGTGACCTCAGAGGTACAGGACACATTTCTAGCATTCTTGTTAAGTGCCCTACATACATGCCGATGTGTGTATGGTTTTCTAGCGATGCTAGAACGATCAGCAGACAGTGCTGACAGCCCACACACAGGGCAACCTGTGAGCGAGCTGACAGCGCCAGTGTTCTCCGGTAGAGAACAATGACGATCAGCAAGATTCATGCTTATTGACCACAGATCTCGTCCAGCGATAGCAACGCTCGACGACCCACATCGCTGTCGCTATGGCCCCTACACACACCGATGTATGGGCATTTGCCAAATTTAGCAAAGTTGCTTAGACAATGCCTTAATATCAGCATGTGTTTAAGGGGCCTACACACATGCCGATATTAAGGCATTTTCTAAGCGACTTTGCTTAGTTTGGCAAAGTTGCTGAGAAAACGCCCCTACATCGGTGTGTGTAGGGGTTATAGCGACAGCGATGCACGTCACTATCGCTGGCCGAGATTGATGAGCAGTGTCCATTAATCTCGCTGGTCTCCAGTGATTGATGAGCAGTGTCCATTAATCTCGCTGGTCTCCAGTGTTCTCCCCCAGAGAACACTGTCTCTATGTGCTGAGCGACAGAGGCGTAGAACTGCCCGACTTAGCATAGCTCAAGTCTCTGGCAGAAATCGCCATGTGTGTAGGCCCCTTTAGTCCAAGTAAGCGAGCAGCCGAGTATTCTAGGTCCAAAGGTGGCTACATAAAAATGTTTATTTTTGTGAAGAATGCAGTCCTATATGAATGTAACCATTTCCCTGTGATTGAATTAGGTGAGCGAAGACCAGCTGTCTCCTCTCCACGTGATCTGTAATCTATTATCCTGTATTCCTTTGGCGCCTTAAAATAAACATAAGCAGAAACAGTGCAAACAAAACAAGAAAAAAGTGCAAAATACTTAAACATAGTTGACCGTGATTGGAAAAGAACTGTCTCGTTTCAGGAACCTCTGTTCACTGGCTCACGCAGGGCCGGCCCAACCATTACGCTGGGTACGCAGCCGCGTAGTGCGCCGCACTGTGGAGGGTGCCATCACTGTCTTCTCACTCCATTTGCCAGGCGCTCGCTGACATTATATTTAATGTGTTGCCTCTGGGCACCAGCAGGGGGACACAGAGTCTGAGCAATCATGTGGCCAGTGCACGGTTTGCCAGGGGGGCTACTTGTTACACCATGGGGAGTGGAATAGCTTTAAAGACTCGGCTCCCCTCGTCCCATCTGCCCAGGTCAGTGCATTGTAGCTTTACTGCGCACAGGTTCATTACCGCGCCTACCTGGCACACACGCAACACACATTTCTAGCACCTTGCACACCTGTGTGTGCGCAAGGAAGCTCCACAAGCAATAGTACCTCCGGCCCTGTTCCGTAGCTGCACTCTCCACCATAAAAAGCCACAACCACGTATCCACCCAGCTCCCCCAAGGTCCCATGTGTAGAACTGACTGCTCAAGAGTGTCTTCTAGGCTCAGGCCTGACTGGATGTCTGAGTAGGTCCCCATTTAGGTGCATGGCTGTGTATGTAGATGAAATAGGGTGTTTATGTAGGGCATGGGTCCTCAAACTGCGGCCCTCCAGATGTTGTGAAACCACAAATCCCAGCATGCCTTGCCACAGTTTTAACACTCCTTATAGCAAAACTGTGGCAATGCATGCTGGGATTTGTAGTTTCACAACATCGGGAGGGCCACAGTTTGAGGACCCATGATGTAGGGGTACATTGTCAATTTGAGTTGTGTGTGGCAGTAAGGGTGGTTGTAGAATGGTATGGTGGGGACTCTGGCTGAGTACCATATGGGGTTATTGGGAATAAGAGGTTATGTGTGTGGTGATAAGGGGGATAGGAGCTGTGTGATGCAGAATGAGACTTGATGATAATTAGTGAGCTGTCTGCCCTTTGAAAGGACCAGTTCTTTTCTGTTAGCGGAGACTCTCATGGAAAAGAGCAGAGGTCAGTGTTCCCTCTAAGCTGTGCGCACGTGCGTGCGCACACAACTCGACGAGCTTGCGCACAGACATTGCAACAGAGCGCACAAAGCAGCAGTGGCCCCTTTTTGCAGTTATGGACTCAATTAATGTGTGTTTCACCCATTAACTACATTGTGTACTGTGTTTTGAATGTTTACATTTTAATATCACTTTGAATTCAAGTTAACACAAATGCTGAACGTCGTTTTCCAGTTACCGTATATATAAGTGACGCATTAGAGTGAACATTGCCCTGGGCGCTCCCTCCCAGCACTATTCACAGCGCCCTAATATAATCAAATCTAACGAAGGAACTTTCACAAACCTGAGTATGAAACAATTCATCTTTACTCATGTAATATCACCCATACTACTTTTATATGGACCCTGCTATGTCAGAATGGGAGGAGGGGGGGTTTGTTAACGGGTTAGGGTTGCGAGGAGGGAGGGTTAGATTTGGGGAGGGGGGGTGTTAGTGGTAGGCTGTGAGTAGAGCAGAGCATAACTTATACCCCTTTCCCACTGCAGGCTTTACACGTGTAAATGCCGTTTTTTTAGCCTTTTTAAACGGCTAGAGCTGCAGTGGGAAAGCTCCAGGTTGCTTTACACGGGTAACAAATACCGGTTTTTGTTACCCGTGTAAAAAGCAGTGTTTTTACCGTGTAATAGCCGTTTTTTCGGCAGTGGGAAAGGGGTAGCCCTTTACCCGTTAAAAAAAAAACCGGCATGGGGTCCCCCCCCACTGCCGAAACCAGCACCAGGCTGAAGGAGCCGGGGCTGGTAATAAAAAATCAGGAAACCCGACAAATAGGGGTTCCCTGATTTTTTACAACCAGCCCCAGGCTCCAGGTCCGGGGCTGGTTCCCAAAATACGGGGGACAAAATGACTAGGGGTCCCCCGTATTTTAAGAACCAGCCCCAGGCACAACCAGCCAGCAGGGTAATGCCACAGCCGGGGGACACTTATGATATAAGTTCCCGCGGCCAAAGCATTAACCCTACCGACCAGTCAGCCTGGCCAGGGGCCCTGGGGGAGTGGGGACCCCCCCAATAAAGGGGTCCCCCCCCTCCAGGACTTACCTGACCAGGCTGAAGCCTGGTGCTGTCCCCGGTGACCCTGGAGCGGTGGTCACCGGGCTGATGGTATTGTGTAAAAAATAGAATAAAAACCATTGTCTTTTACTGGTGAACTATGAGTCCCAGCAAGCCTCCCCCGCAAGCTGGGACTTGGAGAACCACAAGTCCCAGCCTGCGGGGCATTAAAGGGCCCGCTGGGTCTTGTAGTTCCACAGTAAAAGAAAGAGTTAAATAAACACACTGACACACGTGAAAAATAAAAGTTTAATACATACATAACACATACATACTGATACTTACCTATCTTGAGCCCGTAGGTAGCCCTGGTCCTGATGTCCTGGTCCGTGTCGGCGTCTGTATCCAGTCGGCATCCCTGTCGGCGACGGCGTCGGCGGTCCGGAGTCCGAAGAAATCCATTTGGGAAGCTGTGGAAGGAAATCCTACTCACCTGTCCCAGCGCGACGTAGTCCAGGTAAGGTCTTTGCAAAAAAAACAAACCGAACACCCGATCCAAGCGGACAGCTGAGAGACGCACGGTGTGTTTACATCGTGCGGCTCCGCCCCCGAATGCCGCTATAGGCCGCCTTGCGGCCTAGCGGCTCCTGATTGGCCGCTAGGCCGCAAGGCGGCCAATAGCGGCATTCGGGGGCGGAGCCGCACGATGTAAACACACCGTGCGTCTCTCAGCTGTCCGCTTGGATCGGGTGTTCGGTTTGTTTTTTTTGCAAAGACCTTACCTGGACTACGTCGCGCTGGGACAGGTGAGTAGGATTTCCTTCCACAGCTTCCCAAATGGATTTCTTCGGACTCCGGACCGCCGACGCCGTCGCCGACAGGGATGCCGACTGGATACAGACGCCGACACGGACCAGGACATCAGGACCAGGGCTACCTACGGGCTCAAGATAGGTAAGTATCAGTATGTATGTGTTATGTATGTATTAAACTTTTATTTTTCACGTGTGTCAGTGTGTTTATTTAACTCTTTCTTTTACTGTGGAACTACAAGACCCAGCGGGCCCTTTAATGCCCCGCAGGCTGGGACTTGTGGTTCTCCAAGTCCCAGCTTGCGGGGGAGGCTTGCTGGGACTCATAGTTCACCAGTAAAAGACAATGGTTTTTATTCTATTTTTTACACAATACCATCAGCCCGGTGACCACCGCTCCAGGGTCACCGGGGACAGCACCAGGCTTCAGCCTGGTCAGGTAAGTCCTGGAGGGGGGGGACCCCTTTATTGGGGGGGTCCCCACTCCCCCAGGGCCCCTGGCCAGGCTGACTGGTCAGAGGGTTAATGCTTTGGCCGGTGGGACTTGTATAAAAAGTCTCCCCCCGGCTGTGGCATTACCCTGCTGGCTGGTTTGGCCTGGGGCTGGTTCTTAAAATACGGGGGACCCCTAGTCATTTTGTCCCCCGTATTTTGGGAACCAGCCCCGGACCTGGAGCCTGGGGCTGGTTGTAAAAAATCAGGGAACCCCTATTTGTCGGGTTTCCTGATTTTTTATTACCAGCCCCGGCTCTTTCAGCCTGGTGCTGGTTACGGCAGTGGGGGGGACCCCACGCCGTTTTTTTTTTTAAATTCTCCCCCCCCCCCCCTATCTTTACACTGCTTAAACGGGTTTTTAAACGGGTAAGTGTGAATGTGACAAAAACAGCTTTTAAACGGTAATTTACCGTTTAAAAGCTGCAGTGGGAAAGAGTCTTTATGGCTCTTACCCGTTTAAAGACCCGTTTAAAAAAAACGGGTCTTTACCCGTGTAGGCAGTGGGAAAGCAGCATTATATTGGGAAAAGGCAGCACTGATTGAACCTAAAAGTTTGGTGACATTTTGGGAAGTCATTACTGACTGACACATTTTAAAAGATCAATCAGTGGTTGTAATTATTTCATTTGTCAGCTGTAATGAGACCTGCAAATTCTGGTCTGTTGTACCCCTTTCAGACAGAAAAAAAAAACCTGGAATTTCCCTGGTCCTGGAGGGTAGGTTTTTTTTTCTGTCTGAAAGGGTCAACCCCCGGTCTAAAATACCCGGGCTTCAACCCAGGAATTTACCTGGGTTTTTCCCAGGTCTGAATTCCAAAAACCTGGCTGTCTGAAAGGAATCGACCCGGGTTTTTGGGATTATTACACATGGTTAGGCACTGATTGGCTCTCCTGGTGGGGTACACCCTGTGCATTTCCATGCCCACTCCGATGTGCAAAGTAGGGTTGATGTTACCAGCGCTGTCACAGTAGCTTACTGTACATTACTACTAATTGAACTGACGCCGTAGTCTTTAGACCAGGCATGTCCAACGTTGGCCCTCCAGATGTTGTGAAACTACACATCCCAGTATACAGACTCAGACACACACACTATACAAGTGTCATATATCATTAATCAACACCATGTGCTATGAAGTGCCTCAATGTAGCAGCCGCCCCTTGTTTAACAAATACAAGTTATCTTCTGCTCTGTATACAGGAAACTGTTTTCAGAGAGGATTTAATATGATGCGATAAATTGTGGCAATATCCCAATTCCACAACCCAGCTAAAAAACGGTCAGGATTGGCAAATAAGGCATTTTTAACATGAAATTTATCAGATTCACTGACACATCACCGATCATTGCTGGTCAGCAGATCCGGTCTGCGGTGGCTTCTGGGTCAGATAAACGGCATTAAGATTTATGGGGTCCTTAAGTACAAATACTGCAATCTCTATGATAAGGGGCAGTGATAGATATTAATGATATGTCCTTAGCATGTAGGGTAATTGTGTTAAAGCTTGCCAGATTTATTGCAGAAGTTAATACGGATACTCAATTCAAGGGGCTCGACTAATGGAAAAAAGGGGCAGCCCAGTTTTATGCCAGTGGATATCAAATATGGTGTATTTGAAAGTAACTTTTTCTAATACTTCTGCACATTAGGAGTAATATAGTGTAGAAATTCTAGTAAGGAATTTATCTGTAGAACCCATATGCCTTATCTTGCAACCAAGGATAATAACAGGGAGAGAAGTTTAATAGTGTTTATGGAATTAATTAAATCTACAGTGTTTTTGCCTTTTTATTAATAGGATAAATATGTGCATCACAATTGGTTCAGGCACTAAAATAATAAACCTGGACACATAGGGAAAGTGAACCTCAACATAATTGGTGTTCATTTTAGCACTCTTTTATTCAAAGCCTGTGCAATTCCTCTTCCCTGCCCTGGGGTGTCGCTCTCTGCTGTGGTGCTTCTTGCACAGGTCTGGTCTATATTTCGGCACTGATATGCAGATTGCAGAACAGAACTTTGCTAGAAGCACCACTGCAGAGTGTGACACCTCCGGCAGGGGAATTGCATGGGTTTTGAAAGATACAGGGTACCAGGAGTCTAAAATAAGTATCTCTCAAGTGTGAAAACAAAATATTAAACATCACAAGAACGGCACTGTATATTAAATAAAGCCTTAACACCAGAATTTTTTTTTTTTATATTCACAAATAACATGTTTATTTGTATTTATTATTAGCAATTCTATGTTAATGCTGTACATAAATGCCAACAATGAATTGGGTATAGTATTTAAAAGGGAAAAAAAAATCTGAAAATGTGTATAAAATAAACTTTCACCTTCAGTCAGATTTGGAAATTAATTTTTTTTTATGGTCTGTTTAAGGAATAAAAGTAATTTGATCAAATTACTCATATTGTTTGTGGGAACTTGTATAATATATAGTAACAGCATCCTAGTAACCCCTCCAGGATCATGGCAGGGCATGGTGGAGAGAGAAAGAGGGCAGCTTTAGCTCTGCCAGCCCGCACGCCGATGTCATTAATGTAAGCAGGCCCGGCCCGCTGATGTCACTTTTGTGGATGGCTGCCCCCAAGCGCTCTGGTCAATATAAATGGATGCCGTGCACATGGTATCTATTCACACTGTGGCCGGGACCCACAGGCCCAGCTGTTATAGCAGGGAGTGTTTTGCCCCGGTTAAAACTGTGTAGAGCAGGGTTGGACAATAAGCGGCTCTCCAGCTCATCCCAGCAGGCCTTGCATCAGTTTCAGCAAGGCTAAATAGAAATCTAAGGCAAGGCATGCTGGGATGTGTAGTTCATCAACAGCTGGAGTGCCTCTTGTTGCCCACTCTTGGTCTAGAGCAGGGCTGGGCAACAACGGCCCTCCAGATGTTAATGAACTACACATCCCAGGATGCTTTGCATTAGTTTTGCTATGTGGCCATGCTGAAACTGATGCAAGGCATGCTGGGATGTGTAGTTCATCAACATCTGGAGGGCCGCTGTTGCCCAGCCCTGGTCTAGAGTGAACACTAGCAACCTGAGGTATTGCCCCTGTATCAGTGCAGAAGGATAGTATAGTAACTATAAATGAGATGTTGGTAGTCTTCTCTCTAGCACTGAATGGGATAAGTGACCTCTGCAGTCCTGCAGTTAGCTATAGACGGACAGATTTCAAGCAGCTGGGACTCACAAGAACTTATTATTAGATTCTGCTTCTGTCCATTACACGCCCTCAGCTGGCACTGCGGCCAGTTCATGACTTGATCTGTTACAGATTTAAAACCCTCCAGTAATACATTTACTTTTATAAACACATTTAAATAAAATATTGTATCTACTTGTAGGACTTTCAGACTTGTGTTGTGTTCCAGACAGACCCTGACATGAATGAAACATTCTGGACAATCTTTAAAGACATCAAGTTGATCTCACATTATTGTTTTCTTATTCTCAGGTTTTTATATAGTACCGTTTATCAAAATGGGCCACTTTAAATGAAATGGCTTGTTATGTGGATTGGAGCGCCACAAGGTGTGCTTCAAGAGAACTTTTTGCCTTACCTGTTCAGAAGCAAAGTCTCTCTAAAAAAGGGTTTGCATTGATGGACAAGTCCTGTACAGTTGGCTTTTTAATGTTCACCTATATCCTTTAATTTCAAACATTAGTATTGAGGGTGCTTTCGTACCAGTCACACCAGTGTGGTTATTTGTGGCTCTCTTTGTGGTAGTAGTACATGGTATAGCCAGCTAATTGGCTTTTGTTCTTTCCAGGGCTCACAAGATGGTCCCAGTTTGGAGTTTGAGTACAACGATGCAGACCACTTGCCAGCGGAGTTGGCAGGTAAATGTTTAAGCTTATCAATAACATACTGCTGCTGTCCTCTTTACATGATTACTCAAGCATATTCGTGGACTACACTTACAGTATATATATGCCAAGGAATTCTGTCTGTCTGTCTATAGGGTGGTTTCTAAATTCTAGTGGGCTAAAGGACCTTTCACACCCAGGGCACACCCACACCACCAATTGTTGCTTTTAGAAACCAGGTAGTGAGCCTGCGAGGGTCCATTTGGGTATCCCTTGTTCCAATCTTGCTTCTCTTCTCTCCATCCCCTCTCCTCCCCTGTCATGTCAGGAGGTCCTTTTAGCCCACTTGAATTTAGACCTAACTATATGTCTAGTGTCTCCAAAACACTGCCATCTGTTGGCAGCGAGTGAAACTAAATCTTTCTCTCACTCACATGCACAAACACAGAGGCAATCACAAGGTAGCAGAGTTGCTTTCAAAGCATTAGCTTCGAGCGGGTTTACTAGTAGCATAATATGGTCTTTGACTGTGATTTAAGCAGCACACCTAGATTTCCTCTACGTTGCATGTGGTAAATATGTGAGGAGCAGAAGGGAGCATTTCCTAAACTTAGTTTTGTTAGTGCTTAGCAAAGGCCAAAAATGTTAAATAAAATAAAGGTTATCGAGGGCTCATTTTGATGGGTATTGTGATAGGGCACATAAAATAGGACACATTTTGCAGATGTAACTTGCAAATTACTGGATAGAATGTCATCTTCAGGTAGTGGAGGTGTAGGAGTATGTGTGCAGTGAGTGGAGGGTTGGGGAATGTTGGGTGGAAATACCTCTCCAGAGAGCTGAGGAGAGGTGCACAATGGAAGGAAAGGCATCACCAGAGATGTAGGTGTGTGCTGGGTGGAAAGGTGTCACCAGAGAGCTTTGGGTACTGGATGGAATGTCCTCTTCAAGGAGTGGAGTAGTAGGAACACTGGTTGTAGAGGTGTATCCATAGAACAGAGAGTGTGTTGGGTGGAGAGGTGTCAGCAGAGAGTAGAGGGTATACATTGAGTGGAGAGGCATCTGCAGAGATATGAGGATAGGTGTGTGCTGGGTGAGGAGGTGTCACCAGAGAGTGGAGGGTTAGGGAGTACTGGGTGGAAAGACATCTCCAGAGTGCTTGGTGGTAGGCGCACAAGCTGAAGAAAGGCATCGCCAGAGACTGGGAGTAGGTATGCACTGGGCAGGAAAGTGTCACCAGAGAGTGGGGAGTAGGTGGTTGCAAGCAAGCCATTAAGGAAAATTGGTGCAATCCTAAAACAAATTGTGCTGTACATCAAATATGCTTTGTAAGTAAGATCTCAAGGTTCCAACCATAATCTGTTTGGCCTTATTCTCACAGAGCTGTACAGTTACACAGAGGAGACAGACCTATGCATGAACCGCCAGTGTTTTGAGGAAAAGTTTAAGCTCCAAGGTAATTCCTGATCATTTGTTTCCAGGGGTAAATCTCAAAGAAATATAAAACAGCTACTACACCAAACAGAATCGAAGTTATACCTGTATTTTAACAATTACTTTTTTGCAATACTTTGTACAGTAAGCTCCTTTGGACTTCTTGCTTCATGTTACCTGTATGGCATCTGCAACTACAAACTTAAAATACAAGCAAACAAATCCAACAATTATACATGCATGGTCAGATCCAGAAGAAAATGACAGGGGGCGCACCATTATTCAGACTTGATCGCAGGGCAAATTTGTTCTCAAAATGGACAAAACCAGGTTGCACTGTTGGGTGGGGCAAATGTTACATGTGCAGACAGTTTGGTTTGGGTGGGGTGTGTTCAAACGAAAATCTAAATTGCAGTGTACAAATAAAGCAGCCAGTATTTACCCTGTGCAGAAACAAAATACCCCCCCCCCCCCCCCTCTGCACGTTTTACATCTGCCCCACCTGCAGCGCAACATGGTTTTGCCCATTTTTTTTTTTTTTTTTTTTATAATATTTTATTAATTTTCTTTAGTATGAAATATAAAAACATGCATACATGTATATAGCAATACATAACAAACATGTATACATCTATATAGCAATACATATCAAAAACACAAAAATATAACAATACCTGGCAGTAATGCCTATCAATCCTTTAACGGCAATACCTAATGCTTCAACTATGCTATCAGCGTCTTTTGCTGTGGCCTTCTTGTATATTCTATATCTTTCCCGCCTTTTATCCCCATATTTACTCCATAGACCTGTTTATTTATTTCTTTCTCTCTGCTTAAGTCTTATCTTTGTTCGTTTATTTAAAATGGGTGTCTTCCAAGGCGTACTGTTTCTTCATTATACCAAGAAGTTAATTTTATTGCCTGTCTTAGCGATTCTTTTGTTGTTGGAGAAATGTTTTTAATATACGGTGCCCAAATGGAAAAGAATCTTTCCGCCTTCCTTTCTTTATTTAAAGACATTTCAAGCCAGTCCATATGGAACAGGTGCGAGACCCGGGGTTCTAGCAAAGTTAGAGTTAAGGTATTATTTGACACCCACTGCGATAAGATTGTCTTCCGTGCTGCGGCGAAAATTTTTGCCAGGAATATTTTCTCTCCTTGGGTTATATTTCTTTCCCTTACTTGGGTATGTATATCCCACAGGGCCCATTCTGGAGTGAGCGCTACCCTGATCTCATATCTGTTCCATATGTAGTCGCCAATCGCCTGCCAAAACTTATTTACCTCTGGACACTGCCACATGCAATGCATTATGTCTGCATCAGCTACCTTACATTTAAAGCATGTTGAGTCTGATGTTAAACCCATTTGCCATCTTCTTTTCGGCGTATAATAGGCCCTATGCAGCAACTTATATTGCATCTCTGCATATGTGGCCGTGATTAACGTTTTATTTAATCGTACAAAAGCTTTTAAGATTGCTTGTGGTGTTATGCCTGGTAAGTCCTCTGACCACCTCGTAAACCCCATATTCTCTCCCTCCACTAATATCTGTTTTTTAATATGTTGATATATCAATGATGTTGTAATCATTTTGTTTTTATTCCCCATGCTCTTTATCATTTTATTTAGATTTTTCTCAGTTTCAATAACTGTTATTTTTCTTGTAATACTCTGGACATAACTTCTCAATTGGAAGTATACAAATCTGGGTATTGATTATATCAACATATTTTTCGCATAACCCCTGGTATGGCAAGACCGCTGTACAATTTTCGTTCATAACATTGTGCAGGGTTCTCATTCCCGCCCGGTCATAGCTCCTGACAAGTCTGCTATCTTGTAGGGTTGGCATGCCTGTTTCAGTATTGTGCAGTAATGATTGGAACAATGTGTTATGCAAAGTCATTCCCAGCCCAGCATGGGCAAGCCTCCATGCTGCACAGGTTGCCATCAGCATCGGATTATCTGCTACCTTTGCCGGGTATTTTGACGGCCTCATATGCAGCAAACTTGTCAGTGGTATTTCCGGGCAAGAAGCTTGTTCTATTGCCAAATTTACATAATGTTCTTTTGCGTGTATCCAATCTACCGCGTATCTAAAGTTCGCTGCCACTGTGTAACTCTTTATACATGGCAGATTAATACCTCCCAGTGAAGTTTGTTGGGTTAGTTTGTACATTGAGATTCGTGGCTTTTTTCCTTCCCATATAAATCTACTGATCTCTCTGTTTAGTAGTTGTATGTCAGGGTCTTTAATCAGCAGGGGTAGGGTTTGTATAACATATAGCAATCTAGGGAATGATATCATCTTAACCAGCTGGCATCTCCCTATATATGATAGCGGTAAAGACCGCCATGCCCGAAAGTCTGTTCCAATTTTTTTAATTACCGGTACATAATTTGCCTGGTACAGTTCTGCTGGGTTTGCCGTTATGACTAGCCCTAGGTATGTAATATGATGATCTGCCCATAAAAATGGAAAATCATGTGTCCATCCTATTTTTGCCTCTCTATGCAATGCCAATACCTTAGTTTTTGCTTTATTGACCATAAATCCTGATATATCCTCAAACTCCTTCAACGTCCTTAGAAGGCTAGGAAAGGCCTTCTGTGGGTTTGTAAAGTATAACAAAAGGTCATCAGCGTATGCTGATACCTTTAACTCTACGGCTCCGAATTGTATCCCCTTCCATTCCGTTTGGGAGTGGAAGATTCTAATAAGTGGGTCTATGGCGATGTTAAATAGTAGAGGGGATAATGGGCACCCCTGTGGGGTCCCCCGGGCCAGCTCAAATCTAGACGTATTCAGGCCGTTTATTGTCAAACTAGGTGATTCATCGCGCCCTACGGGCGCTCTTCACACCGTCGTAAGGGGCTGCGCCCCCTTAATTTGTGAACGTTTGTATATGAGAAATATGGTTAGAATTGTATGAAAGATGCCTGTATTGCAACTTAGGTGTCCGCGAATCGCGGGAGGGGGGGTCGCGGAGGGTGCCGCGAATTGCAGGAGGGGGGGTTGTGGGGGGGTGGATGCTGCGAATTGCGGGAGGGGGGTCGCGGGGAGGGTTGCCGCAAATCGCGGGAGGGGGGTTACGGGGCGGGGGTTGCGGCGAATCATGGTAGGGGGGGTCGCGGGGGGTGTGCCGTGAATCACGGGAGGGGGGTCACGGGGTGGGGTGCCGAGAATCGCGGGGGTGTGTGTGTGTGCCGTGAATCACGGGAGTGGGGGTTGCGGGGGGGTGGGGGGGGGGTGTGACGCGAATCGCCAAAAGAAAAAATCAACACAGAAAGGTCAACACATGTAAATGTTGACATAAGTGTGGCACTTCATTGGTGTCCATGTCGACACATGAGAATGAATATGAAAACATTCAAAAAATGAAAAAAAAAACTTCAAAAACTCATGTCAACCTTTTTCATTGTCGACCATAGCCATGTCAGTGTTTTCCATGTGCAGTTTAATTCTGGAGCTGCCGCGAATCGCGGGGGGGTGCCGCGAATTGCGGGAGGGGGGGTTACGGGGCGGGGGTTGCGGCGAATCATGGGAGGGGGGGTCGCGGGGGTGTGCCGTGAATCACGGGAGGGGGGGTCACGGGGTGGGGTGCCGAGAATCGCGGGGGAGGTGTGTGTGTGTGTGCCGTGAATCGCGGGAGTGGGGGTTGTGGGGGGGGGGGGGTGTGACGCAAATCGCCACAAGAAAAAATCAACACAGAAAGGTCAACACATGTAAATGTTGACATAAGTGTGGCACTTCATTGGTGTCCATGTCGACACATGAGAATGAATATGAAAATATTCAAAAAATGAAAAAAAAAAAACTTCAAAAACTCATGTCAACCTTTTTCATTGTCGACCATAGCCATGTCAGTGTTTTCCATGTGCAATTTAATGCTGGAGCTGCCGCGAATCACGGGGGGTGCCGCGAATTGCGGGAGGGCGGGGTTCACAGGGGTTCCGGTGGGGGGTTGCCGCGAATTGCGGGAGGTGGGGGGTCACGGGGGGTGCCGCGAATTGCGGGAGGGGGGTTGCGGGGGGTGTGACGCGAATCGCCACAAGAAAAAATCAACACAGAAAGGTCAACACATGTAAATGTTGACATAAGTGTGCCACTTCATTGGTGTCCATGTTGACACATGACAATGAATATGAAAACATTCAAAAAATGAAATAAATCTTCAAAAACTCATGTCAACCTTTTTCATTGTCGACCATAGCCGTGCCAGTGTTTTGCATGTGCCATTTAATCCTGAGGCTGCCGCGAATCGCGGGTGGTGCCGCCATTTGCGGGAGGGGGGGGGTTGCGGGGGGTGGGTGCCGCGAATCGCGGGAGAGCGGGGTTCATGGGGGTTCCGGTGGGGGGTTGCCGCGAATTGCGGGAGGGGGGGGGGTCGCGGGGGGTGTGACGTGAATCGCCACAAGAAAAAAATCAACACAGAAAAGGTCAACACATGTAAATGTTGACATAAGTGTGGCACTTCATTGGTGTCCATGTCGACACATGAGAATGAATATGAAAATATTCAAAAAATGACAAAAAAACTTCAAAAACTCATGTCAACCTTTTTCATTGTCGACCATAGCCATGTCAGTGTTTTCCATGTGCAATTTAATTCTGGAGCTGCCGCGAATCACGGGGGGGTGCCGCGAATTGCGGGAGGGGGGGTCGCGGGGGTGGGTGCCGCGAATCGCGGGAGGGCGGGGTTCACAGGAGTTCCGGTGGGGGGTTGCCGCGAATTGCGGGAGGTGGGGGGTCACGGGGGGTGCCGCGAATCGCGGGAGGGGGGGTTGCGGGGGGGTGTGACGCGAATCGCCACAAGAAAAAATCAACACAGAAAGGTCAATACATGTAAATGTTGACATAAGTGTGCCACTTCATTGGTGTCCATGTCGACATATGACAACGAATATGAAAAAATTAAAAATAAATCTTCAAAAACTCATGTCAACCTTTTTCATTGTCGACCATAGCCATGTCAGTGTTTTGCATGTGCCATTTAATCCTGGGGCTGCTGCGAATTGCGGGGGGGAGGTGCCGCGAATCGCGGGAGGGGGGTCGCAGGGGGGGTGCCGCCAATCGTGCAAGGGGGGGTCGCGGGGGGGGGTATTTTTGCCGCGAATCGCGGGAGGGAGGTCGCGGGGTGGGTGTTTTTTCCGCGAATCGGGGGGGGGGTCACGGGGGAGGGTTTGCCGCGATTCGCGGGAGGGGGGGGTCGCGGGGTGGTGGTTATGCCGCGAATTGCGGGAGGGGTCGTGGGGGGGTTCTTTTTGCAGCGAATCGCGGGAGGGGGGGGTCGCGGGGGTGTTTTTGCTGCGAATCGCGGTAGGGGGGGTCGCGGGGGAGCGGGAGGGGGGGGTTTTGCCGCAAATCGCGGGAGGGGGGCGCTCACCTGGTGGCTGTGGAGTAGCAGTGCTGGGCAACATGGGAAGGCAGTGGGTGTCTGGCACTGTCTGTGGGCTCACTGGGCTGGTTCTCTGTCACATACCTCCCAACATCACCCTCTCCAGGAGGGACACAATGCTCTGTTTCTAGACTTCCCCTTAATGTATGATTGCCATCACCTGTTTTAAACAGGTTAATTTCTCAGAAAGGTGTTCAGCACAGATGAAGGCAATCACACATTAAGAGGAAAGTCCAGGAACAGAGCGTTATAGACACAGACACCCACTTTGAGTGACAGATGTAGCCAAATATATAGGAGATGCGCTTTCGGCGAGGAATACAGGTTCCTGAACAAAGTGATAAATCCCACTCCCAGCCTTTGCGTATGAAATACCCTTAACAAATGTGCCCAGGATACTCGATCAAATGCCTTGTCGGCATCACAACTCACCAGCAGGGAGTTTCCCTTAGCTAGTGAGTGTGATTGTACCAATGCCGCTATCACTTGCCTGATGTTATGTATTGAAGATCTGCCCCTTAAAAATCCCGTCTGTGACGGGTGAATCAATTTCGGCAAAACCAGCTGTAATCTGTTAGCAATAATGGGTGTTAGGATTTTGAGGTCCTGATTTAATAATGAGATCGGTCTATACGATGTCACCAAATTTGGATCTTTTCCCATTTTTTTAATCACAATTATTCTTGCCTCGTTGAACCCCATCGGGGGTGAACCACCCTTAATGATGTAGTTAAAAAAGGCAAGCATGTATGGCATCAATTCTGGTAGCGTCAATTTATAATATTCCGCACTTAGGCCGTCAGGCCCTGGTGATTTACCTTTTGATAGTTTATTTATAACTTGTTTGAGTTCTACTTCTGTTATTGGGTCTATTAATGCCTCACTTTCTGATTTTGTTAATGTAGGGAGTTTGGCTCTTCTCAGGAAGTCCATCCCTAGCTTTGGTTGATCTTGGGGTGGTGCATACAGGTCCTTATAATAATTTAAGAAAGCGTCCGCTATTTCTTCCGTCCTTTTATTCTGTATCCCTCCCTCTGAGGTTATGTTTATGATACGGGTTGCTGGTCGGTGTCCTCTGGCCACCGATGCTAGCAATTTCCCAGCCTTATTACCCCATCTAAAATACCTATGCTTTTGAAGGTCTAGGTAGTATTGAGCTTTTTCCGTACATACAGTATCGTATAGTGCTTTTGTTTCCAAAAATACCTGGCGGGTCTCCCGAGTACCGCTGCTCAGCATTGCTGCATATGCTACTGATACCGCCGTACTCAGTTCTGCATATCGTTTCTGTATTATTTTTCGTTTTACTGCTACATAAGCCATAATACAGCCCCGCATGACAGGCTTAGAGGCCGCCCAAAATAAATTTATGTCGTCTATGTGCTGTATATTATCTTCCACATAATTTTGAAGGTGCTGCTTCAATGCTGCCCCAAACTCGGGGGAATCCGCCAAGTATGTAGGAAATCTCCAATTACGGGACTGGGCGATTGGAGCCTGCAGTGATAGCTTGAACCAAGTTGGTGCATGGTCTGAGATTAATATTGGTTCTATTTTAGACTGGATTACCCTTGTTAATAAAGTATTTTGTATTAGCCAAAAGTCTATTCGTGTTGATGTGTGATGTGGGTGGGAGTAAAAGGTATATTCCCTGTCTGCTGGGTGCTGATGTCTCCATGGATCTGCCACATCCAGGGAGCTCATCAGCAACCGCAGGCCTGGTGGGGGGGTGTTCCTGCTATTATCCTTGGATTTATCCAGTAGTTGCTGTTGTGTGGTATTAAAGTCTCCCCCTATTATTATCTGTCCCTCCGCCCAGTCCTGCAACTGCACATATAAGTTTGTAAAAAATTCCGTATTAGGGCCTGTAGGGGCATATATTGTAGCGATCGTAAACAATTCTCCCTCTATTTTTATTTTAGCAAACAGAAATCTACCTTCTGGATCTTGCAATTTTCCCATTATTTCATAACTCAATGATTTATTTATAATGAGCATAACTCCTCTTTTTTTTGTGGGGAAACAGGTGGTAAGGTATTCTGAAAACCAACTATCTCTGAAAGTATTAGGGTCTCCCTCCTTCCAATGAATTTCCTGCAAAACCGCTATGTCTGGTTTTAGGCGTTTTAGGTGCTGTGCTATTTTTTTTCTCTTCAATGGGGAATTCAATCCCTCCACATTCCAGGATACAAATTTTATACATGTACGATTGGTCCTTGAATCATTCGGGGAACTACTCATGTCAATTTATCTTTATGTACTCTACTATTTGGTTTACCTCCATAATAATGATATAACCTATGTTCGTGGATATTTTTACCTATTTTAAAGCCTTCAAGTGTTTGTATGAACATGCTTTCTGGGTGTTGTATACCGTTTAGTCCTAGTCGTGATATTATTAATTGTACTAATTTCCCCCTAGACCCCTTGAAACTCCCAATCGGCCCAAATAAATTTCCTCACGTGTGTGTGAGATATCTTTCTGTGAACTTGTGGTTCTATAACAAAAACAAAGAGAAAAGAAAAGAAAAATTAACCCGGCCAAGAAACCCCTGTTCCTCTTCTTTACCACACTACACCTCTGCTTCCGTCCTAACCGTGACCTTGCTAGCTTTACTAATGACCCTTTGGGCCCTCCGAGATCACTCAGTCGGCTCAAGAGCGTTCCCTCATATATTTGTAAAGTACCCCTCTGTAAATTTGTGTTTAGCAGAAAATTATCATTTCTCACAGGCCTAAGATGGAAACTATCTCTTTCCACAGTGATATGCCTATATTTTAGACTGGAAGGTAACCTTGTTAGTTTTACTAGTTCCCCCCTGGGTCCCCTGGAACCACAAAGTTGGTCCAAGGGCAGTGCTTCATAAAGGGTGCCACTCTGTGAATTTGTGATTCTGTGACGTAAACAATCAAATAGTGACAGTAACATAAAAACCCACTCAATCCAAGGATGCATATTATCTCTTTCCACAGCATTATCAAAATACGCTTCCTCATATGTTTGTGAAATACCTTTCTGTGAACTTGTAGTTCTGTGACAATAATAAAAATGAAAAAAAAAAAAAAAAGAGAAAAAATGGCCTTATTGACTTTACTAATGTCCCTTTGGGCCCTCTGAGATCACTCAGTCGGCTCAAACGCATTCCTTCATATATTTGTAAAATACCTCTCTGTGAATTTGTGATTCTATAACATACACTAAAAAAAAACAAAATTAGCAGAAAATTAGCGTTCTTCTCAGGCCTAAGATAAATATTTACTCTTTCCATAGTGTTATACCTATATTTTAAACTGAAAGGTGATCTTGTTATTTTTACTAGTTCCCCCCTGGATCCCCTGAGACCGCTCAGTTGGTCCAAGGACAATTCTTCGTAAAAAGTACCTCTCTGTGGATTTGTGATTCTATGACATGAACAATCGAATAGTACCAGTAAAGAAAAAACCATCTCCATCAGGAGATGCATGTTATCTCTTTCCACCGCACTATGCCTACATTCTAAAAAAAAAAAAAAAAAAGTGAAAAATAACCTTCCCCAGAACAAATATCCAAAAAATAGCAGGAGAATAAGGCCTATCCCAATCAAGAGATAGGTATTTTCTATGACCTAAGCAGTCCAGAAATATTAAGAACATCAATATGCATATGGACTCCAAACCAAGCAAAAAACAACCATTACATCTTTCAATGACATTACTATACCCAATTTCCCCCTTCCCTTTCTTTAGCTGTATAGTTACTCTATCAGTTATGTACTTTATGTTGATTATGAAAATTAGCATCCTATATAAATAGGCCCTTAACTTTAAGCCCTTGTAAATCATACCCTTTACTCTAGGTTCTATCATTGGCCTTAGCCCATTGATAATATACTTGCAGAGTTTGTTTCATCTTAGTCTTTGTCCTTTGGTATATACCCCGTACTTCCAAGGACCGAGTCCATGAAAATCTGGGCTGATGAGACTGTTTCAAACATGTATGATTTTTCATTGTGGGTTATCCGTAATTTTGCTGGGTAAATGAGTGCGAACCTGATACCTTTTTCAAACAAGGATTTACAGATTGGGGAAAATTCTTTCCTTTTTGTCGCGACCTGTGATGAGAAGTCCTGAAATAGAAGCACTTTTTCCCCCTGATATTTCAGGTCTCTCTTCTTTCTGTACATGTCCAGGACATGGACTTTATCCTGGTAATTCAGAAATTTGAAGATTACTGGTCGAGGTCTGCGGCGTTCGGATTGGCTTTCTGGGCCGATGCGGTGGACCCTCTCAATCAGCATATTTCCAGTTTCTGTCGAACATTGTAGTTCACGGGGTAGCCATTTTGAGGCCATATCCATCAGATCTTTTTGCTTTACCGATTCCGGCAGTCCAATCATCCGCAAATTATTTCTTCGGCTCCGGTTCTCGGCTTCTTCTAGTTTTTCCTGAATGTTTGTTATTGTTGCTTCATGGGAAATTATAGTGGCCTAAGCCAAATTCAGTTCGTCCTCAATATTAGAAATCCTCTGCTCCGCCTCGATCAGCCGAGACCCGTGTTCTCTGAGCTGTGTTACTACCGTCTCAATTGCTTCCTTGATGCCGGCCAATTTCTCATCGAGCAGTGGTGCCAGTATCGCGGTGATTTCTTTGGCAGTAATAGTCGCTGCTGTTTTTTGGGTTGGAGAGTCCACATTTTTAGATGTTATGTAATTATCTGGGGAAGCTGGTGGGCTAGTTATATAGGAGGACTGAAACTTTGTGTCTTTGCTTTTTGCAGCTGTACCTCCTTTGCCGCTTCTAGCTGTTTTCCCTACAAATTTCTCCATTACCTCTGCTCCCAAGCTGTCGACTCTTTGGCTGTGTGGCCCTTCTTTCTCCTATCACCAGTATACGTTTAGTGGGGAGGAACCAGCTGGGATCTAGGGTAGGCAGATCTTATAATCAGTAGTCAGCCGACCCCTAGGTATGCTTTTTCCGCACAACTGTCTATTAAAAGATTTGTATATGAGAGTAGTCCTTTAAGACCTGTGTGGCCTGGAGTTTTATGCTTCAGGAGGACAATAATGGAGTTTAGGGTATCAAAATTTCTATTGTTCCCTGAGCAGGTCCCCTCTCTCCACACTAAAGGCGATATATAATTCACCCCAAAACAGCAGCAGACACTTAACTTTGTAGAATTGTCATACAGTGCACCGGCCGGTGTATTACCTTAACCTTCGCTTGGATATGCAGAGGCAGCGGTGTGCGGGTTCTCGTGAGGCTGGATACCCACTCTTTCAAGAGGCAGCTCGATGTAATGGCTGGCTGCTTATTAGCTAGTGGTGCTGGCTTGCTTACTCAGCCTCCCGTCAGGCAGGGTCTGTCAGCTTCTCACCCCTCCGCTTCGTATATAGCGTCTCCTGACGAGGGAATAACTGCCCGCTCCTTCCGTGTGCAGCTCAGGGAAGTGGCTAGCTGCTTGGCGGCTGGGTGTGCTGGCGTCTTTCGTCCGGCGGCACTCTCCGGCTTCTCCCCACACAGCACAGCGTGTAGCAGAGCAGAACGCTGCGCTGCGGTCTCCGTCTCCGTCTCCTGACGTCTACAGCGTGTGACGTCCACCCGGTCGCCTTACTGACGTACCCGCTGGATCTGTATGGCGCGTCTGTTGGTCTCTGCGCCTGATTCCGGTTACGATGGCTCTTTGGTGGGAGAGCTGGATCCTCTCTTCTTCCCACGTTTATCTCCCAGATCCCCGTCTCTCACTCGGGTCTGTATCTCCAATACTTCGGCCGCTTTAGTTGGTAGCAGCCCTTGGAGCAGAGAGCTCACTTCAACACGGCCTTTCCCTAGGTCCGCCCACCGGAAGTTCCGGTTTTGCCCATTTTAAGAAAAAAAAATTGCCCAGTGATCAGGTCTGAATTAGGCCCTGTTAGCAGTGTTAAGGGATATGGTCTCACTGTAAGGGGTGTGGCCTTGCAGGATATGCCATCCCCATGAGCCACACGCCTCATTTTCGTCATGATGCAAACCCTAGACCCGTCACGCATTCAAAATGGGTGCTCCTCCAACCAAATGAGTGATATTGGAAGACCCGTTCTGTATGAATATAAATTTTGTTCACATGCCTGGTACTGGAAGGAAGCTGCGTTTTGAGGGAAGTTTGCCAGCCGCTCTGTCCTCTGCTTGTTATGCACACTGTACACATCCGACCCCATCCCTAATCGCTCCCTAATCAAGAATTGTTAAAGTTACCCCCCAGTGCATTATTTTTATCATTATCCTTTATGTATAATATGCTGCAAGGGATCCGCAGCTCCCAATTGCAGAGTACTTAAACTATAAGCCACAGTTTCCTGTCCTGTTTATTCATTAAATACAATAAAGGACAAATGCAGGGTTCACAGCTGCATTAGCAGACAACTGAAATAAGTATGTGTCGCAAAAAAAAGCAGGATTTGGTGCCATCAAATAGAAGGAAAAACACACGAGGAAAGAGGGCTCTGCTCATGAAATCTTACATTCGAAACATTATCAATGATAATTAAAAAAAAAAAAAACACATTTTTTTTTATTAATAGAATGAGAGAGACATTACAGACCTACAAAAAGGTCTGACAATATTATCACACCATGTCGCAAACATACATCAATTAATACCACAGGGGATATAGATATATAATTTTGAAAGAAAAAAAGATTGCAAAGGGAAGAAGAGTAAAATATACAAGAAGGAGAGAGTGAAGGGGGCCAACCCGAACAGACACAACTATGGCAAGACAACATGATGCGCAAACAATTGGAAATGAGAAGGTGGTCTGTGTGTTGGAAAGTCCTAGGGTGGTCAAGTGACTGTAGGAGGAACTCCAAAGTAAGAAGTTCATGGTTCCCAAACCTTCGAGAATGTTTTAGAGGAGCCCCTGAGTATGCTAGTAATAAATTCCATAGAGTGGACATGCCATACTTTAGCTATGATTTCACTTATATTCGGTGCCTCAGTTGATTTCCAAGCAGTGACTATTGGACCTCTAGTCGCCAGGACCATATGGGTAAAGCGTTTGTTTTGATGACGAGTTGCCTCTGGGATACATACTGAGAGAAGAAAAAAAATTAGGAATAAAGGGGACCTAAATATCTAAGATAGAGCCAACCAAATTATTTCCAGAGGAGAGCTAATTTTGAGCATTACCACCAGATATGAAGGAACATTCCATCCGACTCACTACAGCGCCAACAGGCAGGGGAGATTTTAGGGTGCGGTTTGTTCAGTCGGATAGGGACAAAGTAGCATCTGTAAAACAAGTTATAGACAATTTCTTTCATAACAACACAGATGAAACTGGAGGCAACATTAACATAAATATCGGTCCAGTCTTCATTGTCCAAGTTTTCTCGCAAGTCGGTCTCCCAGGCCCTCTCATGAGAATCTCTATCATCTGGGGATGATGGTAGAAATGAGACCTTTAGTAGATGTTTCCTGTATTACTAGACCCTATGAGAGCTCTATGGTTAAGCTGTGAAGTTATTTTAGAATGAACATGGTGAATTTGTAAATATTGAAAAAAAAGGCAGTGAATGACGAATTCTGAATGACATCATATCTACTTCGATAATTCCTCCAGTAGACAAATGCGCCCGGATGAAGTCAATGATATTTTTATTAAAAAATGATTATTTTTATGTTTTAGGATAATTTACAAAACACTAAAATAAATACAAAGGCTCATATGCCCACTCCCCTCCTTCCACACACCACCCCATATGTATCTTCCAGCCTCCTGGATCCTGTGTTACTCCAGATCGAAAGCTTCCAGCAGTCCTCCTTATAGTCTTGCCTTCTGGCTACCCAGTACCTGCCTGCTCCTTAACACTGAAGCAGCTCTCTGCTTTTCCCTTCTGCAGGGAAATGGGATGGCAGTAGCATGTCAAAACTTTAAGAGGAGGCTGCATTGGCCTAACAGACAGCTGTACCACCACACTTGGAGCTGCGGTCTGCAGGGAATATGCAGGCCGGTGGAGCGGGAGCTGCCTAGCTGCTGTTAGAGCCACAGTGGGGCTGCTGTAAATTTTTTATTTTATTTTTTATTTTAAAAAAACCCTGTCCTGTATGCAACAACATTTTTTTGTCATTATTGTTATTCTTTATTTTTCCTATAATTTCTTGTATTGGTAGGGAGGGGGGCCAGATGGACATCTCTGGGATCAGCTCAGCACAGAACACATGTCATGTGTCTCCTGGACGGGTTGGAGGTAGTAAGCAGGGAGCAGCGGCTGTCTGTGGCTAGAGCAATTTTATACTTGGCACAAGGTGAGCACTTGGAAGTCTGCAGGGTATCTGGACTCATGATAGAGTGACTCTAGGTCGTCAGTCATAAGGTTGACAGGGTCAAAATGTTGACATGCATTTATAACAAACTTTTGAGCCGAAACGTGCTGAAAAACGGTATTTCATCCCCTACCATCCACTACTGCGTGGACCGAGCCCGCGACCCATGAGGTACACTTAGACATGTCGACATAGACACGAAAACACATGAAAAACTCATGTTGACCTTTTGGCTGTCGACCTTTTGACCGTTGACTGTAGATCTAATATACCATAACAATCTACAGATTACTGGGAGGATGATCTATAAGTGGCAAGCTGTGTACACACCTAAAGATGTATCTGTCTGGTGGAAACAAAAACATGGTAATGTATAGAAGCCTATGACAATCAATCATTTGCTCCAAAAGCTGAAAAATGGGCAAAAGCGATTCTTCGGATAAAGTTAAATGGATTTGCTGGTTTGTTTTCCAGTGTTTGGGAGCAAATGATTGCTTCTCATATTCCCATACATTACCACATTTTTGTTCCCACTGGACAGATAATCTAGGTACACACCTAAAGATTTGTGTGCTAGGCTTCTTACGTGATCATCAGGGAATTAAAGAGGAATGTGTGTTCTTCACAGAAAATGCTGCAACCATACATTGCTTGTTGGATTAACCATACTTCACTAATCCTTAATGTCTTCATTTACTTTGTTTGGTCACACCAGAAAAGATTTTTATTAAGATGCTTACAGCTACATTACATTGTTTAATTTACAGTTAAACAAAGCAAGTTTGACATATTCTAACCAAACACATGTTTTATACCAGATATAAGAAATTCCTTCTGAATACTCCTTCCTCTACACCAGTGGTTCTCAACCTCGGTCCTTAAGTACCCCCAACAGTTCACATTTTGCAGGTCTCCACACAGAATCACAGGTGAAATAATTAGCTCCACCTGTGATCTTTTAAAATGTGTCAGTGAATTAGGAGTGCACCTGCCAGGTGACCTGGAATATGTGCACTGTTGGGGGTCCTTGGGGACCAAGGTTGAGAACCACTGGTCTACACCAACTGTTCTAGACCTCAACTTTCAGGTATCACTAACGGGAAATGTTTTGGAGATTTTTGCCAGTGGGAGCAGGTGGCATAATTACTGACTCAGCAAAATAGATCAACTCAACTGCGCATGATTAATGACCAACACATCAGGAGCTGCTAGTGATAAATGAGAACTGGAGTTGAGAACCACTATATATTAATCTTACTAAGTTATGTTAGGTGACTGAGCATCCGTTAAATACTAGTGTGAGCTGACAGATCGATTGCGGTAGCAAAATCTACATATCGAGATTTGTAGACCTGGTGTGACTTCCATTTCCCAATACCCACGCACAATAAATTAGTGACTGCATTCCAATGACACCCAACAGCTTCCTAGAGAGAAAGGAAAAGGTTGAAGCACCTGCACAAGACAATAATAAAAGTACTGGTGATAATAAACCAACATTTCCTTTTTAGATGTTTGAGAAATATTATATAAAATGGGTGTCTTAATTAACTTATTTATGTGTAAGACACGAGGAAACATTTCCTCCATCACTGGCTAGAGTCTATAATAATAATAATAATAATAATAATAATAATAATAATAATAATAATAATAATACAGGTTGAGTATCCCTTATCCAAATATCCGTTATACAAATTATTCTGAAAACCATACATTCCAGAAAGTGAAAAAAATATGTTCTTGCTAAAAGCATTACTGGGGAAATCTGTAACTGGCAATACTGGGGAAATGATATGTAACTGGCACAAAATATGTGCAAGAAAATAATTGCTTGGCATTCACATTCAGTGCCTGAGATAGTACACAAACCTTGTTTCATGCACAAATAAAATCTATTTGTGTGCATATCATGTGTTTGATGTGTTTATACAACATAAATGCAAGATACCTCATTGAAATATAAATATATTTTGTAATACGGCATAACCCTTTACCAAAAACTTTTTGGGTCGCAAGCATTTTGGATAATGGATACTCAACCTGTATAACGGTTCTAATAATACACTTAAAAATCAAAGAGTGCTCCCACACAGAGGTTCTACATCTTGGTCCCCTTGAGGTCTTTTTCAGGTGACATTTTGTGTTTTGTGTAGTTTCCCAGAGACCTCAGCTGGAAATCCAATGCTTGCTTCTTAGGGGGGTATTCAATTCCTGCTGAAAAAACAGCACTAATTTGGGCCCCTCAGTATTCAATTGCGGTTGTTTTTTAGTACATTTTCATCCATGTCTTTCACTTTTTTTTGGCAAATCAGTATGGGTGAAGATGGACAATTGAATTCTGAGGGGCCGAATTAGAACAAAAGTGGTCAAACACATGGATCGGTGGCAAATCCACGTGGTTTTTGGTGTGCCGAATTTTTCAACCATGAGCATTGAATAGGGCAAATTAAATTCACCCTAAAAATGACAGAAAATTGCAGATTCTTTGACTAGTCGAAAAATCTGGCAATAATTGAATACCCCCCTCAGTGTCTATGCAATAAAAATAGATTGTGATATCCGTTGGATAGGTCCTAATTGTTATACAGTGTATTTGGCTTGTCATTTTTTGTTGTTGTTGTTGTTGTTCTATCAAATATTTTGTCTTTTTCATAATTCCAGAGTGAGTAGTCCTGTTTGTTAGTCATTGTATTTATGTTGAGAAATTGGTCTGTTTCCGGCTAGGTGTGTTTGGAGAGTGTGAGAGTGAGTTGGATGTCCTTCACTGGTCCCGTTATAACTGCTTCCTCCTGTACCAGATGGGAACGTTTGCTGTCTTCCTGGAGCTGCTGAACATGGAGATTGCGTGAGTTTAGTTGAGCCCTTTTATGAAAAATGTTTGTATGTAGTGTGTGTATCTGTGCAATAAAGAGGAATTCTCAATATGTTCCCTGTTGATACACTTGCTTCCCATGGCAGGCATGTAAGTTTTATCCATCATGTAACTAAAGATTGAAAAGGAATTGCATAACCTAGCAGCTCCTCTCCTAATAGACATTAGCAATTTCTTGCAGCTTGCATTGCTACAGAGTAGTGCCGTACTCCCTGTCCCACTGCCTGCACTACTAGTGTGTTGCTCTAAAACCTTCCACTTATAAAAAAAAAAAAAATTGGAATCTACTTGCCCACCAATGAAGGCAATCTATCCTAAGCTGGCAATAACTGTTGTAGAAAATCCTTGAAGAAATGGATTCCCTATGCTTTCCCAATATGAGATAAGAAGCGCTATCACCTGTGTTGATCCACTAATATTGAGAATCTATATCTGTTGAGAGAACCTGCTTTTGAACAGACAGCGTTTATTTTCACATTGATAAGTAAGGCCCCCCTGTGCTCTTATGTTCCTCACTATGGCCCTTATTCTGGTCTGTACGCTCCCCTGTGCGTTTGCAAGGGGGAGGGATGTTGAGCATCTGCTCCTGCGCATTTATGCGCAGATACAGATGATTGGTGCGCGTAGGCACGGCAAATTGCTAGTTCCCCGCCCCGTTCGCACCTAGCAGTGGAGGCGTTAGGGGGCGCCGAGGGGTTGTGCCTATGGGAATGCCCAGCATTTCACGGGTGCCTGGGGCAGGCCGCTGACGTCAGCGGATGTCAGCAGCTCGCCCGCGTCCTGCACAGGGCTTTCCCAAATGTAAGACACGAGAGAGGTGTCTTAATCTGCGAGTGGTGTAGAAATCATTCAATTGGGGGAACATGGCGAGCAAAAGGAGGGGGGGGGGGGGGCGGCAATTCCGGCAGGCGGCGTTTCAGCCATACACAATGCTGCAAAATTCTCACCTTTGCATGTGGACCAGAATAAGGTCCTATATATCGTTCTTTTTATAATTCTTCCTTTTGTTGCTTTCTTTCTGTAAAGTTGTTTCTCTTGCTCTCTTTCTGTACATATGTCTTGCTCTCCCTGAGTACAGGAACAGCCAGGCGTGTAGCAGTGCTCTGAGGAAACCCGCTCTATCATTAGCTGACAGCACTGAACTCAGGTAATGTGCATTGTTTTTGGTCTAGTGACTTGGTGAATATTTAAGGTTGGGTAATACTTGGGTACATGTGCACAATGTTTTTTTATTTAGCAACAACATTAAGTTCTATACCCAATGTTTATTTTGTGTAGGGTGATTCTAAGTGTTATGTACCTGCTGGTAGAAAACATGAGGCAGGAGTCACCAGGAGATGACGCAGAAAGGAATACTCAGAGAGAGACATTTCGCGCAGAACTTGGTGAGTATTTGGCCGCTCTTTGGGATTATGGAAACATCCCTTGTCCCTTACGGCATCTGCTAACATACTAATTAAATGTTAAATTGACTAGCTTAAACTTCTATAATAATGTCCAGAAACCATGCTGATATAGGTTCTTGATATTTCTAGTTGTATAAAATGTTGGATTCCGTGTCCTCACAATAAGACACTTGTACAGATAAACAGCCTAAAATTCCTCAACTGACAATTTATTGTAAGGACACATTAGCGTTACAGTAATATGTGTTTAATCTCAGCTTTTCCATCCAATGGCGAGGAGCCATTTTCTCATCTCCTTTTCACAATGGTGACGAAGTTCTGCAGTGGTCACTCTCCTCATTTCCCGATGAAAAAGGTCTTACTGCTTCTCTGGAAAGTGCTGCTGGTAGGCTAACAATGACCTAAGTCTGACATACACATAGTTATAAACTGAACACTTTCATGATCTTTATTCTATTCCTCCATGTGCCAGTTTACGCTAGGGGGATTTTCAGAGCTGCAGAGGATGAAGGAGAAGAAAAGAGCAGAGCTGGGTCTTCCTCCTCTAACGGAAGATAGCATACAAGTAACAAAGAAAATGAGAGCCACGGCGCCACCATCTTATGGCATGGAACAGGGGGAGCAGCAGAAGCGAGGACGACGTAGCCGCAGGGTATATCTGGGCATGGGGTGGCTTTGCTTCAGTTTTGTATATTGTTGTTATTTTGGGATATTATTTTCAGAACATGAGCATCACCTGTAATTTAAACTGTAAAAATATAACTTAAAAAAATAATAATTTATCTATGATGTATTATAATTGGTTAGGAAAAAGCCTTAAATACCTGGGATTTTATATAAAATTATATTGTAACTTTATGGCAAATAAGGCAAAATTGGAACTTTGTGCATGGGTAATTGGTGTCCTGTTGAACTTTATAAATAAATCCGGTACTTGTGTATTGTCATGGCGCTATGCTACGTTTTCAGCGTAGGCTCGCTACGTTGTCAGCGTAGCCCAATGGTTGCCTAGTGTAGTCAGCGTAGTGACTCCGCGGCAGCCCTGCGTAGTCAGCGTAGTGTCCCCATCAGGCAGCTAGTCACCCTACTGTCCCCAGGAGCTGCAGCTCTGTCACTGGCAAGCCTAGTGAGCTCCTCTCTCACAGCGCCAGTAACCGCCAGATCCCCTGCGCTGGCGGACGCTGGCTGAGAGGGGATCATATGGGCACCGGCTGAGAGGTGCTCCATCTATCTCCTGCACAAAGGGGGGGTGCGGTGTGCAAATGCATCTTATGCACAATAAAGAACTCATTTGCAAGTGCTCCATTTTACATACTGGCAAATACCTCCATTTCAATACCCCACTATCCACGCCAGCCCGAAGCGTGGCGAGCATACGCGGTACGCGTCCTCCCGACCTTTTCATACCCCCACTATCCATGTCGGCGTGGAGTCGATTTTATAAAGTGCCCGAAATCAACTCCACGCCGACATGGATAGTGGGGGTATGAAAAGGTCGGGAGGATGTGGGGCTCGCCACGCTTCCGGCTGGCATGGATAGTGGGGGGGTTTCAGGAACACATTCACACCGGTGAGGTCATGCAGGTTAAAATGGTCAATGGTTCCCACACAATGTAATAAGCTAACTGACTACGCTAACTACATAAGCTCCGGCTAGCCGCGAACGGGCGGGAACATGACGCTGATACTAACAGGGACACTGCCTACGCTGACCGCAGGAACACTATGCTGATTCTGACAGGGACGCTACGCTAACAACGTAACAGGCGCCGTGATAATACACAAGTACCCTAAATCCTCAGTGGTTTAGCTTTTATTTTTGTGTCCTATACATATTTTTTCACTTTTTCTTCCTGGCAACATACTAATCTAATGTCCTCCCTCTCACAAATAAAGATATTCAAGGGCAGATGTGCTAAGCCTTGGAAACTGATAAACTACCAATACTCCTAACTGCCATGTTACACGTTGTGTTTGAAAGCAGCAGCTGATTGGTTGTTTTTTTCTTTCTCTTGCTACTTGATCACTCTCCAAGTCTTAGTGCATATACCCATTAGCAAGTAATACACCCCCCCCCCTTTTTTTTTTAGCATTTATGAAATAAATAGAAATTAAAAGTTAGTGTACAGCCTAGAATAAGAAAATCTGGTGTTTTTGTTTTCTCTGAATTATTTATTTACATAATGCGCCTACAGCGATAGGAAACTGTTTCACAGACTTTGTGATGAGCCCTGGCCATACATACATACATACATACATACATACATACATACATACATACATACATACATACATACATACAATGGCATGGCCTTATACATATTACATTGCAAAATAAGAGTTTGAAATAGCTCTTGAATTACTTTGGCTGCATCATTTAATTTCAGGACAGCCTGGATCTTTACAATGAGAAAGACCCTTTCAAGAGTGAAGAAAGCACTGGGACAGAAGAAGAAGAAAATGAGGACTCTGACAACATGGCCGATGCAGAGTCAGAGGTGCAAGAACGAGAGCTCGTGTCTCAACCTATGGCTGGCCTGAGAATCCACGCAGAGAGAGTGAGCTTCCCAAAAGGCCTTCCCTGGGCACCTAAAGTGAGGTAAGATAACTATTGCATAATTTTTACATAAAAACATAGCATTTGGTGACCAATAAGAACAACTTGGCCCATCTAGTCTGCCCCTTTTTCAAACATGTTACCTCAAACCATATTTGATCCTTATTTTTTTTTGTAAGGATATCAATATGCTTATCCCAAGCATGATTAAATTGGACTACTGTATTTGCCTCTACCACCTCTGATGGGGGGGATATTCCACTTTTCTCCTTCCTGCTTCATGGCAGCCTTACTTCACAGAAAGTAAGGCAGAATTACTTCGAAAATATCAGCCACACGGGGGGCGGTAATCACGGAAGTCTCCGAGTAGGGCGGGAGCCTGTGAGCCCTCTGATGCGTGGAGCCAGGTGAATGCTGGGAGAGTCGGGTCGCGCTAACGTGGCGCTCTAGCATGCACGAAGGAGACTGAGTGACTCCCTGACTGGACCGAGAGGAAGGCGATACGCACACGCTAGCTGCCGATGGGAGCGTGGAACAGGACGCTGCAGCACAGTACCGCACAGCCCTGATACTCGTGGCCGGAGTGCTCTGTGAGCCTATACAGCTGGGAGATCCGAGACAACCAGGCGGCTATTAAGAGGAGACAGTGCCGGGACGTGCCTACCCGTGGAGGGGGGAAACCAGGAGTGCGGTGCAGCGTGGAGAGGCGGCCTCCCACGGGACGGACGGAGGTGCCAGGAGAGTGGATGGAAAACCCCTGACACACCAGGAGCCTGACCGGGCGCTAAAACAGCTGACCCAGAGGATATAGGCTGGGAGCAGCAGGAGCAGGCTGTATATCCCCTGCACTGCCACAAGCCATTGCCGAGAGAGATTTCCAGAGAGGGGTGCACGACAGAACTGAGTGAGTACTCGTCTTATAAGTACAGTGCACTAAGATTTAGAGGCTTGTGGTGGTGAATGGAAAGGCGGCCAGGGACAGAGCCAAAGCAGGAGGGAAACGGCCGACCCCGGAGAGTATAATTCAGACTGGTTGTGTATATAAACACTGAGCGGAGTTGTAAAACAAGTGAGGCAAGGTCTGCTTAATACGCTGCACCCATATAGTAAACATGAGGAAGGCCGGACAGGCAGCTGCAGCAGCAGCAGCTGCTGCCAAACTGGAAAAATTTGCAAGGGATAGTACAAATCAGCAGAAGGCCCAGAGTAAAGGGAAACGGGACTCAGTGTCACCAAATGAATCTGCCCTGCTGAATTCTACAATGTCTGACACGGTACCAGAGGCCACCTTTCAGAAACTGCTAGAGGCCATTAATGGGAGTGAAGAGAGACTAAGTGGCAAGTTTGAGCAAATGCAATCCGAAATTACCCTGCTAAGGCAATCGGTACAAAGCATACAGACCCGGGTTAATGAGACAGAAGCTAGAATATCCCAGCTAGAGGATATCCAGAGCCCTATGGTAGAGCAAATTAAAAAATTAACAGGGACGGTGGAACAGGTCCAGAGTCAAATTGCTGATATGGAAGGGCGCCTTAGACGCAATAACATTAGACTAATTGGGGTTCCCGAAAAAACGGAGGGGGAGAGTGCCGAAAACTGGCTGGAATCCTGGCTGGCAACTCAGTATGGCAGAGACTCACTCTCAGCACAGTTCTGCATAGAGAGAGCCCACAGGGTCCCAATGAAAGCCCCGCCACCAGGTGCCCAACCTAGAACCCTGATAGCAAAAGTTCTCAATTATCGGGATCGAGATACTATAATTCGGAAATCAAGAAATCTCGACTTAAAAATCAACGGGAACAATGTAATGATTTTCCCGGACTTCGCCAAAGAGGTTCAAAAGGAAAGAGTGAAATATGCAAACATCAAGAGACAATTAAGGGACTTAAATATTCAATATTCAATGATGTTCCCAGCTAAGCTGAGGGTAGTCATTGAAGGTAAAACCAGATTTTTTAACAACCCAGAGGAAGCATCGGACTGGTTAACAAGTTATAAACCAAAAGCAGGAAGATAAGGAATGATTATACGATGGACTGTGCATTTACCCATGAAACAGGAATGTTGTCACTAAGCGTGAACCCATTTTTTTTTTTTTTTTTCTCTCCCATAAAATAATATAGAGCAAGTGATTAACATCAGAGGGCCCACTCGAGAGTGTGATTACTAAATGTTTTATTGCCCCAAGTGTTTGAGATATGTGGGTGTGTATGTTGGGGGGGGGGGGGGGGGGACACTAGGTATACTGTGGTAGGGATGGTATACAGGGAGGGGGGTGGTGGGAGTAAGGGGAGAGATTTGTCGCCAATAGGAGTTAGGTTAATGTGGGTAGAAAACAAGGTAAAACTTGGTAAAAACTGTAACACAAGGTAAAACATGGTAAAAATTGTATATTGGAATGTTCGAGGTCTGAATGACCGTATAAAGAGAGCAACCGTGATGAACCAAATTAAGAAATATGGGGCGCAGATTATATGTTTGGGGGAAACACATCTGATTGGGGAAAAAACTATGGCCCTGAAAAGGGCGTGGGTTGGGAGCATGTACCACTCATGTTTCTCCAGCATGGCAAGGGGCGTGTCGATAATGATCCATAAAAATGTACCCTTTGTGTGCGAGAGAAAGGAAATTGACCCAATGGGAAGATACGTGTTCCTACAGGGGAAGCTATACAGAAATCGGGTATGCATCATGGCAGTGTACATCCCCCCACCGTTCCACTACGAGGTACTGAAAAAGGCAGTGGAATTTGTGGCTAGGTCAGGAGGGGCGGCGGCCTTATGCTTGGGGGATATGAACAATGTACTTGATCCCAGCCTAGATAGATGGAGGAAGAATGATACAGGCACCAGTGGGGGAAATAAGGGCCTGCACAAGTTTTTGGAAGATGTGGGGTGGAAGGATTGGTGGAGGGAGAAGCACCCCGAAACATTAACATACTCCTGCTACTCTAAATCATATGAAACCTTTTCACGTATAGACATGGCCCTAATGGATGAAACTATGTTCCCCCATATACAACAGGTGGAGTACATGACACATGGGATCTCCGACCATGCGCCCATCTTGGTTCAGATTAGTGAACAAGTAGATAGGGGTAGGCGGATGTGGAAATGCCACCCTTCCTGGCTGAACCAGATGGGTGATGGGAGTGAGATCATTAGGGAATGGGAAATGTACTATGAGGAGAATGAAGGATCAGCACCAGAAGGGGTGGTGTGGGATGCTGGGAAAGCTGCCCTGAGAGGAGCCCTTATAAAAAAGATTGCCCAAATCAAAAAAACCTCGAGGGAGGAAAATGTAGAGGCAGAAAGGAATAGCAAAGCCAGGGAGGTGACATATTGGCAGGAGGGGACTGAGGATGCAAGAAGGGAATGGGTAGTTGCCAAGACAGCATGGTTGGATGCAGTACAGGAATATACAGTGAGACAGGAGTCTTTCAGGGAACACAATAAATATATACTATATGACAGACCGGGTAGCTACTTGGCACAACTAGCTAGGGGTGAAATAACCAGCTCGAAGAATATAATATATGTGATGAGAGAGGATGGTAGTAAGGCGGAAACCACCCCTGAAATAGCCAGCGCCTTTCTTCAATACTTTGAAGAACTGTATAAGTCTATATCCCCAAGAACAAAAGAAGAGAGAACAGAATTTCTAAAGGGAATAGAGGTACCTACCTTAAGTGAAGCAGATAGAGTAGCATTGGAAAACCCCATTTCAGAACAGGAAGTTGGAGAGGCAATAAAAACTATGCCCGGGGGTAAAGCGCCAGGTTGCGATGGGTTGCCACCTGAAATATATAAAAAATTTGCAACCCAAATGGTGCCTAAGATTACAGAAATGTTAAATCACAGTCTACAGCAGGGGCTAATCCCGGAATCAATGAGGGAGGCGATGATAGTACTTATATTGAAGGAAGGCAAGAACCCAACTGCAATGGAATCATTTAGGCCCATATCATTAATAAACACAGATGCCAAAATTTTGGCTAAAGTGTTAGCAAAACGGTTGGAAAGGGTGATGGATAAACTTGTACATGAGGACCAAACAGGATTTCGCAAAGAAAGGAGTACAGCAATAAATATCCGTAGGTTTTATACAAATACACAAATCGATCAGCAAGAGGGAGACACCCCATGTACCCTCTCTTTGGATGCCGCGAAGGCATATGATAGTATAGAATGGGGATACCTATGGGAAGTGTTGGGGAGATTCGGTTTCGGGGGGAAGTTTATTAATTGGATTAAAACTTTATACGCTGCTCCAAGGGCCAGGCTACAAATTAATGGGTATGTAACGGAAACCTTTGAACTTGAGAGGGGAACGAGACAGGGGTGTCCAATGTCCCCTGCATTGTTTAACCTGGCACTGGAACCATTGGCATGCTCCCTGAGACAAAACCCAGCGATGAGTGGTCTGGGGCGAGCCGTCGAAGGAAAAAACAAACAAGTGATATCTGCCTATGCAGATGATATGCTAATATATATTGCGGACCAAGACAGGGAGATGCCAATTGTATTAAGAACATTGGAGGAATTTGGCCAACAGTCTGGGATAAAAATAAATTGGGATAAATCCAGTATAATGCCAGGTAAGGGAGGATGCCCAACTAGTCGGATGGAAGAGGGAGTGGTAAAATGGACAGGGAGTATGAAATATCTGGGGGTCCATATATCAAATGATGCAAATAAGTATGTCAAGATGAACCTGGAATCATTGATAAAGTGGTATCAGGGGAAAATAAAAACATGGACAAAACTGCCACTATCCATAACGGGGAGAGTGAATGTGGTAAAGATGGTAGTACTCCCCAAGATGCTTTACATCCTTCAACAAGCACCAGCCCATATACCCGCAAGAATATTCAAAAAAATCGATAGTATAACATCAACCTTCATTTGGGGGAATAAAAGAGCTAGAATTAAAGTAACTACTTTAACTAGAAATAAAAAACAAGGAGGCTTGGGGCTGCCACATTTTAAATTGTATTATATGGCAACCCAGTTATGGCACCTGAAGGGCTGGGTAGTAAGAACTAGCGGGAATAGCCTAAACGAGTTAGTGGATCAGAATAGAGAGGGGGACTCCCCTAGGCAGGTTCTACTGGACCATAGCAAAGGGAAAACTCAAAAGCCACTAATCAAACAAGCTAAGAAGATCTGGGATCAGACAAATAAAATACTGGGCTATGAGGGACTGGATCCGGAAACCCCGATCTGGGCAATAAATGCCCAGGGAGGAGAAGTTCGATACAGGAGAAAAGAAATCAAGGTTTGCTGAGGGAAATATGGAATAACGCAAGTGGGACAAATATATGAAGAAGGAAGGATAAAGACGTTTGAACAGCTGACAACGGAATATATGTTGGGAAAAAACATGTTCTATAGGTATCTCCAGTTAAGGAGTAGCTTAGGGACAGCATATGGGAGGGAAGGGGTTAACATAGAGGACTGCCCAGTAAAGAAAATCCTAGATTCCAAAAATAAAATCAAAGTAGCCGGTATATATAAAATATTGATAGGGAAGGTAGAAGATAGCCAAATAAAGAAAAACAGAAGTGAGTGGAGTAAGGATATAGGGAGTATGTCCGATGAGGAATGGGACAAAGTATTGGCATCCCCTACAAAAGCAACAGCATCAACACGGTTCCAACAAATACAGCTCTTCTTAGTACACAGAGTATACGTGACCCCAGTAAAACTCAAACAATATAATAAAAGAAATAGTGATAAATGCCCCAAATGTAGAGAACAACAAGGAACACTTCTACACATGATTTGGCAGTGTAGACATGTTCAGAGGTTATGGCAGGCGGTTGGCCAAGTAGCTATACGGTTGGGTTTCGACCAAAACATTCTAAATGAAAAAGTATGTATATTAAATGCACAAGTTGGCACAGATAAATATCAATCACAATGTATTGTAAACTTAGTCACTTTGGTTAAGGTATTAATAGTCAGGAAATGGCTGGCACAGGACACCCCGAATATAAAACAATGGAAAAATTTAGTAAATAGCACTATTGCACACGAAAGATACATGTACTCAAAGAGAGGTTGCATAAGTAAGTTTCACCAGGTTTGGGATATTTGGATACACTCCGAATTTTATGATGGAGAATAGGTAGGTTCACAGGAACAAAAAAAAAAAAAAAAAATACGGCACACCACGCACTTTAATAGGATTAATAAAGATACAGAGGAGATAGAACAACAAGACGACTTAGTGGGGACAAATCTCGGGGAGGGTAGGGAGGGGGGGGGGATGGGTAATTATTAGGATAGGGGGGGGGGGGGAAGGAGTCTCAAGGGAATAAGTCAGTTCGGACTGTCAATATTGGATAGGATGTTATTTATGTGTTGTATATTTGTTAAAAGACGTTCGGATTTGGACTATATGGTTGTCACCACCTGACCCCCCTTTTTCCTGTGTTGTTTTGTTTGTTGTGTAAGAAAAACTGAAATAAATAAAGACTATATTTAAAAAAAAAAGGCAGAATTACTTCACAGAAAGAGTAGTGGATAATAACGAATTATACTCGCGATAATTCCTTTCCTTCGGAATACTTCATGACAGCCTTACAATGGGTTAATCCCTTTTCTCCCAGTCTGTAGACAGGTAGTTTTTTCCTTAATACGCTAGGCTCCTCCCCTTTGCTCCTCTTCCTTATGGTATATATGCCCTCTCCTCTCAATCCCCCTCAGTCTTTTTCCTGTCTCCTTAGGAGTAGGTGTAGGTAGATAGGTTTATTAGGTACTTGTTTCCTAGCACGGCCACAACGATTTGGATCTCGGGCATCGCAGGTAAAAAAATCGCGTCGGTCGCATCGCATGCGGGCAAAAAAATCGCATGTGATGCGACCGACGCGATGCCCGCGATTTTCCATAGGGAACAATGTAAAATGCCTCAATTTACCCAAATCAACATAGGAAACAATGTTAAATGGCCCAGAGACCCCAAACCCCCCCCCCTGCACAGTGAAATGGCCCCCCAAAAATTTTTAACGCCACCCCACGACCAACGTGAACCCGAAGCGTGGCGAGCGCAGCGGTACGCGTCCTCCGACTTTTTCATACCCCCACTATCCACGTCGGCGTGGAGTTAAGAATAGAAAGTGTGGCGAGCGGACGCGGATACCTTCACAGGTATCCGTGTCCCCTCGCGGGCTTCACAGGTATCCGCGTCCCCACGCGGGGCTCGCCACGCGTCGGGCTCGCTGCGCTCGCCACACTTTCTATTCTCAACTCCACGCCGACGTGGATAGTGGGGGTATGAAAAGGTCGGAGGACGCGTACCGCCGCCCCTCGCGGGCTCGCTGCGCTTGCCACGCTTCGGGATCACGTTGATCGTGGGGTGGCCATTTCACTGTTCAGGGGGGTTTTTTGGGGTCTCTGGGCCATTTAACATTGTTCCCTATGTTGATTTGGGTAAATTGAGGCATTTTACATTGTTCCCTATGGAAAATCGCGGGCATCGCGTCGGTACCATTGCATGCTTTTTTTGGCCGCATGCGATGCGACCGACGCGATTTTGACATTTTCAATGCATTTCAATGGCAAATCGCGATTGTGGCCGTGCTAGGAAACAAGTACCGTTTATTATTTTACCTTGTCAGCTGGCTGGTTATGCGGCTGTCCCTGGGCAGTGCTGTGGGATGGCGGTGCCTATATCCTGGCATCTGGTCCTGGCCGACGGCAGTGACATGGATTGGATGAAAAAGACATTTGCGTCTAAAGGTCCATACACACTGGGCGACTATGCCCAGCGTGTATGGACAGCGATGATGTCAATCATCGCTGCGGGGAAAGCCGCTCAGTGCATACTACTAAGCGGCTTTCCCCCTGCCCGGCGCCGATGGAGGGGGGCGTTGTATAGCGCAGAGCTATGCAAAGCCGTCAACGCCGCTCATCTGCTGGTTATACCAGCAGATGAGCGGCTTTCCCGGCGATGATGCGGGAGCGCGCAGCTGCGCTCACCGTTGGGGCATACACACTTGGCGGCTTTGAGCTGAAAGACGCTCGAACAGGCTGTTTTGAGCGGCTTTCAGCTCAGTCGCCCAGTGTGTATGGGCCTTAAGGAAGATTTTTTTTTGTCAAGTTCTAAAATAAGCAGATCTCCTGCTAGCCTGGATCGTGATTTAGAACATGTGGCTCCTTTTTTGCCTACATGGAAACTTTAGACTCTATCATTCTAGGAATAAAAAGAGGAGATTATTTAATCTCAATCGATCTGAAGGATGCTTATTTCCATGTTCCAATAAGAAAATTCGAAAGAAAGTACCTGAGGTTTTGTGTGCTAGGAACACATTACCAATTTACCTGCCTTCCATTTGGCCTCACGTCATTTCAAAGAATATTCACAAAAGTATTGCTCATCTCAGAAGGAGAAGAGGTTGCAGCAGACGTTACAGTGGTCATAGAAGTATTACAAAATCGTGGATGGATAATAAACTGGGGAAAGAGCCAGCTACAGCCATCTCAAGTCATTCAGTTTATTAAAGTGGTAATAGACACAGGAAACTTCACAGTTTCTTTGTCAGAAGGCCGGTGGGTACTTGTGAGTTATCTGGGCGTCCGATTTCTAAATCGGGTCGGATCGGGTACATCGCATCGCATCGCATGCGACGCGATGCGATGACCCGATTTTTCCATAGGAATCAATGTTAAAATGGACTGAGTCCATTTTAACATGGAATTCAATGGGAAAAAGGGGTCCTTTTCATACCCCTACTATCCAAGTGGGCATGGAGTTGGATATAAACCTGTGGCGAGCGTAGCGAGCCACCGAGCCCGAAGCGTGGCGAGCGGACACAGAATACCGTCCCCTCGCGGGGCTCGCTTCGCTCGCCACGCTTCGGGCTCGGTGGCTCGCTACGCTCGCCACAGGTTTATATCCAACTCCATGCCCACTTGGATAGTAGGGGTATGTAAAGGACCCCTTTTTCCCATTGAATTCCATGTTAAAATGGACTCAGTCCATTTTAACATTGATTCCTATGGAAAAATCGGGTCATCGCATCCGATGGTCGCATGCGATGCGATATCGCATCGCATCGCATCTGATTGTATGCCTTAACTTAAGGCATACAATCAAAAAATCGGGCGCCCAGATAACTCATAAGTACCGGCCGGTGTTTAAAAATGCAAAAATTTATTTCTATTGTCCAAAACACAAGAAGAGTCCAGGTAAGAATGGCAATAAGTCTTCTAGGCATGATGTCCTCCACAATCAAGATTTTCCCTTTTTTCACGGTATCAAACGGCTCTAAATTACCATGTGGGCATTTCTATGGTGACAAGCGACTCCCTAAACTGATGGTGTCATCACCATGGACGCAAGTGCTGTAGGTTGGGGAGCCCATCTCCAGAACAAAACCTGTCAAGGAAGGTGGTCTATTCCAGAAAGCAAACTCTCCTCCTATCAAGGAGAGTGAAGAGCCATATGGTTAGCAATCTGTCACTTCAAAAACTAGATTCAAGGTTCCCATTTAAAAATGAAAATCACTACAGTGTCCTATATAAACAAGCAGAGAGGCACAAGAAGTGCGAATCTGCTAAAGGAGCTAACAATAGTATGGAATGGGCGGAGCTACATCTGCAGTCAATATCAGCTTTTTATCTTCTAGGCAGAGAAAATCAGAAAGCAGATTTTTTTTTTTTGAGCAGGAAGATAGTTTTGTCCAGGGGAGTGGGAGCTACAGACCTCCATATTTCAGCTGGTAATTCAAAGGTCCGGAAGACCGGGCATCGATCTAATGCCAACCAACAAGAAAGTGGATCTCTACTTTTCCAGGTACTAGATGCAAGGCTCTTGGGAGATAGATGCATTGTCCCAGAGTTGGGAATTCAGGCTGGTATACATATTCCCACCTTTTCCCCTGATTGCCAGAGTTTTGAAAAAGATTTGGGAAGAGAAGGTGTTGGTGATGGTTGTTTTGGCCCAGCAGTCTTGGTTTCCAGTGGTGCTGGACATGGCGCTAGAAGATCCTCTGACTCTGCCCATATCCCCTTATATGTAGAGTCAGGGACCTCTTATATCCGGAGCCTCAAAACACTGCTTTAACGGCTTGAAAATTGAGAGGCAATTATTGAAAAGTAAAGGATTGTCTGTGTTTGCGGAGGATCTTCTTCAGGCAAGAACAAAGGTTACGTCAGACCTTTACTATAAAATATGGCAAACTTTCCTGGACAAGTGTGACACATCCAAGTTGAAGATCTCAGATGTATTACAATTTCTATGTGATGGCTACAAGAAAGGTTTAGCTACCGCAACACTAAAGGTGCATATTTCGGCTTTAAGTATCCTCTTGGACAAGAAGATGGTGGAGGATAAGTTAATTAGTAGGTTTTGTCAAGCTATTAGGACAAGACCTTGGATAAAATCTTTTGTTCCTCAATGGGATCTCAATCTGGTCCTTAACCCCTTCCCGACATTTGACGTACATTTACGTCATGGTCGGGAAGTACTTCCCGACACATGGCGTAAATGTACGTCATGGCTTGTAACTGTCACCGCGTCTATAGACGCGGTGACAGTTTCAACATGTCTGCTGTCCCTGACAGCAGACATGTCCCTGCATGCCCAGGGGGGGCTGCGATGCCGCCCCCCCGTCGGCGATCGCTGTGATTGGCTGTTCAGTGTGAACAGCCATTCACAGCGTTTTCTGTGTCACCGGCGAATAACGTTCGCCGGTGACACGCGATCGGAGGTGATTGGTGCTGTAAAGTACAGCACCAATCACCGCGGGGTGTAAGGGTGACACTGGTGTCACCCCACCTCACCCCGCCCCCAAAGGCCGTGATTGGTTCGTCGGACCGACGGACCAATCACAGCCAAGGAGGGGGATTTAAACTAACGGTGACTGCACTGCAGACGCCATTCCGGTCTGGAATTGCATGCAGTGCGGTCACCGTGCCTAGCTGCCGCAGTATACTGACCTGAACCGAGCAAAATACTTACCTGATCACTGCTTCATCACTGCTTGTAGTGTGCTGGATGCTTCCTGGATCCTGTTACTACTTGTGACTTCCTGTGTTGTGAACTTGTGCTGCTGCAGTGTAATAGCGTTAGATAGAGAGAGAGAGATAGAGAGATAGTGTCAGAGAGTGCTATATTTTGTGCTGCTGCAGTGTGATATAGTTATAGATATAGAGATAGAGAGAGAGATAGTGACAGATTGTGCTATATATTTTTTATATAACTGACTGCTGCCCCCCTTTTGTGCTGATCAGTATAAATTAACTGATCAGCAACTTTTTGGGGGCGCAGGTTTTTTTTTATATATATATATACCTGTCAGTGCTGCTGCTGCAGTGTCATAGTGATAGATAGTGAGAGATAGAGAGAGATAGTGACAGAGAGTGATAGAGACTGCTATATTTTGTGTCTGCTGCCCCCCTTTTGTGCACCCCCAGCAACTTTTTGGGGGTGCAGGGGTTATTTTTCATATATATAACTGTCAGTGCTGCTGCTGCAGTGTCATAGAGTGATAGATAGTGAGAGATAGAGAGATAGAGAGAGATAGTGACAGAGAGTGATAGAGAGTGCTAAATTTTGTGTCTGCTGCCCCCGCCTTTTGTGCTGATCACTATATCTGAGGTGATCAGCAACTTTTTGGGGGTGCAGAGGTTTTTTTTTTTTATATATACCTGTCAGTTGCTGCCAGTTGCACCAAAGGTTGTGCACCTGCTGCCCCTCACTGGTAATCAGTGTCGCATCACTGATCACCTTTTTTTTTTTTTGTGGGTGCTGTGGGGTCTTTTTTTAATTTTTTTTTTACACACACTGTGATTTTGTGGGTGTCCTGTGGCCACTGTGCGCTGATCAGTGACGTACATCACTGATCATCTTTTTCGGCACAGGGTTGATCTATTTTTTTATTTTTTTTTTTTATCAAATTCCTGTTGCCTTTTGAGCGCTGTTCAGTGACGGACGTTACTGACCAACATCTGTGCTCAATTTTTGGCGCAGGACCTTTTTTTTTTTTTTTTTAACCCCTTCAATTTTTTTTTTTGTATAAAGTATTTTTTTTTTCTGCACTACATACACGCTACACACTACATACCCCCCGGGTTGAAATAAAGTTTGTACCCCCCCCCCCTACACTATACACGTGTTGAAACATTTCACTACCAGTAACACAAAAATAAAAATGGCATCCCAAATGTCATCCCAGTCATCCAGAAGAATGTATTTAGCGGAGGTGGCATATGCCATGCTTGCCTCTGACTCTGACACAGCCAGTGATGCAAGCGGGGAATTTGAAGGATTCGTCTTAAGCTCCTCTTCCTCCTCTGGTGATGAGGGACCCCCTCAAAGACGCCCCCGTAGAGCAGCTGAGACCCCCCCCCCAATAATTGATCTCGTATGGACCCCACCACCAGACAATTTTGAGCCCCAGGTTCCTGAGTTTTTGGCCATGCCAGGAATCCAATTTGATTCCACAGGTCTCAGAGAAATTGACTTTTTCAAATTTATTTTTCTCTGATGATTTTATAAATTTAATGGTGGACCAAACTAATTTATATGCCCAGCAGTTTATTGCTCAAAACCCCACGTCATCATTTGCTAGGTGGACCCCTGTAGATGCAGTAGAGATGATGACGTTTTGGGGTCTGGTGTTTCATATGGGCATAGTAAAAAAGCCAGAAATTAGGCAATATTGGAGTACAGATGTTCTGTACAGCACCCCATTTTACCGTATGGCCATGCCCCGGGCTCGATTTGAGACGATCCTTAAATTTTTGCATTACAACGATAATGCACAGTGCCCACCCAGAGATGATCCCACCTTTGACCGGCTATTCAAAGTCAGGCCGGTCATTGATCATTTCAGTGCCAAATTTGAAGAGATGTACATCCCAGATAAATTCATTTGCATAGACGAGTCCCTTATACATTTTAAAGGAAGGGTTAAATTCCGCCAGTACCTTCCCAGTAAGAGGGCAAGGTATGGCATAAAAATGTATAAGCTGTGTGAAAGCACCTCAGGGTACACTCACAGGTTTAGGGTATATGAAGGGAAGGATTCAAGAATTGAACCGCCAGAATGCCCCCCCTCCCTCGTAGGTGTTAGTGGAAAAATTGTCTGGGATTTAGTGCACCCCTTCCTGGATAAAGGTTATCACCTCTATGTGGATAACTTTTACACTAGCATCCCCCTGTTTAAGGCCCTTGGTTCAAGAGGTACAGCAGCTTGCGGTACTGTGCGCAAGAACCAAAGAGGCCTCCCAAAAACGCACATTGCCCAAGTAATGAGAAGGGGTGAAAGCAGGGGAATATGCACCGAAAATATGTTGTTGGTCAAATATAAGGACAAGAGGGATGTCCTTTATACTGACAACAATTCACGGAGACAGTACCACCTCCGTCCCTGTACGAGGTACCAGTACCCACACCTCCAAACCTAATTGTATCCTGGATTACAATAGGTACATGGGCGGAGTGGATCTTTCAGATCAGGTACTGAAGCCGTACAGTGCCCTGCGGAAAACAAAAATCTGGTACAAGAAGCTGGCCGTGTATATCATCCAGATGGCACTGTATAACGCTTACGTGCTATTCCGTTCTACCGGCCAGAGGGGGACATTTATGCACTTTCAAGAGGAAGTCATAAAGGGCCTAATATTTGGGAACCAGCAGGCAGAGGGCCCCAGTACTTCTAGTACTGGCCCCCGTATTGTACCAGGGCAGCATTTTCCTGATGAAATCCCCTCCACTGGAAAAAAGGGCAGGACACAAAAAAGGTGCAAAGTTTGCTATAAAAAGGGAATAAGATAGCAAACTATTTTCCAGTGTGACACTTGCCCCGACAAACCCGGCCTATGTATAAAGGAGTGTTTTAAATTATACCACACATCTATGGATTATTAGGTTCATAATTTCACCGTGCTTCGGGGGTCTTGCTAATGCCACATAGCACCCACCATTCATTCCACCAGAATCTGAGCCGCAAAATCCAAAAATCACTCCTTCCCTTGAGCCAGAACTGCATTTTTGTGTAAAAAAATGTAATTTTTCATTTTCACTGCCCAGTTGTACCACAATTGGTGAAACCCCTGGGGGTTTGAAATGTACACTATACCCCTAGATGAATTCCCTGAGGGGTGTAGTTTGCAAAATGGGGTCACTTGTGGGGGGGTTCCACTGTATTGGTGCTTTGGGGGTCTTGCTAATGCGACATAGCACCCACCAACATTCCACCAGAATTTGTGCTGCAAAATCCAAATATCACTCCTTCCCTTCTGAGTCCTGCCACTTTTTGGTCACACATGAGGCATTGCCGTACTCGGGAGAAATTGGGGCACAGATTTTGGGGTGCTTTTTCTCCTTCATACCTTCTGAAAATGAAAAATTTTGAGCCAGAACTGCATTTTTGTGTAAAAAAATGTAATTTTTCATTTTCACTGCCCAGTTGTATCAAAATGGGTGAAACCCCTGGGGGTTTGAAATGTACACTATACCCCTAGATGAATTCCCTGAGGGGTGTAGTTTGCAAAATGGGGTCACTTGTGGGGGGGTTCCACTGTATTGGTGCTTTGGGGGTCTTGCTAATGCGACATAGCACCCACCAACATTCCACCACCAAAAATCACTCCTTCCCTTCTGAGTCCTGCCATGCACCCAACTGGTATTTTTTGGTCACATATGAGGCATTGCCGTACTCGGGAGAAATTGGGGCACAGATTTTGGGGTGCTTTTTCTCCTTCATACCTTCTGAAAATGAAAAATTTTGAGCCAGAACTGCATTTTTGTGTAAAAAAATGTAATTTTTCATTTTCACTGCCCAGTTGTATCAAAATTGGTGAAACCCCTGGGGGTTTGAAATGTACACTATACCCCTAGATGAATTCCCTGAGGGGTGTAGTTTGCAAAATGGGGTCACTTGTGGGGGGGTTCCACTGTATTGGTGCTTGGGGGGTCTTGCTAATGCAACATAGCACCCACCAACATTCCACCAGAATCTGAGCTGCAAAATCCAAAAATCACTCCTTCCTTTCTGAGTCCTGCCATGCACCCAAATGGTATTTTTTGGTCACATGTGAGGCATTGCCGTACTCGGGAGAAATTGGGGCACAGATTTTGGGGTGCTTTGTCTCCTTCATTCCTTGTGAAAATGAAAAATTTTGAGCCAGAACTGCATTTTTGTGTAAAAAATGTAATTTTGCATTTGCACAGCCCAGTTGTATCAAAATTGGTGAAACCCCTGGGGGTTTGAAATGTACACTATACCCCTAGATGAATTCCCTGAGGGGTGTAGTTTGCAAAATGGGGTCACTTGTGGGGGGGTTCCACTGTATTGGTCCTTGGGGGGTCTTGCTAATGCGACATAGCACCCACCAAAATTCCACCAGAATCTGAGCTGCAAAATCCAAAAATCACTCCTTCCCTTCTGAGTCCTGCCATGCACCCAAATGGTATTTTTTGGTCACATGTGAGGCATTGCCGTACTCGGGAGAAATTGGGGCACAGATTTTGGGGTGCTTTTTCTCCTTCATACCTTCTGAAAATGAAAAATTTTGAGCCAGAACTGCATTTTTGTGTAAAAAATTTAATTTTTCATTTTCACTGCCCAGTTGTACCACAATTGGTGAAACCCCTGGGGGTTTGAAATGTACACTATACCCCTAGATGAATTCCCTGAGGGGTGTAGTTTGCAAAATGGGGTCACTTGTGGGGGGGTTCCTAAATTTTAGCATCTTATGGTGCCTAGAAACCTACATGGTGCCTAAAAAATAATCTCATAAAAAGGAGGCTCCAAAATCAAGTAGGTGCTCCTTCTATTATGAAGCCTGTGGTTTGGTCAACGTGCACACTAGGGTCACATATAGGATATTTATGAAAACAAAAGAATTGGGGGAATCAATTTTTAGTCACATTTCTCTAGTAAAATGTACTGTGTTCCTTAGAAAAATGTATTAAAATTGCAAATCTGCAAAAAAAATGAAATTTTGAAATTTCACCTACACTTTGTTTTAATTCCTGTGAAACACCTAAAGGGTTAACAAACTTCCAAAATGCTGTTTTGAATACTGTGAGGGGTGCAGTTTTTGAAATGGTATCATTTATGGGGGTGTCTCACATACAAGTCCCTCAAAGTCACATCAGAACTGAACTGGTCCCTAAAAAAATCAGTGTTTGAAATTTTCTTGAAAATTTGAGAATTTGCTATTCATATTGTAAGCCTCCTAGTGTCCAAAAAAATTAAAAGGAAGTTGAAATAATGATGGAAACATAAAGTAGACATATGGTCTATGTTAGTTATTAACTATTTTGAGTGGTATGATTATTTGTCTCACAAGCAGAAAATTTAACATTTTGCAAATTGCTAAATTTTCCATTTTTTTACGACATTTTGGTATTTTTCACAAAAAAACACAGACTGTATCGACCCAAATTTACCACTAATTTGAAGTACAATGTGTCACGAAAAAACAATCTCAAAATCACTGGGATAAGTAAAAGCAAAAAAAAGTTATCCCCACTTAAGTGATACATGTCAGATTTGAAAAAAAGGGCTCTGTCAGGAACGCAAAAACTGGCTCTGTCAGGAAGGGGTTAATGCCCTTATGCAGTCACCTTTTGAGCCACTAGATAGCGTTAAATTGAAATTTCTAACTTGGAAAGTGATATTTTTAGTGGCAATCACTTCTGCTAAAAGGATTGGAGAACTTCAGGCATTGTGGGCGCATAATCCTTACTTGAAGATTTCTTGAAGAGAAAATAGTCCTTCGGACTAACCTGTCTTTTTTTACCTAAAGTTGTGTCCTGTTTTCACATAAACTGGGAAATTGTATTGCCTTCATTTTTCCCAAAGCCATCTAATAAGAAGGAACAAGGTCTGCATACGCTGGATGTGGTGAGAGCAGTGACGATCTATCTAAACAGAGTCAAAACATTTAGACATTCAGAGACACTTTTTGTTATTCCGTTATGCACAAGGAAAGGATTTACGCCTTACGTTTGCTTATAAAAAAGTTGGACTTCAATTACCAGGGATAGTGAAGGCACACTCTGTAAGAGCAATGTCGGTTTCCTGGGCTAAAGAGGCAAAGGTATCCATGAAAGACATTTGTGAAGCTGGGACTTGGTCGTCTAATCACGCATTTGTTAAACACTATGAATTGGATGTGACTAAAGAACATTTCGGAAGTCAAGTTCTTAATCAAGTCATGTCTTAAGATATTTATAGCATTCCCTCATATATGCTTTGGTATGTCCCATTGTAAGGCTGCCATGAAGTAGGAAGGAGAAAATAACGGATTATACTCACGATAATTCCTTTTCTTCAGAATACTTCATGGCAGCCCATGTATATCCCTACCTGTATCTGTTTTTTTCTTGCTCTAGGATCCAGCGTAGACATTCAAAGACTGAGGGGGATTGAGAGGAGAGGGCATATATACAATAAGGAGGAGGAGCAAAGGGGAGGATCCTAGCGTATTAAGGAAAAAACTACCTGTCTACAGACTGGGAGAAAAGGGATTAACCCATTGTAAGGCTGCCATGAAGTATTCCGAAGAAAAGGAATTATCGTCAGTATAATTCGTTATTATCCACTACTCTTTCTGCGAAGTAATTCTTCCTCAAATTTCCCCTGAATCTTCCTCCCTCGTTTATCCTCAATTCACTTCAGATCAGTGCAGGGGGACCTACTTAGCACCTATAAATATTTAATTCCTGATGTATGTAATATACATGCTCGCTGGTGCCACCAGGGATCGGGCAGCCTGTGTGTATTAGGCACCATGCAGTACCTGGGACTCTGCTTCATACACTCCTCTTAAGCCCACCCATAGACTCCTGTAAACCTAGCCAAAGGGAGTCTGAAGGAAGGCGAAGGAAGAGTGTGTGCAGTCTTTTGCTGAGTCCCAGGAACCGCATGGTGCTTAATACAGTGCTGCTGATCAGCGTGGGGGAACCAGCAAACTCATATATTAAATCAAAGCTTTTATGTTGATAAAATGTAGAAGGACTGTGTCTTCCTGATTTGTATCCCTTCATTTCTTTTCAGGGACAAAGATATCGAAAGCTTCCTGGAGATGAGTCGTAACAAGTTCATTGGTTTTACCCTAGGACAGTGCGTATTGGTAGTATACACATATTTTAGTGTTCCTTTACTTCACTCAAGCTGCATCTATTCTGTTTTTAGTGTCTACTATTTTATCCTAGGCGTGTGCAAATATAAACCTGTCCACTTGTCTTGTCCCAGTAAAGCATTAAACTTTTGTTTTGTCCTTTTAGTGACACGGATACTTTGGTAGGATTGCCTCGTCCTATTCATGAAAGTGTGAAGATTTTAAAGCAGGTAAAACACCTAAATCTTTCCAGTGCACTCCCTGGGCTGAATTTTCTTTTCTTGCTGCATTTAGTTTAGAACCAATCTGCAACTTTTTGAGGGACTTTTTTATAAAGTGGAAGGACAAATTATTTTAAATAAAATATTGAATTTGGATCAAATAAAAAATGAGGAAGTCTTCCCCTTAAATGGATACACTGCAGGTGCCAGGATTCTAATACAACAATTCGTTTTTTTTTTATCTAAATCTCTTTTATTGTGTCTTTTATTAAATCTCTTTTATTTATAAAAAGTGGACGTGTACATATTTTGTAAAAAAAAAAAAAACCAACAAACTGGCAAATAACATTGCTGCAAAGACATGCAACAATAACATTGAACATTGATATGACAAGGAGAGCCACCTGAGCTTTAGGGTTGGGTTTCCCAACAAGGCTCATATTCCAAATCAAGGGAGAAGAAGTGATAAAGTACCTGGTACTTTATCACCGGCCAATCAGCTCCTAGCTGTCCCTTTTTTTTAAACCCTGTAACTTAACAGTCAGGTGCTGATTGGCCGGTGATAAAGTACCAGGCACTTTATCACTTCTCCTCCCTTATCACTGCTTCATACATCTACCCTTGTGTTACTATTGTTAACCATCATTATAGGTGCACATGTCACACATCACACTTTACAGTGTAGTATGTATGTAATGTCATTATGCGTACAGATGTCTATATTTTTGCCCACTAATTTTTTTTCTTTTCTTTTTTTTTCAGCACAGATATGTTTCAGTTGCTGACATCCAAATCAAAAAGGAGGATGAGCTAGAGAAATGCCCTATGTCACTGGTATGAGCAGTTTCCACGTCCTCAATTCCTGTTGTCATTAAGTCTGTTATTTGCTGCTCTATATGCTACTGAATATTCTGTGGAAAGAAAACTATAATCTCTAAATTTGAGATATTACGTTCCTTCCTTATTTGGGGGCTATCTGGTGTGATTGTGGTTTTGCTTTTGTTCTTTTTGTTTTTTTCTTTACGATAACGCTCATCTCTGTAAGTATGAATTACCAACTGCATCAATGGTTTTGTGACCCAGAGAAATCTGACCTCGTTGCTGCAATTATACCATAGAATGGAAACCTGGCTCTATGCAATATGTAATTGCAGGTTTTGGTAACTTTGATGCGTGCAGATCCCCATAATACAGTAGAAACAGATTGCGTCCACAACCTCTTTCTGTGACTCTATTAGCTTGTTAGGTCATCATGCTTTAAAATAGTGCTTGGATGTCCCTTTAAATATCCCAAAGTGAATGAAGGAATGATGTGTCTGGTAAGAGTTTGCAGTTTACAAGTATGATTAAACTAAGGCAATTTAGAAAAAATAAACTAAAAAATCCAGGGATGGATGGTGTTGCTTCGGTACATCCAGCCAGATGCCGAATGCAGCCCAAACACTTGGAATAGGGGTCGATAATCTGTGCAGTGATAAATGGGTCTGAGATAGTGGTAAACCTAAAAAAAAAATCATTTTAACCTAAGGAAGTCTGCACAGATTATAGTAATCTGTGCAGTGCTTCTCTCACAGTCGCCTGCCTATTAGGCCGGTTCGCCTTGGAATTTTGGACAGTTTTAAAGCCAACTATTCGTTAATCTGCAGTTTTTATGTTCGTCTATGTAAAGGTATCGACTTTTGGTCGGATGTTCTAACGGAACATCGTCTGAAACACAAAATTAACCTCTAGAAAATCTACCCCTTTATGTCCAGCTCATTGGGGAAGTTTACACTTCTCTACTCTGCATACAAAATCCTGGGACTTCACAATTCGTTTTAAACTAACTGTAATTCAAAGAGACCAACATGTCTGCTGACATGTTGTTATTTTGAAGGAAGGTGATGAACAAGTAAAAAAAAAAAATGGAGTAAGCTAGAAGTCCACTACAATATATGAAGTTCCCATAAGTAAACCAAAAACTGATGAATCCTGTACAAAACAGGTGATCTGCCACCACAGGTACTGTTCAGCAAATAATAAGGGTAATAGCATGTAAAGGTCAGAATATTGGCACTGTGTTGTAATACCTTTTTGTCAATTTTTAGGGAGAGGAGGAAGTGGAGGAAACCGCAATGGAGTGTCTATACAGAGCAATGTTATTCAATATACCTCAGTACATGGTAAGGTGTATTCTCTTCTCTAGCACTCTAAACACTTTCACTCCTTTTCATTCACAGTAATATTTGTATGCATGCTGTGCAGTGAAAGTTCAGAGAGTGAGTAACTGGTCTAATGCCCACTGCTTTGTAGCAATATGCCCCCAACACTATATGGGATGAATCACTGTACTGTAGAAGCCATTTAAGTATATGTTTAACATTCACATTTGTTTGTTTCTTCTAAAGCTCACTATATTTAATTTTTTATTTACAACGTTCTTCTGAATGTTAAAGCTACATGTCACGGCAATACAACAGGACTGAGAGCCATTTGTAGTTGTAAAACTGTGTAGGCCTGTTTCTTGCAAAACATTTTATATAAAACAATAACATTTGGACACTTGTCAAAGAAAAGCATATAAATGTAGTGAATGCTTTTAGTACAATTCATATGAGGTATACAGTGCCTTGCACACAACAAGTAGGACAAAATAACCTAAAACTTCAGCGTGCATAACTATTCACCCCCCTAAAGTCAGTACTATGATCTGGGATTTGACTAGGCCATTCCAACACATTGAAATATTTCCCCTTAAACTACTCGTGTTGCTTTAGCAGTATGCTTCGGGGCAGTGTCCTGCTGGAAGCAGTCTCAAATCACAGCAGACTGAAACAGGTTATGCTGAAGAATTGCCCTGTATTTATCACCATCCATTGTTTCCCTAGATTCAAATAAGTTTCTCAATCCCTGCTGCTGAAACACATCCCCACAGCATGATGCTGCCACCACCATGTTTCACTGTGGGGATGGTGTTCTTTGGGTGATGGGATGTGTTAGGTTTGCGCCAGACAGTTTTCCTTGATGGCCAAAAAGTGAAATTCTGACCAGAGAACCTTCCTCCCTACATTTGGGGAGTCGCCCACATGTCTTTGGCAAATTCAAAACATGACTTATTATTTTTAACACTTCTTTCTGGCCACTCTTCCAGCTCTACGTAGGGTACAGCTTATTGTGGTCCCATGCGTAGATACATCAGTCTCTGCTGCAGAACTCTGCAGCTCCTTCAGGGTTACCTTTGGTCTCTGTGCTGCCTCTCTGATTAATGCCCTCCTTCCCCGGTCTGTGAGGTTTGGTGGGCGGCCCTCTCTTGGCAGGTTTATTGTGATACCCAGGGCCAGATTTGTGCCTAGGCCTGTGAGGCATGGGCCGCAGGGCGGCACCAATCAGGGGCGGCACAGCAGGCTGATATTTAAATAGCAGCATGGCAGAGCGGGTGGGCAGCGGCAAGTGACAAGCGCCGCCGACATGATTCATCATATGTCAGCGGCAGCGCCATTCGTCACCCACCGCTGCCCACCCGCTCTGCCATGCACAGTACATCACCGGCTATCTCCGACAGTCCCCCTACGCGCCCGGCTCCGCCGCTGGGTGAGCTGAGCTGAATTGGTCCGGCTCACTGCCGCGGGCGGGGAAAGCAGCTGAGCAGCGCGAACCTCGCTGCACTCAGTCAGTCAGCGTGAGACTGACTGAGACTGCAAATAAAGTTAATTCACCCTCCCTCCGGGTCCTCCATACAGTTAGCTTTACATTTTTTTGAGGCGGGCAGTAAAATATATATATATATATATATATATATATAGGTATGGGGGGGCGGCGGCACTCAGAAGAAAAAACACATGAGACGGTTTTGGTGGACCGACGTTTCAAAGCCCGCAGGCTTTTTTATCAAGGACCTTGATAAAAAAGCCTGCGGGCTTTGAAACGTCGGTCCACCAAAACCGTCTCATGTGTTTTTTCTTCTGAGTGCCGCCGCCCCCCCATACCTCCATACTACGAGGGACCAAAAATCTCTCCTTGGAAGGCACCAGTTCTTTGTGTATGCTTATCGAGAGAGTCCTGGAGTGCCACCTACAGCAATATATATATATATATATATATATATATATATATATATATATATAGTGTGTCCTCCAACTGGAGGTGTGGGGCACTCTCCAGGACAACTTTTATGCAAACTGGAGTTGTCCAATCAAAAAGACATCATGTTCAAAGGTACAAACGGGTTTTATTGGTCCAACATCGCCAATCCAAACATGCCCCTTTGTTGGGCACCCCATTGTTGGACTTTGGATTATTAGTGAGAGTGCGGTCTCTCCTTCGAATATATATATATTCTCTATCTCTATCTTTCTTGGGGGGGGGGCAGACAAAAATGGTGTGCCTAGGGGCGGCATGTTGGGGGGCCAGACCCATACCCAGTATTAGGGACCCCCAGTGACAGAGAGGCCTTGACGTACGGCCTGGGGGCTTAGCCCTATATCTGCAGATATATGCAACCAAGATCTCTGTATTATCTGATTAATATGTAGTTATTTTCTCACTCAGTGTGCAATTGGGATACAAAATGTTTTTTTTTCCTAGACAGAATTACCCCTTCCTTTTGGCACCTGAATGACACACCTCTGATTGACAAAAGTGTTCGATATAGATATATATATATATATATATATATATATATATATATATATATATATATATATATATATATATCTCTTAGGGGGGGGGCGGCCAAAAATAGTGTGCCTAGGGGTGGCCTGACCCCTAAATTCGCCCCTGGTGATACCATGTTCTTTCCATTTGAAGATGATGGATTTGATGGTGCTCCAAGGGCTCATCAAAGTTTTGGATATTGTTTTATAATAACCCATCCCTGACTTGTACTTATCAACAACTTTGTCCCTGACTTGTTTGGAGAGCTCCTTGGTCTTCATGGTGTGATGTATTTTGCTTAGTGGTGTTTCAGCCTCTGGGGCCTTTCAGAAAAGGTGTGTTTATACTGACAGATCATGTGACACTTAGATTTATTTATTTACAGTTTCTTATATAGCGCAGCAGATTCCGTTGCGCTTTACAATAATAGACCGTGATAAACCAAACTGGGTAACAACAGACAGACTTGGAGGTAGGAGAGCCCTCCTGCAGCTGTTCCCAGCAGCTGCTTAGAAGCCACTTGTGTCAAAGCGCCCCCCTTCTAGAATTTCACCCTTTCAGGGTGTCTTCTAGTCCTTTTTGTTTTTTGGAGCCCTGCTGCAAGCTTACAATCTATAGCAGGGGTCCTCAAACTTTTTAATCAGGGGGCTGTCACTGTCCCTCAGACCGTTGGAGGGCCGGACTATAGTAAAAACAAAAACTATGAACAAATTCCTATGTACACTGCCTATACAGGGTGTTTACATGCTTGTACCCCAAGGGTTAAATGCTCATTGCATTCCCAGCAGAAACAGCACTGCTGCCTCCTTCAGTCTCCCACCCCAGCGCTTCCTCATGTCTAGGATCACAAGCGGTGGCCGGGAGCTGCGCGTACCATCTCTAGTTAGCTGCACAGCTCCCCCGCCACAGCCGCAGACCTTTCCGCCTCACCTGCCCACAGCACGGAGGAATACACACCAGCACATACTACCAGCCTGGCGCTGTTCTGCCAAGGCTACCCAGGCCAGCAGCAGCCAGTGGCCACCGGAAAACATGAGGAAGGGGTTGTGCCGATGCACTGAGGAAGTGGTGTGCATTTTTTTTTTTATGTGGCAGCGCACTATTCCTAGACTTCTATATAGAAGTGCATCTTCATGTTGGGGGGGGGGGGGGGTCAGGGAGCAGGGAGCTTTCTCCCTTCTTACCTCCTGCTACAGCCCACCAGACATACAGCCCAGCATCAGGGCTGCTTGGCCGCGGAGCCTGGTGTATGGCAGGCGATGTTTCCCTGCCTCCTGCTGCAGCCCGACACACTGCACGTAGGTGGTCAGTCCTGCCAATGGACGGTCCATGGGAGGAGCACACAGGTGGACTTCATCACTAATTATTTGACTTCTTAAGTTACTTGGTTGCACCAGAATTTTTGAGGGGCTTCATAGCAAAGTGGGTGAATACATATGCACATGCCAATTTCCAGATTTTTATGTTGAAAAATTATTTTTTATATATATTTTTTTTAATTTCACTTCAACAACTTTTGTGCAGATCCATCACCTAAAATTCAGTTAAAAAAAAAAAAGTTACTCAGGATAGCCACAAGTTAATATGTTTACAATGTATAAGTTGTTTTATTGTGTGCTCTAAATGTTCTGATTTGCAAAAAGAATCATAAAAAATCTAAATCAAACAGACTAACGATGATAGTGAACCGGCATGCCTTTTTAAAAAATTATTATTATTTTTTTAATCAGAAATTGTGAGCTGTCTAACTAAGCATGCCTATCCTTTGGCAGATTGCCCTGCTGAAGATACTACTGGCAGCTGCCCCAACTTCTAAGACCAAGACTGACTCCATTAATATTTTAGCAGATGTGCTGCCTGAGGAAATGCCGTGAGTACCATTGGAGAGGGTTGGCACCAGTGTCTATGAAATGCCATTGTACAGCTCTGTAATATGTTAAGTAATAATGCAGCAGAGTGGTGGTGGTACACCAATCTATCTCAATATGATGACTTATCCATATTTGGTATATAGCTAGGTATTAAGAATAGCCGTCAGTTCATTGTAGACCTATAAATCCACATTTTGTAGACATAGAAGTGTTGCGGCACACATTTAATAGACACATTTTTAAAGACACATTTTTAAATTCAGTAATTTTTATAAATTTTTCTGCACATAACAAAAAACCTCAAACTACGTTAGACATGCTTTACATAAGTGATATGCTGCAGTACAATGTATTAACAACATATTGCAAACAGGGATGAGACATAGGTTGTGGAATAAGCAAATTTACCACATAACCCCCACTTTGTACAACCCACCCCCAACTCAGGCGTATTTGGATCCCATAAAAGAAACCAACCCCTGCCCCTCTAACTAACTACTATAGCCTATAGGAGAAAGTAAATTAGTGGCCCTTATCTTGTTTGATAGCGAAGGGTGCCAAAAAAATCTAACCTACCCACCTTAATATGCAAACTACACTAATACTAATCTGGCCTACCCCTCCCGCACTGTCCCACACCCAAATCCCTCCACCCTACTTCCCAAGCAGGAACAATTGCTTTAACCAAGACAAGGCAGGTTTGCGCACTCGTTTTTAGGATATATTGTTAAAAATATGCAGGCAGTATCGAACAAACCAACACACCGTATGAGGAGCGCATAGTAAACCAGAACAATGGGTATAGAAACATTAAACATTAATCCAGCCAGGCCTCTCGCTGGCACCGCCAAAGATAGAGACATAGTAGTTCCTCCTTTGAAGATCCAAGGAGACACACACCTGAACCACCAGAGCTGTGACAAGGGTTTAGGAGTTTCACATTCATCCAGGGATACATAGATAGGCTTAAAGACCATAAAAAAGGGGTTCTGCAGCTTCAATTCGACTGCCAAAGCTGTAGAATGGATCCGCGGAGAGTCCACAGTAACAGGAGCTAAAACCGTGTCAGAGTTAGCAGGAGAAACCTCTATATGGCAGTGTGGATCCAAAAGGGTCATTGAAGTAGATGATTTAGAAATCATAGATGCAGGATTCGAGAATGCAATTTCCAGATCTCCTCCCAATTTATCAAGGATCCTCTGAGTGCAGGCACCAATGGCCTGAAGTATTTGTTGCAGGGAGACAGACATAGTTAACTTAGTATGTGAAAGTAGCACTCCAGACAAAAGGTAGAGGCAAGAAGGTGGCGGCTAGCACACCACCACACCTGCCAGCAGACACCGATAGTGGCCTCCAAGGCGTAGTGTAGTGGTCCTGTTAGGGTAGGAGCTGGAGAAAATAGTCAGGCAGAAGTGGGAGGCAGCAAGCAGTAATCTAGTGCTATTACACAGTGCAATATCGTACTCACCCCTCTAAGGATAGAGGAGGCTCCGGGCGATAGTTTATCGCTGGCGTACTCAAAACAACTCAAAGTGGTGCCCTTGCCACGGAGGAATGGAGGCTAGTGGACTTGTTTTAATGTGAGGTCCCAGGAGGATTTAAGATGGTGGCACCGCCACAGATTAGTGCAGGTCAGCGGTCCCACTCCCCACACAGATCACCGTCTCCAGTAATATATTGTGGCCTCACAGCCAGTGAAGAAGGGAGGAGGGTGTGGGGTGGCCCCTGCAGGAGCGCGGAGGAAGAAGAGACCACAGAGCTGGCTGGAGATTCACTAAAAGCACTGGTTACCCGCCAGCGCACAGCCTGCACTCACATCGGGATATCGGCCGGAGAGATGTGCCACGGACCTAGCCTCCAAGATGGCGTCCACCACGCATACGGAGGAGCTTACGGAGGAGCTTAGAGGAGAACGCTCACCAGGCCCAGCCAAGCATTGCAGCCGCACTAGGTCCTCCAAACGGGCACCAAGTGCAGGGACTCAGTGGACCTGTGCATAAGTAAGTCTGTGGTGCCAAACGTCCCACAGGCAGGATATTTTCAAAGGATATTAGAGGAGCTCGTTCCCCCTGCGTCTGCTCACCTGCCCGGCCAAGCCATGCCCTAATACACACATTTCTCCTTCATACTTCATGGCAGCCATTACATTGGGTTTATCCCCTTCTCTCTCCCAATTAGACAGGTAGTTTTTTCCCCTAGGACCCAGCTCCTCCTCTTCCTCTTGCTACATAACCGAGCACCTCCCCTTAGACCATAGTCTTTTGAATGTCTCCTCTATCTGTAAACAGGTAGTTAGATTAGTGTAGAGACATGACTAAAAGACCTGGCAGCGAGGGGTGGCGGTGCCTTACCCTATATATGTGGTCCGAAGCCGGCGGCATGGATCTGTGCTCATGGGATGGCGGAGCCTGTAACCCGGTATCAAGGAGGTATGGGACTCACCTAAAGCCTTTAAGTGCGGGAGCCATGGCGCAAGTATGGTGAGTCCAGAGCACGAGAGAGCGGCATCAGCATGCTTCCCCAGGCTGGCGTCTGTTCCAGGAAGCAGACGCCGGAGGGGAAGTGAAGCGAGCCTCCGGCGCGCGGTCTGCGGTGCATAGGCAGACCGCGTGCGTTCCACTGACAGGAAGCGTACAGCGCTTCCTTGCTTGGCGTCCCGTGTGAGACGCGCGGGCGGACGTGACGCACGGGCGGACGTGACGCATATGCGACGCGTCAGCACGCGGCCTGCGTTCCAGCGCGGGTCGCGTGCGTTCCACAAGGCGGAAGAACAGTGTATATATAGCGCCTGGCCGGTGTGACAGGCGCTGCTGCTTCTTGTCTGCGTGGTTGCTCTGTGGAGACTCGGCTGCAGTATGGAGGGAGCCTCTCCTAATGTGAATACACCGCTGCCCAGGTAAGTCCTCAGTGAGGACTGGTTATGGTACTTTGTTGCTGGTCAGTCAGTTAGTTAGTTGTCTTTTTCTTCTGTTTTAGTGTGCCTGTTGTGGCCAAAAAGAAGACAGCTAAAAAGCGATTGGATAAGATTTGCCCTGAGTGTGACAAGTCGTTTATTGGAGAGGATGTATTATGCAAATGTTGTCTTCAGAAGAAGGAATCTGCTTCAGTGTCTAGCCAGATATCAGAACTTAGGGAATGGATGGAGAAAAATTTTGTCTCTAAAAAAGAATACTCTGGCAATAAAAGGTCTAGGTCTCAGACCAGTTTGGATGTGGACGATGATGTGGGATCAATAGGGGCCGGTTCTGATGACGGCACAGGTGGTTCCACGGCCGAATCTGGAGAAGTGACTGAAGACGAGCGTTTGTTTGATTTAGGTCTTGTGGAAGTGGTGTTAAAAAACTTATATAAGACCTTGAATTACAAGCAGCCGGTTAAAACGGAGTTGGACACTCTTTTTGAAGATAGGTCAAGGAAAGGCAGATGCTTTCCTGTCCACAAGGTAGTCAAAGACATACTGATAAAAGAGTGGAATAATGTGGACAAACGTGTGGGGTCCTTTAAAAGGGTTGAGAAAATGTTTCCCTTAGAAGATGAGGAGTTTCTGAAATGGAGCAATGTGCCCAAAATTGATGCATCTGTATCTGAGGTCACTACCCGCACGACTATTCCGTTAGAGGACGGTGCTTCCCTGAAGGACCCTATGGAAAAGAGGATGGAGAGTGCTCTGAAACGTTTGCATATATCTACCTCTGTGTCCATGAAGGCAGGCGTAGCCATAGCTTCTCTGTCACGAGCATTACGCATATGGTGTGCGGCACTGCAGGATGATATGCAGGATAAAACCTCCCGAGATCATATGAGCAAAAGCCTGGCTCAGATACAAATGGCCATAGATTATGTATGTGAGGCATCGCTGGACATGCTGGACTTTTCGGCCAAATCTTTGACCTCAGGAGTAGTAGCCAGAAGGGCACTCTGGCTGAAGTCATGGTCAGCGGACTCACACTCCAAAAATAAACTGGCCACACTTCCGTATGAGGGGGCTTTTCTCTTTGGAAGTAAGCTTGACCAAATGATTCAGAGGATGTCGGGGGGTAAATCGGTCAGGTTACCCCAGGACAGGAGAGGTAGATTTAATGCCTACTCCAATAGGCAATCATTTAGGCAGGCCAGGTCTTACAGACCAGGTAGGCCTTTTCGTGACAAATACGCATCAGGTACGTCACGAGCGTTTTTTCGCCAGTATATTAAAAAGAGAGGCGAAAGCTCTAGTACAGCCCAGAAGCAGTGACACCAGGGGCGCTATGGAGCGGATTCCAGTAGCAGGAAGACTGTTGGAATTTGCTCACGTCTGGGAGCACAACGTCTCGGACAAATGGGTCTTAGAGATAGTATCTCAAGGATACCGGTTAGAATTTCTGTTAAAGCCGAAATGGGCAAAGTTTTTAAGTTCCAATCTTCCCCTATCAGAAGCGGAAAAGGAGGTGTTGAAGTCAAGCGTGCAGGATCTGATCGACACAAAAGCAGTCGAAGAAGTTCCGTTAAAAGAAAGAGGACTGGGGTATTACTCCCGGTTGTTTGTTATAAGCAAAGCCTCAGGCGGGTTCAGAACCATCCTCGACTTGAGGGGTCTGAACGATCGGCTAAGAAAAAAGAAGTTTCATATGGAAACGACCAAGTCGATCTTGATGGGAATCAGGAAGGACGATTATCTGGTAGCAATCGACCTGAAGGATGCGTACTTTCATATTCCCATCTTTCCAGCCGACAGAAAGTATCTAAGGTTTGCCATAAAAGAAAGACATTTCCAGTTCACATGCCTGCCATTCGGGCTAACCTCATCACCCCGGGTCTTCACGAAGGTTCTGGTGGTATTAATAGAAAACCTAAGAAGGCAAAAAGTGATGGTGTGGGCATATCTAGACGACATCTTGATAGCAGCACAGTCCGAGGAAGAAAGTGTACGAGCAAGAGACTACACCATCGAGTTTCTTCAAAGGCACGGTTGGATGATCAACTGGGAAAAAAGTCGTCTCACTCCGTCAAGAAAGATTCAATTCCTAGGCATCATGGTAGACACCGTCTCTTTCCAAATAGCGCTCTCAGAGAAAAGGTGCGAAAAAGTCCAGCAGCTGATTTCTCTTATTCACAGCGAACCCCGCGTGCCCTTAAAAACGGCAATGAGTTTGCTCGGGATGATGGCTTCAGCAGTAGAAGTTACGCCTTGGGCAAGATGGAGAATGAGGCCACTGCAATGGTTTCTCCTGAGGTTCTCACGAGATCATACGCCACTAGATCAAGCAATAGGGATCCCAAACGCAGTAAAGGTCTCCTTGAATTGGTGGAGCTACGATCTGTTAAGAGAAAGAAGATGGTCCCTACAAAGTCCGTCATTCGTAGTGATAACTACAGATGCCAGCGCCTCAGGCTGGGGGGCGCATGGGGTAGGAAGATCGTGCCAAGGAAGGTGGTCAATGCAAGAAAAAAACTGGTCCTCGAACCACAGAGAGTTGAGGGCAGTGTGGCAAGCGATAAAATTCTTCGCGGACGACATAAAGGGGTCACATGTGCGGGTGTTCTCAGACAATGTCACGACAGTCTCTTACATCAACCGTCAAGGAGGCACAAGAAGTCGGGTGTTGTTGGAGGAAGTAGAGAATATAATGTCTTGGGCCGAAGTAAATCTGCTGTCTATTACAGCCTTACACATTCCAGGAGAAGAAAATCAAGCAGCAGACTTCTTGAGTCGCAATACATTAATTCCAGGCGAATGGGAACTAAAGCAGTCAGTCTTCCAGCTCATAGTGGAAAACTTAGGCATGCCAGAGATCGACCTAATGGCAACATCGGTCAACAAAAAGGTTCCCCGGTTCTTCTCACGATACCCAGCACGCGGGTCGTGCGGAGTCGACGCCCTATCTCAGGAGTGGAGCTATTCCCTAGCCTATGTGTTCCCACCATTTTCTCTCATCCACAGAGTGTTATGGAAGATCAGATCGGAGAGATGTCAGGTGCTGATAGTTCTTCCATATTGGGCCAGAAGGGCTTGGTTTCCGATGCTAGAGAGCATGGCGGTAGCCGGACCTCTGTTTCTGCCAGTGTCATCAGACCTTCTGTCTCAAGGGCCAATCAGATGCCAAGATCCGCAGAACTTGTCGTTGACGGCGTGGAAATTGAGAGGCAGCAACTAAGGGAGAAGCACCTATCCCCAGAAGTGATAGAGATACTGCTCCAGGCGAGAAAAAAGGTTTCGTCGGCCATCTATTACAGAGTCTGGAGGATATTTGCTAATTGGTCTAAAGGCAAATTTCAGTTTCCAAATGCATCCATCTCTCATGTGCTACAGTTTCTGTGTGACGGTTTCAACAAAGGGTTAGCAGTTTCTACCCTAAAAGTGCACGTCTCGGCATTAAGTGTGCTATTAGACCAAAGGCTGGCAGATCATACTTTAGTAAAAAGGTTCTGTCAGGCCATCAAGAGGATCCGGCCTAGGGTCCGTTCTTTGGTTCCTCAATGGGATCTTAACTTGGTGCTAAATGGGCTTATGGAGGCTCCATTCGAGCCGTTGGACAGAACAAGCCTTAAGTTTTTGACATGGAAAGTGGCGTTTCTGGTAGCAATCACTTCCGCCAGAAGGGTTAGTGAGCTCCAGGCGCTGTGCATTCAGGAGCAATATCTGAAGATATTCCCGGATAAAGTAGTCCTGAGGACTAAGAATTCTTTTTTGCCAAAAGTGGTGTAATTTTTTCATTTAAATCAGGAAATTATTTTACCTTGTTTTTTTCCCAATCCTTCAAATAAAAAAGAAGAGAATTTGCATTCATTAGATGTGGTCAGAGCCATTAAAATTTATTTGGATAGGTCTGCTTCATTCAGGCAAACAGAGAATTTGTTTGTGATTCCGCAAGGTGCGAAGAAGGGATTCGTTCCAGCGAAACAGACAATTTCACGATGGCTTAAAGAAGTAATTTCCTTTACCTACAAGAAAGTAGGACGTCCAGTCCCGGAGGGTATCAAGGCACACTCGACACGGGCAATGGCGGTTTCTTGGGCGAGAGAGGCGAACGTATCGGCCAGTGAGATATGTCAAGCTGCTACTTGGAAATCTCTGCATACGTTCTCCAAGCATTATGCCCTGGATGTGGCAGGAGCACGTTTCGGAAGTGAGGTCCTAAGACAAGCGCTAGCTTGAGGTATTGTATATCCCGCCCTACTGCTTTGGTACATCCCAATGTAATGGCTGCCATGAAGTATGAAGGAGAAAGCAAGGATTATACTCACGATAATACCTTTTCTTCGGAATACTTCATGGCAGCCCATATTTTTTTAGCCCTCCCTGTTTCTGTTTTTTCCCTAGGATCGGGTCGGAGACATTCAAAAGACTATGGTCTAAGGGGAGGTGCTCGGTTATGTAGCAAGAGGAAGAGGAGGAGCTGGGTCCTAGGGGAAAAAACTACCTGTCTAATTGGGAGAGAGAAGGGGATAAACCCAATGTAATGGCTGCCATGAAGTATTCCGAAGAAAAGGTATTATCGTGAGTATAATCCTTGCTTTTTACTAAATTGAAGATTAAATGGATGGGACCATGTTGGTGTTTATAAACGTAATCATTGTATTTACATTCCATGTGATGATCCATGTATTTGTGTATGTATATGTATCCTGTATAGAGGATTGAGAATGTTGGACTTCACTCAGTCTACTTTTTCGTGCTCCCAGAATCACTGTTCTGCAAAGCATGAAGCTGGGAATCGATGTGAATCGGCATAAAGAGATCATTGTGAAGAGTGTATCTGCTCTCCTGTTGCTGCTGCTGAAACATTTAAAGCTCAACCACATCTACCAGGTGAGCTGCATAACTTTGCACATGTCCTCACTGAAAAATACAGGCTGACTCTGATTTGTGAGCACAGCAAAAAAAAAGCAAGTAACTGCTCCAGGGCAAACCATACTGCAATACAAATACATTTATTGTCATTGCATGCAGGGTAAATATTTGCTGCTTTTGTATGCAGCCCACAAATGCTAGACAGCTTGATGTTTTATATATTCACACACATTCCAGCCTAATAACCATTGTCTTCTAGGCCTTGTTTTAGAGCTTAAAATGTTTAATAAACTCTTTCATCGTGTTGCAAAATGCAGTTTATAATGTAATTAATACCTTCAAGCTGGTTTTGCTAAGTTTACAAATGAATGACTGGAAACTGCAGTACATATAGCCAGACAGAATAGCAACAGGATTTTGTATACCCCTTTCACACCACACAAATATCCCGGGTGGACCTCGGATATTGCCCAAACCACCCGGATAAGCGTGCGATGTGAAAGGGACATTTTCAATACCCAGGGTAATAGCAGTGTTTTTATTTGGGTCGGAGCCAGGTTGCTGGGCAGTCTGAACGGGAACCCAAGGTCGAGCGATCCGGATCCTGTTCACTGCTATGAAGGAGGCAGCAGCGTCAGTGCTGCCTCCTCCCCCACCCTGCATGATGCTCCACCCCCATCTGATGTCAGCGCCCGGCAATATGCTGGGTGCTGACAGGTCATACCTGGTCCCTCTCATGCCAAAACGGGGTCCAAATCCTGGGGGCGACCCGGCATTTGCAATGTGAATGAGGTACTAGGGACTAATATGTGCCGGAATCTCATGATAAATTCTGTTGCTTGATTGCTACAGATCACAGCAAAGGGAGGCAACTGCATACTGTATAATGCTTTGATTACAATACATTTATCTGGGATATCCAATAATTATACTGTGTATTCACTTGATAATCTAAAAATATTGATCGCTTTGGAACTGCCAAAACAGCAGCATGTCCAATAGATCTGGTAATTGGTCAACCGTATTTGGCAGTTAATGCACAGTTAACAGACACACATTTCCCCTGTCCCTTTAGTGGGGAAGGTCATGGAAATGTCCCTTTGTCAGGGGACCAATCACATATTGTGTGGCCATACACTATGGGATATATCTGTGTATAGCCACAATATCTGCTGGAGGTTCAGGGTGTCAGATAAAATGTCAGTGGGTCTGATACACATTTTATCTGTCTGCAAGATGTTGATGCACTGAAATCTTTTTTTTTTTTAATCTGAAATGACACTCTTTCTGTTCTGCAGTTTGAATATGTCTCCCAGCACCTGGTGTTTGCAAACTGCATTCCTCTGATCCTCAAATTCTTCAATCAGAACATCATGTCCTACATCTGTGCCAAGAACAGGTGGGAGCAGTTGCTGCATGTTCTACCAAGATTGGATTTACTGATACTAAACAATTAATTGCCTAATTTTTAATAGTCTTCCTAGAACTAGGAGATAACTGATGAGATTGATATCTGTGACATTGTTCCAAATCAAATGAATACTGCATTATAAAATATTTACTAATTCGGTAAAAATATAAAAAGTGGAGGCATCTTTGCAAAAAGATATATATCCACGGAAAGGTTCTTTAATACGTGGGAAAGTTACATTGATACCCAACCTCATACCCAACCTCATACCATAAAGGATCAGATATGAGGATGCTTCCAGAATACAATTTGGTAAGTGTATGCAGGACACACCCCCCCCCCCCCCCCCCCCCTTCCCCATCGTTTCTATTGATACTACCCAACATTAGTATTTTATGTTTTTATTTGGAATTACCTACTATGGGACTATTGATCTGGACGTGAATCCGGACCCACCATGTCATAACACTTTTTATTAGGGGGGGCGCATCAGGTGGTTCTATACAATTGATGGTAGGAAACCGTCTGGTTCTCCCCACATCAATGACGAGTATTTAACGTTGACCATAAAACATTGAATTTATTATTTTATTTTTAAAATTAGTGATGGTTGATTGCTATACCTATGAGGATAGGGATATGTATTTTCAAGCCTATTGCATTTACCTTTATTGAGAAACTATGCTTCTATTGGTGTGTAATTCTGAAACAACGTATGGTGGGAAATCATAAATCAAAGCCGATCAAATTCCTAATTTGGGAATTCCTGATACTTTTGCGTATTTGTTCAAAGGTTGATGTGTACAAGACACATCTGTTGCATTCCAAAAATCCTCCTGCGAACTTTAGAGTAAGTGGATGAAAAGTAACGTCCCTATCTCAGAAGGAGCGTTCCTCTTCTCCGCCTCAGGGTATAAAAGCAGTTTCCCAAAGGTGGATATACAAATGGAAAGTAACGTTCCTGTACCGCAAAGAAAAGCTCCTCTTCTCCGCCTCAGGAAAGCAGGGTAAATTTCACCAATGTGAATTCCTGATTCATATATACCGGACAAAATGTGCACCCTGCACCACACTTTTTATAAAGAATTCAAAGAGGTACCCTACGTCCCTTATAAGGGATAGGCGTCTCCTCTTCTCCGAATTGGTCTTATATCGTCACACATTGGATTATATAACCATCCTTCCTTTATCCATATATATAGCCGTTGGTCGGGATATCATATGGGAATAAAATATAACCGGATATAGTGTAATACAATCTTATTTATTTGAACACACAATACACTGGTAAGACCAGATAAAAAATATGTACAAGTTCTGTAATAGAATAGTAGAAACAGCCATATGAGGGGATTCAAACAATTACCGGAACGGGTGGAGAACTTGGTGGAAAAAAGTTCTCAAACAAGCATGGAGGGTCGGAGTCCCGGAAACTCCTTTACTTCAGGCAAGTACACACTCTTATTCGTTCTGGCAGTAAGGTCCCCAAATCGGTGGTGATGATCCGACGCGTTTCAACCGCCTGCTGCGGTCTTTATCAAGGATATGATAGTGGACTGTCCTTTTCCCTATTTATGAAGGTAGATGGCCAATCGGAGATGTGCGTCTGGTCGCGCCAAAAACCTCCGCTACGAGCAACGGAAGTTGTCACCGCTGATCCTGCCCCACTTCCGTCCTGTCTGGTCGTAGCGTCTTTGCCACACTTCCGGATTTCTGTCTCAGGCGTAACGCTGGTGTCCGGAGTTGTTCTACCTATTTCACACTGCGTCGATGGCGTAGTGATATATAGAATGTGTGCAGCAGAGCAAAAGGTACCGTCTACATGGAATACTTTTCTCCAGACAATAATTTATGAGCGATGGATAAAAAAGAGAGGGGAACATAATTAGGATACAGTCGGTACATAAAAAGTACTTTTAAAATTTATATAAAAACATTAAAATATGAATTTTAAAACAGTGAGTGGTAAAATGAAAAAATTAATTTGGTTAAAACAAAGACTTTGAGATATGGGGAAAAACTATAAAAACCATTTAATTTCAAAATCTTTGTTGAGACCATTAGGGAATACACTATTCCCTATTGGTCTCAACAAAGATTTTAAAAGTACTTTTTATGTACCGACTGTATCCTAATTATGTTCCCCTCTCTTTTTTATCCATCGCTCATAAATTATTGTCTGGAGAAAAGTATTCCATGTAGACGGTACCTTTTGCTCTGCTGCACACATTCTATATATCACTACGCCATCGACGCAGTGTGAAATAGGTAGAACAACTCCGGACACCAGCGTTACGCCTGAGACAGAAATCCGGAAGTGTGGCAAAGACGCTACGACCAGACAGGACGGAAGTGGGGCAGGATCAGCGGTGACAACTTCCGTTGCTCGTAGCGGAGGTTTTTGGCGCGACCAGACGCACATCTCCGATTGGCCATCTACCTTCATAAATAGGGAAAAGGACAGTCCACTATCATATCCTTGATAAAGACCGCAGCAGGCGGTTGAAACGCGTCGGATCATCACCACCGATTTGGGGACCTTACTGCCAGAACGAATAAGAGTGTGTACTTGCCTGAAGTAAAGGAGTTTCCGGGACTCCGACCCTCCATGCTTGTTTGAGAACTTTTTTCCACCAAGTTCTCCACCCGTTCCGGTAATTGTTTGAATCCCCTCATACGGCTGTTTCTACTATTCTATTACAGAACTTGTACATATTTTTTATCTTGTCTTACCAGTGTATTGTGTGTTCAAATAAATAAGATTGTATTACACTATATCCGGTTATATTTTATTCCCATATGATATCCCGACCAACGGCTATATATATGGATAAAGGAAGGATGGTTATATAATCCAATGTGTGACGATATAAGACCAATTCGGAGAAGAGGAGACGCCTATCCCTTATAAGGGACGTAGGGTACCTCTTTGAATTCTTTATAAAAAGTGTGGTGCAGGGTGCACATTTTGTCCGGTATATATGAATCAGGAATTCACATTGGTGAAATTTACCCTGCTTTCCTGAGGCGGAGAAGAGGAGCTTTTCTTTGCGGTACAGGAACGTTACTTTCCATTTGTATATCCACCTTTGGGAAACTGCTTTTATACCCTGAGGCGGAGAAGAGGAACGCTCCTTCTGAGATAGGGACGTTACTTTTCATCCACTTACTCTAAAGTTCGCAGGAGGATTTTTGGAATGCAACAGATGTGTCTTGTACACATCAACCTTTGAACATATTGTCACGGTGGTACGGGGTTTACCACACGCATTCCATACCCACCTGCAGAACTCTAGCGCTCTGATTCGGTTCACCACCTTTCTGTCCACTTTTGCGTATTTGCATGATTCTATAATATTGCTTGCAACATAACTGAAAGCATGTGTGTAACTATCTGTAAAACACGTACATATGTGCGAGACTAATCTTATGACATCACAAAGGTCCATTTTCACAGCAGGGTTATAGCTTTCACAAGTTTACAAATTACCCCTTTTTGACAATTTCTGAAAAACAGATTATTTATAATCATTTGCTTTCTAGCCATCTCCGGTAGGGTTATTCTCTGGGCCACAATTAAACTGCTGCTATTTGCTGTGTTGTGCTGCAGAGCTAAATGGCCCTTAATGTTTTATGAATGTTGACATTTACAATGTTTTCATTTATTTATGTGTCATGATTGATCTCTTATTCTTATTGTCTTAATTCCTTAGTATTTCTTTATTGGACTTTCCGTCCTGTGTTGTCCACGAGTTGCCTGAACTGACAGCTGAAAGCCTGGTAAGAAATTTAGAGGTGACAGAATTGTAGGCACTTTGTAGGTACTCTGCTACAGTATGTATGGACATTGATTTCATTTCTATCTACTCCTTCACACACAGGATTAACTTTGTTTAGGAGGGAAGCCACTAGTAAGTGGCTTGGTGTTTACTACAATAAGTAAGGTGCTTATCTCAATAATAAGTTAGTGGTTCACAAACTTTTTTGAATTACGCCACCCTGCTAGTATCAGAATTTTATCTACAGCACCCCTTTCTTATTGAGAAATGAAAAAAAAAAAAATTACATTATTTGTGTCAATATTTCATCATTAGGTTTAATTATGTAGTGAGGGACAACATTTGCTTCTGTTTGTCCACATAATTTATGATTGGCTGGCACAAGCACTGGTTTTTACTATTAAATTGACTAGAATTTATTTATTTGTATTATTTGTATTGGTCCACTGACTCAAGGCACGCCAGGGTGCAACAGCACACAGTTTGGGAACCACTGTCCTAAGTACTTCTTTGTAAATCATGCAGGAATAGGGCAGCCTCAAATATTTATGTGCCAGACCATAGCCGTCCTGTATCTCCCACCAGTTCTCCTCCCCATTTCAGTGGGCCCAATTCAAACCTGATAGCACGTCTGCAAATTTGTACAGTGTGCAATTATAGATACATTGCACATGGGTACAACCTGTAGTATGCATGCGCAAGGCCATTCTGCGATTTAAGTCCTGCTATTTTTTCTATACGCACCTCATTCGCAAGGTGATTGAACGCTGCAAATTTGTAATGCTTCTCCAAATATGAAGCAGAAATTAACATTTTATTGATGCGCTGGAAGGCAGGAAGCATGCTTTTAAAAGCAATAGATGGCAAAAGCATTGCCCTATTGGCCATACCAGTTTGCATCTTGTCTAGATCTAGAGGTCTTTTTATATGAGAGTAAAGAAAAGCGATGGAGCAAATTACCCAAGGATTTTGACGTAGCACACATCCACCTTATGAAGTCTATCAGCATCCATCAATCTGGAAAGTATTTTAGCTATATAACTCAGAATTTGATAACCTGTGAATAAAGGAATACAGATATGGGGAAATAAATCTTGTAGACAATTTTATATGGGAGAATTTTCAAAGTTTGTTGGTCTAGAAGTTGAAAAGTCAAATAAAAACCTTGGAGATTCCAGGAATGTAAGACATTAGAACTATTCTCAAGTGATCCCTGAGGTCCCTTATAGTAAAGTAAGGGGAGAAAAGGGTGTTGTATGAATAAATACCCATTTTAGAATGGGACAATCGCCAGGCTGTGCATGCGGAGAGCGGCAGCAGATTATGTGAGATAGAGGATGGAAAAGTTGAAGATCTCATATGTAGAAGGCTCGGAAGTGGAATCTCGGGGCAGAAGGCTCGTTCTAGGCTAATATTGGCAAATTCTTCAGAGTTACGCAACCAATCTACTGCATGGCGATAGTTAGCAGCCAAAACATAGCTTTTAATGCAGGGGAGATTCATTCCACCCAACTTTGGGGACTGGCTCAGTTTAAACAAGGACATTCAGGGTTTTTTTATCAGACCAAATCAATTTACTAATAGTTCTGTTTAACTGTTTCAAATCGTAATCTTTTAACAGTAAAGGCAAAATCTGAGTTGGATACAATATTCTGGGAAAATAAATAATTTTCACCAAATGGCACCAACCAATATATGAAATCGGTAGATGTTTCCATATTGCAAAGTCAGTCATCAATTGACAGCAGGGAAATTGGCATAAATCAAAGGGATTTACAGGGATAGTAAGTCCTAAATATCTCAACACTCGTGATGCCCTGCGAAAGGGGAAAGAGTGATTCCAATTATCTGCAACTCCAACATGTGAAACTAGCACGAGTCCAGGGCAAATTAATCTGTTGCCTGCATTTTCATTCCATTTCTTTATCTCCAGTGCAGCATTACTGGAGATAATTCCTATATCACCTATAACCTACCTCTTTTATTTTAGCATAGTTGAAACGCCTCCAAATAGTAGTCATCATTTTAAATGCTTTGTGCAAACTCTACAGCTCTGACTTTCTGCTGCACCCCAGACTTTTCGCTGATTTAGCTTCTGGCTACTGTTTCTGCAAAGTATCATACACAGGTTCCATTTAGAAGTGTGATCTTTACTCTGCAAGTGAAGGTTATTTTTAACTGTGGTGTAGACATATGAAGCAGTGATAACTGAGGAGAGGTGATAAAGTGCCTGGTACTTTATCACGGGCCAATCAGCTCCTGACTGTTAAATGACAGGCTGGGTTTAAAGGGGATAGTCAGGAGCTGATTGGCCGGTGATAAAGTGTACCAGGCACTTTATCACTTCTCCCTTATCGCTGCTTCATACATCTACCTCTGATTTCTATAAATCCACTTAGTCTTTTGGCTTACAACTGGCTTGCTGGGGGCTATATAGTACATACACTGCCTCTTGTATATACAGAACATACATCCACTGCCTCTTACATATGTATACCCATACATACACTGCATACAAATTCATATACTCATACATACACCCGGTTCAAAATCCTGACACCGGAATCCCGACTGCCGAAATCCCGAAACTTTCTCCCTCTGTGGGTGTCCACGACACCCATAGAGGGAGAATAAATTAGTATGCCGAGCGCAGCGAGCCCACAAAGGGGGGGGGGGGCGATCCACGTCCCCCCATTGTCGGGATTTTGGCGGTCGGGATTTTGAATGCCGGGCTTCCATACCGAATCCATACACCCATATATACATTGACTTTCATATATATACACTACTGCTCTCATCTATACACTGCTTCCATACACTTATACATCCCACCCCTGCACCATTGCACATCGACACCACTAACATAGTCCCCTTTGCTGGGCAATGACTCCAGGCAGCCACTACTCCTGCACCAGCTTAGAACTAAATGCAAAAGACCTCATACTGCTGCACCCCTTTGCTGCAGGTCTCCCTGCTTATGGTGATACTGACCATCTTCGCTTCGCTGCTGGGTGGGGGGAATCGAGGAGTGCGCACTGGTCCCCACTCTGCTGTAGCTGTCTCCTTATGAATGCTGCCAGTGGTGCTGCTGCCAGCGGGGGGTGCAGAATCCAGTGCCGCCTCTGGCTGGTTCGGCGCTGCTGCTGCCAGGGTAGGGGTGGTTTAAGTTTGCTGCCACTAGCCGGGTCTGCGCTGCTGCTGTCGAGGAGAAGGTGAGTGCAGCTTAGCGCTGCTGCCGGCTTTCTCCCCTTCATCTCAGGAGCCGGCACCAGTTAACCGCATTCTGAAGTGGTTGACTTGCTAGATTCACGGACCCCATATCAAGCGCACCCTCTCTAGTTTTGACACTGACACAGATCATTTCTTGTATGCGATGAGGAAAACCATTTAGTGGCGCCTTATTGTCATTATAAAGACACATTGCTGCATGTCTGTATAGCTGCTGATAGACCATTTTTGTCTTGATCACTATATTATTGTGCACACTATTTATTGTAAGCAAAGGATAATGTGTGATTATGTTGTGCTTGCTTATATTTACAGGAATCAGGAGATAACAACCAATTCTGTTGGAGAAATCTGTTCTCCTGCATCAATTTGCTGCGAATCCTGAACAAACTCACAAAGTGGAAACATTCCCGCACCATGGTAAGTGTCGATCATACTACTATATGGAGATCAGGGTGGTGGCACAAATCCTTCTTGCAGATTATAACACAGTGATAATGGAAATCACTAAACTAATGTATGCCTGAGCATCAGCGAGTAGTATGGGGACTGTTGCTGGTTGGCCGCCCCACTGGGTCTGCGCTGGTCTCTTCTGCTCCCCACAGCAGTGGTCCTGCGCATGAGAAAAATACCTGTTTCTATGGGCTGCATCAGCTGCAGCCATTTGAAGCCAGTTAGGGCTGCACGGTATGGCAGATAGAGGCTAACCAGAACCCAGCTCTCCCGGAGGGAGGGAACACCTACCAAAGGGACTGGCTATCATGCGGGCAGTCCAATAGAAAGTCACTGCCAGTCACATATTAAAATAAAATGTACATACATACATACATACATACATACATACATACATACATACATACATACATACATACATACATACATTTAACATTTTATAATATTTTAAAGTATTTTTTTATATTTTATAGTGCAAAGAAAATCAATCAGTAATATTTATAGTAGTGAGCATAATAAGTTATGGGATATTGCAAACAAATATATGAGCACAATATGGTAAAATTTTCATCATAAAACATAATGACCAACTAATATGGATAAAAGTAAATACAGGACAGGAATAATTATGCCCCTTTCCCACTGCAGCTAAAAAACGGTAAATTGCAGATTTTCAGTGCAATTTACCGTTTAAGGCTGCAGTGGGAAAGTGCCAGAGTTGAAATACCGTTTAAAGCTAAATGGTATTTCAACCCGTTTTTAAAGCAGAGTCCTGCACGTTAAAATAACGTTTAAGAGGCAGTGGGAATGCCTCTTAAACGTTATTTAGCCTCCAGGCAGTCCTAGTGCCCGATGAGACCTAGTAGTTCTCACTTTGTGCATGTGTAATGAGTGCACGTGCATAATAAAGAGCCGCTCATTACATATGCGCATATGTAATGAGCGGCTCATTATTATGTACGTGCACTCATTACATATGCGCAAAGTGAGAACTACTAGTTCTCATCAGGCACTGGGACTGCCTGTACCCTGCATGGACCCCCGCTGCCTCCCCACTGCCCTGCATCCCCGTGCAGGTAAGTACAAGGGGAGGGGAGGTGGGGGCACAGGGCAGGTAGGGGGGTTAGGCACTCTTTACACTTGGGGGGGAGGGATTAGGCACTCTTTACACGGGGGGGGGGGGGGTTAGGCACTCTGCATTTTACACGGTTCACTGCAATGGAAATGGTACTTAAACGGTAATCTGATGCAGTGGGAATGCTAATACCGTTTTAAATACCGTTTAAGATTACCAGTACTTTAAACTGGTCTGCAGTGGGAAAGCAGGATTATAGTATGATAAGTTACAATAGTCAATACAGGGCTAGAAATGTGTCAACAAAGGGCAGGTGTAGCAAAAACAACAAACGTATCATACATTGAGATAGACATCTGCTGGCAGAGGCATTTCAGCGCAGGTCACCGTGTGGACACATTACAAAGACTCTGCCAGGTTGAGGTTAAATGGAAATACATGGTTTAGCAGGGGATTCTGTATACTCATGCATTGTATACAAGCAACAACTCTAGAGCAAATGAAGGCCACCTAAGGGCAGACCTAATGCAGATACAGTACGGATGGTGTAATGGTTAGCATTACTGCCTCACAGCACTGAGGTCATGAGTTTGATTCCCACCATGGCTCTAACTGTGCAGAGTTTGTATATTCTCCCCGTACTTGCGTGGGTTTCCTCCGGGTACTCCGGTTTCCTCCCACAATCCAAAAATATACTGGTAGGCTAATTGGCTCCCAACAAAATTAACCTTAGAATGTCTGTGTCCGTGTGCATGTGGTAGGGAATATAGATTGTAAGCTCCATTGGGGCAGGGACTGATGTGAATGTTCAACTATACTCTGTAAAGTGCTGCGGAATATGTATGCGCAATATAAGAAACTGTTAATAAATAAATACAAGCAGAAGGGGTTGTACACTTGTGGCAGACATCCAAAGACGGACCACAAAACCCATAAAGCATGGCCAGGGTCCTGTGTAAGATTTACAGCTGGCTTTACTGATCTCTGGCCTCTAATGTCATCATCAGATCATCATCTAACAAGACATTTAATTCCACAGGCCATCGGGATTCAAGGACACGCAGCCCATACAACACTTTATACAATGTTGTTCAAATGCTCTTCAGTGCTAACAGCATTGGCCTTTTTTTCTTAATCAGTTTTAATTGGGGCTTTTGATGGAGGGAATCCACATTTGCTGTTGTGTTTTTTTTTTTTTGTTTTTTTTTTTGTTTTACCTCCCCTCTTTTATTTTTATATTTTCTGCCAACCCTTCTGGTGAATTGTGTGTCTAGTGTGCATTAAATTATCTTTGTCACTATATTTTATCACACTTTGTTAGTTTGTACCTATATCCTAAAATACATGTAACTCTAAATAGCCAGTTAAAGTGCAATGTTGCAGCCATGTCTTAGGTGTACAGAAATAACATGTATATTATGACCAGTGCCATTGAAACAGAACCCGATCCCATGTTTTTTTTTATTTTTTGTTTTTTTTACTGTCCACGTGAAAGAAATAAAGCTGCTGATTGCCACTATGTACTATGACCGATTAACTTTATTTTGTTGGCAGATGTTGGTGGTGTTTAAATCTGCCCCCATTCTGAAACGTGCTCTGAAAGTGAAACATGCTATGATGCAGTTATATGTGTTAAGACTACTGAAGCTTCAGACCAAGTACCTTGGAAGACAGTGGAGGAAGAGCAACATGAAAACTATGTCTGCCATTTACCAAATGGTGCGGCACAGAATGAACGATGACTGGGCATATGGCAATGGTGAGCGATGATCAACATTTTACCTGTTTTGTTATATAGTGTTCCCCATAGGCTGTTTTAGCGGGGCGCTGCACTCTGCCCGATTTTTAAAGGGCAAAATGCACCCTGCCTCTCTGGCAGTGCCCCGCTAAAACAGCCTGCCTTCCTCCCTGCAGGTGAGACCAGGGAAGCCCGGCGCTTCCCCGGCAGTGCAAAGCCTTCGGAGTGGCCGGGCCCGCCCCCTTCTGTGACTAAGATGGCCGGGCCCGCACCTTTTCTTGACTGCGTCGGCCGGGCCCGCCCCTTTTTGGCACGGTTCGGGCAAGCCCCTTTTGTGCCGTCGCCGGCCCGGGACTGCCCAATATAGTGACGACAGCGGGCCCGGTCCACCCCCTTCACGCGGCCCCCTTTGAAACGGCGCCCTGCCTACTGAAGTTCCTAGAAGGAACACTATTATATATCCACTTGTTAATTTTTTTAAGTTAAGGGCATCTTAGAACACCTAGGTCAGTAGCAGGCCATTGGTGGCTCTCAGAGGCTACATGTAAACCTATCATCGGCTTCCTTAGCTAATAGGATTTTATTTTAATTAAGCTTTATAGTCAAGGTTTTTGCACATGGACAAAACATTGAAAAAAATACACATAATACATGCATTAAACACCTCACAATATCAGTTAATCGTAAACCATGATCAGAAAACAGTATTTACTAAAGAAGGGCAGAACATCTTAAAGGCAACTATTGTTTTTCAAGATTTGTGCTTAGACTTACAATGCAGAGGCTAATAAGACATGGCTTGGACACCCACATGTGATTAATGCACCAAAATAATTTGGGAAGGTACTTTCTGCTATTACACACAAAGTGGTCATGTCCTATCATTGATCTGATCAGCCAATATGTGGGAGATTAAGGAGCCATCCAACAATGTGCAGTGCAAACCTTTGCTAACATACACACTTTATATGAATAAAGTGTAACATTGATACCAGTCCCCAATACCAGTGCCAAATATGCATATCTCTGGGTTGAAGAGGGCATGTGAATGCCTCTCCTAATGATATAGTTAGTGTCAGTAGATCAGACTTGTGGTATTTTGGGTAAGCCTATAACAGCCAGAAGTCCAAACCCATTTACGCTATACTAAACCCAACTACTAGTAGTTCACTCTATGAAGAATAAACCTCTGTATTTTCTGTAATGTCAATGTGACCCTATGAGGCTACGTAAGATTCCAATCCTCATCCCCCAACATGAAATAAGACACTCCCCACGTGTCTCTAAGAATACAAGTCATCTCCTGCATAATCATGTAATAGGAATACAGTACATAGCGGATATAACCTTACAGGTATCTAGTGACTCCAAGAGCTGTTGCAGTGAGAAAACCGTGCACGGTGAGAGTATGCTGGAACTGGAGATATCAAGTAAAATAAAGTGAAGTATCCAAAAGAACATCTGCAGTTGTTCAAAGCTCGAGCAAAACCATTTCATACAAATGACAATAAAAGCATGTCATCATAGTCACACAGAATCTCCTATTGACCACCATCAACTCTGAAGTCAACCCAAAGCTGTCCTCGCTGGAGCTTTTTAGCTGTGCAAAGCACCTTTTGCTCCAAGCCTGTGTCACTGGAAGTAGAAGTGTGAACTAAAGGTCAGGCACCTGCCCACACAGCTGTTCAGCAGATGCCCTATAGCTTGCTGCCCATAAACCTTTCACTGTGACCTAGCAGGGTGTAATCCAAAATTTGCAGGCACTGGTTTGCCCACTATTGAAAATGTACTTTATTAATTTGATCTGTAATCCAATGGGAAATTAATGGTGGTGAAAACAAAATGTTAAAATCTAGCACATGTAATGTTTGAATGTACAGGTGACAAATGTAATGCATAGATTTTGTAAGCCCTCCAAACTAGATGTTCCACCCCTCAAGCAAATTACACATCTACATAAGGAAATTATCTATATCCCTTTTGGTTCTTAAAACCGCTGCTATGACAGTGATCTGTTAGTGGCGGAACTACCGTGGGTGCAGGGGGTGCAGCTGCTATGGGGCCCGGTGGCTGGGGGGGCCCGATAGACAGCATGCACTTCCCTGCCTTTTTCCTGTACTGGTGCTGAGCGGTGGGAGATCCAGTGGGGAACAGCGCTTGCCACCGCCTGCTGTCTCTCCCTCCCCGCGCATGTGAGAGGGATAGAAGTAGCTGCCCATCTCCGCCCACCCAGCGTGTGAGGCTGTGGCTGAGCGGGAGAGAGTCAGAGACTTGCCGGGGGAATGCAGCACTTGCCGTGAACCCCTCCCCCCCCCCAGCGCATGTAAGGGAGCAGCACTAGAACAAGGGAGCAGCAGCTGCCTGCGTCTCCTGTCTAGCGCATGTAAGGGGGAGACCATGCAGGGAGCAGGCCAGAAGCTGCCTACACCTCCTGTCTCCTGTCCAGCGTATGAGAGGGGGAGACCAAGCAGGGAGTAGCCAGAAGCTGCCTGTGCCTCCTGTCCAGCGTATGTGAGGGGGAGACCAAGCAGGGAGCAGCCAGAAGCTGCCTGTGCCTCCTGTCCAGCGTATGTGAGGGGGAGACCAAGCAGGGAGTGGTGAGTGGTGATGTCCTGTCCCTATTGTTCTGTGCTTGTTCCCCTCCTATCTCAATTGTCCTGTCCTATCCCTATTGTCATCCTAATTGTCCTGTACTGTCCCTAATGCGTATGAATAATGTCCTATCCTGTCTCTATTGTCCTGTCCCTTTGTGCTGTGCCTATTGTCCTGTACTTATGCCTAATATCCCTTCTATTGTGTCATACCCATCCCCCTTTGCTATTCTGACCTCCACCTCCCCACCTCCCTAAGGGCGGGATGTATTAAAATACATTGACGCCATTCGCCGCCCCCCCCGCCGCGATGCTGCCGTATATGTACTAACATATGCGGCTGGCATCGCGGTGCGGTGACGGAGGCCCCCCCGCGATACCTGGAATGTGGTGTGCGGGGGGGTCTCCGTCACCTCCCTGCCGCGACGCTCTCCACTCACGCCAGGGACAGCTATGCAGGCTGTCCCCGGCGCTTCCTCCTCCCCCCTGCAGCCGGAAGGATGTCCGGCTGCTTCACTAGGGGGAGGCAGGGCTTACCTTCTGGGGTCCAGGAGGACCCTTCAGGAAGGTAAGCCAGAGGGGGGGTCGGCGAGGCGGCGGGTTTGCGGCGGGTGGCGAAACGAAGCCCATAGGCTTCTATAGGGTATCGCCACCCAAAGGTGGCGATACCCTTCAGTGCGGTATCATTTTTGATACATTGGAAAATGCGGTAAAACCGGGGTTTTACCGCATTTTCCATTTGATACATCTCGCCCCAAGTTTAGTGATGGGCTAGAGGGCCCTTTCAAAATTTTGCTATGGGGCCCGCAAAGGTGTAGTTACGCCCCTGCCCCTTGGTGCCATGGAAAGTCTGAATGAAGGGCTTGGAATTGAAAAATGAGATTGTATTGCAAATATGAAGAGACACCTATAAACATCCAAGATGAGAACATGGAGAGAGACATCGCTGGTATTTATTGATTCCAAATGCTACTTCTCTTCCATACTATTTACAACTAATCTAAATGATTTCATCTTGAATTCCTTTAATCATAGATATGAATTAATTTTCTTTAAATTTAGAAATGGTCAGAAGGACCCATCTGGCTTCATCACCAAAACTTTCATAGAAGTTTAACAGAGTTTTATCTGGTGGAACTGGTATAACAATTCCTGAACACGGCAGGGTCAGAAAGTTCTTTATAGACAAACGTGTTTTCAAGCTGTCAGTAGATCTCAATGGTCCACTATGTATCTTCTGATAGCAATTTCTCATCTGTGGTCAAGAAACCATGTCATGTGGGAGGCTTATATGTAGGTTTGGGAGACTGTTGTCAGCTGACCCATGCCTGTTCATCTCTTTCATCTTTAATCTTGAGAATTGACCTCTTGGAGAGGATGTTCCTCAGCTTGAATGGATATAATCACCAAAATAACTGATTCCAATGCTTTCTTTAATTCTAAGTCAGTCTGCCCATAGCCAGGGCTGGCGTAAGGCTTATCAGCACCTTAGGCAAAACTTCAACCACACAGCTGCGGTGACTTTAAAAAAGGCTCCTGTTTTCTATCTTTCACACTTTATTAGTAAGAGGGAAACGTGTTGTCACAATGATGGGCCATTGGAGTTTCCACAGGAGGCGAGTCAGTTTTGTTCTATGTGTAGCTGGGAGTGGATAAAAGGTCTCCTATAAACAGCTACTGGTGATTTGAATAATGCAGCTATAGGGAGGAGACACATCTGTTTGACGAGTGTTAAGACAGGTCCAATTATTTAATTTTTTTTTTATAACTTTTTATTATTGAGACATCAAAGGCACTATAACGAATACATTTGAAAATGTACAGTATACACAAATGTTACATTGGTAAACAGCTGTAATATACAATCAATCATTAATGTGAGTCCAATAGTCATACATAGATTAGGATTGACATCTGATAGAGGTTAATTGTCATTGTAAAAATACCTCAGTCCAAGGGAACAGGTGGATCCTGAGCAGCTGCTCTAGTGAGAAACCACATGGTGGATTTTAAGCTGTCATGTACCATCTGTCTTGTGTTACGTGGAAGGGTTCAGGGGCGGAACTACCGCCGGTGCAGACGGGGCAGTGCATCGGGGCCCGGTGCTGCCGCCTGCCCGGCATGACAGAGTTCCATGGGGTTTTTTTTATATTGTGCATGGCCACGCGCGGGTGGCAGTGGGTACATGGCAGGGCAGCAGGTGCGTGTACGTGTGGGGCAGACATGGATGCAGAAGCAAAGGCAGCAGCGCCCTGCATCCATACTGTGTCCGGCGGTGACATCCTCCTTCCAACAGGCAGCCAATTGCAAGGCTGCCTGTTGCTGCTCTCAGTCTTGGAGGCTGACAGGAAGTGAATTCCTGTCTGCTCTGAGGCTGAGCACGGAGGGCTCCAGGCGGAGCGTCACAGACAGCAGCGCTGCCGTGCCAGGGGAGGGTTACTTGGAGGGAGGGGGGGAGCGCATTACACATTGCTGAAACATTGGGAATTATAAGGGGGGGCTGCATAAAACTTGTTAAAATAAAACGGAAGCTGGAGGCAAAAAAATGTGTTATCATATTAAAGGGGGGTGGGGGGATGGAGGGTGCCGAAGAAATTAACTAAAAATGTAATAGGGGCACAAACCCTAACCCTCCCAGCCTAACTAACAATACACCCCTGTTCCCCAACTGTAACACACCCCACCCTCAGCCTAACCTTAGTTATACACACCCCAGTAACCTAACCCTAACTATACATCCCCCATAGACTTAACCCTATATATACACCCCCTCCACAGCCCAACTGTTCACCACCCACCTGCAGCCTAACCCCACCCAACCCCCTCCCCACAGCCTAAACTTACATATACTCTCCCGCCCGTAGCCTATAGCACTAACCATGCAGGCACACCCCCTGCAGCCTATAACCCTAACCACACCCCCTGTAGCCTATAACCCTAACCATACACTCTGCAGCCTATAACCCTAACCTTACACACACACACCACAGCCTGTAACCCTAACCATACACACACATCGCACATCCTGTAGCCCTAATCTTACGCGGAGACACACACACACACACACACACACACTGCAGCCGTCTTTGGCGCACACTGTTCCCATTTTGAACATATGTTCCCATATTTTTTTGCACCTGGGCCCACTACTCGCTAGTTCCACCTCTGGAAGGGTTGGTATATATGAATGGGGGGTGGGGTCAATCCAACCTTGAAGTATAGTTTTCCTGCCTGCAGCACTCAAGGCCAGTAGTAGTTTTTTGCTTTCTCTCGTCATGTGGAGATTGGGATCAAAGATACCCAATCCAGTTAATTGTATTTATTCCTAGCGAAGGGGGATATAGTAAAACAGTTGATAATGTCATCACCACAATGTAGACGGTTATGATGTTGACATTGTTAAAATGTTAACAGGCAAAATGTTGACTTATGATGGCAGTTCAAATATTTACCCTGTCCGAATGTCAACATTAGGAGTATCCTGTAGACAGGAGGGTTAGGCTGTGGTGGTGGGGGAGGGGGGAAAGATTTAGGGCAATAGAGGGAGGTGTTGGGCTAGCCAAGAAATACTAACCAAATGTTGGCGGATCAAAGGTCTGATCATAAGTATCTGAAGATACTGCTGGAGCCACCAGGAGAAGGAAAGTTACCACTGGGCTACTAGCAAAAAATTTCAGCATTCTAATATTTTGACTGTTTCATCACGGTCTACATGATGAATGTTGACATGGTCAACATTATCAATTCAACATGTTGAATTGACATTGATTTTGTTATGTTATACCCAACCCTGTGGAACATTGTATTTGTGGTGGATCATGGAGGATTAGCACTGTCATGTGTCTCCTCTGTAAAGCTGCAGTATAGAAAGCACCAGCAGCTGAGATGCAATGGGACCACTTAGTCGTAAATTAGTAATTGGGGCCACCTTGGCAGATTATAGAACATTTGGGACATTAACAGTACATCATGTACTTTGTACCTTTTTATATTGATTCCTTACTGCTGGAAGTGAGTTTATTACTAACAACAAACACATTGTGGATTATACAATCGCTATTAACATCTGGCTCTCGGCAGACACGGAAGCCTAATTGTTTGAACAATGCTTGTTCTAAATATATTTTGTTGCTTGAAGAATTCATCTGGATTGCGAATATATAATAACTGGAAAGCAGAACTCACCCAAAGTCACTCTCAAAGCACCACTGAGACCCAGAAGAAGACTCTAAAGCAGTGGTTCTCAAACTGTGAGTCCTGACCTTCTCAGCATGGGGTCACGACTCCATGTTGCTGACCATCAGGCTGATGACTTTTCTAATCTCAGTCAGTGATTCAAGGGGTCTGAAATATATGTTGAGATGTCTGTTATTTTAGACTCCTCCCATCAGTATGTGCCTCCACAATGCTGTCATACATGTGCTGTCTGCTGACTACACATGTGATGTGATGACCTTCTGCAGTAACTTGCTGGGGTCCTGTAATCATTTCTATTCTCTGATGGGGTCCCAGAGCAAAATAGTTTGAGGACCCCAGCTCTAGAGCCATTGCTGCAACTGGGAGAAGGTAAGAAGCCACTAGACCACCAGGAACTGGTTGTTAGCAGTTCATCATCTAAACATATCTTTGTAGATATGATGCATGTTGACAGATCCCCTCAGCATTCTGTTGAAATGGTTATAACTAGCTTATTTTCTATATATTTAAAGGTAACCTCTTTATAGCTGCAGCAATCTGTCACATTGTTATTATACCAAACATTTAATTAGCACCGAGATTTATTATGTTCAAAACCCTATAAATATATATTTTTTCAAAGTAGGATCTTACTACATTTATGTTAACAAATTGTTTAATTGAGCAGATGAGAGAAAATCTTATTATTGGTACCCTGGGATTTGTTCATGGTCTAATATTAAGCACTTATTAAGACTGTGTATAAGCAATGTGTCCACAACTGGGGCCCACTGTACTATTTATTGTGCATCTGGAAAATATCTAATTCTTCCCAAGTGAAGCTGTTGGAGGTGATTTTTTTTATGGGTTCTTTTGCTGGTCCACTTCACTACAAATGCCCAGTTGTCTCACTCTACCTCATACACCAAAGAGAATAGACAGAAAAAAATGTGGGGCGCTCAAAGGTGAACAAGAAAAAATAACAATTTATTAAAACAACAGACATTACACATATACGATACAGTTAATAAAATAACACTAGTTTGGTGCACCAAAATTACTGTCACTGGATTGTGAACCCAACCATAATTAAAAATCCTTTTTCAAATGAAATAAATCTACCGGTTGGATCCCAGTAGAATTCCTATTAAGGGCTAAAATGTCCAAACAAATAGAGCATGTGTTTTTTTCAGTGAGGGCTGTTAATGCGCATTCAATGTTGGATATAAACCACACTGATTGTGTGTGTATATGCCCGTACAGTTGGGGGGCAAGGACTTCTGTCTAGTTGGTGATGTGACAGTGTCCGTCCTGCCTCCACAGTGTGTTGCCCGCACGGCAAATACAAGCAGGTAATACAGTCAATCAATTGGCATGTATGCGCCGCAGCGCTTGCTCACCCCTATGCCGCTTGGCTGTCCCAGATCTTTGTAGGAGCTCAGCCGTTTGTGAATGTCCCGACAATAGCCGCATCCGTTGTTGCAGGCTCCCCAAGCTGTGAGGCTCCTACGGCGCACTGCCACTGCGTCCGTGGGGGTAGATGTATGGCTGCAGCTGGAGGATGTATTTGAGTCGGCTCTGGTCAGAGCAGGTAAGACGGCAGCGGGGGTGTCCTTTCTCCAATGTCCTTATGGAACACGTTTCGCCGCACACAGGGCGGCTTTCTCAACCAGGATATGAGGCAGGACGGACACTGTCACATCACCAACTAGACAGAAGTCCTTGCCCCCCAACTGCACGGGCATCTACACACACAATCAGTGTGGTTTATATCCAAAATTGAATGCGCATTAACAGCCCTCACTGAAAAAAACACATGCTCTATTTGTTTGGACATTTTAGCCCTTAATAGGAATTCTACTGGGATCCAACCGGTAGATGTATTTCATTTGAAAAAGGATTTTTAATTATGGTCGGGTTCACAATCCAGTGACAGTAATTTTGGTGCACCAAACTAGTGTTATTTTATTAACTGTATCGTATATGTGTATTGTCTGTTGTTTTAATAAATTGTTTTTTTTTCTTGTTCACCTTTGAGCGCCCCACATTTTTTTCTGTCTATTCTGTTTGGTTTAGAGGTTGGCAATCCTCTTATGTGGTGGCTGCAGGGGAACAAGCTACAACACTTAGTCTCTAGCGCCAAAGACTTAAACTCTGGTTCTCATACACCAAAGAGTCTTCATTGCCCCATGTTATGAAAGCGAAATACCTATTCTATTTTATGGAAAATGTGGGTACTTGTGTATTATCTGGGCGCCCGATTTTATCATTGCATGCCACTACTTAAGGCATGCGATGCGATTTTTCTTTGTAAAGACCAGATTTTTAATTGTATAGTCACCCATGGGTGATTTCATACCCCCACTATCCAACTACGCATGGAGATGATTTTATTTAGTGTGGCGAGCGCAGCGAGCCACCAAGCCTGAAGCGTGGCGAGCCCCGTGAGGGGACGCGGATTACTTTACATGTATTCTGCGTGCGCTCGCCACGCTTCGGGCTCGGTGGCTCGCTACGCTCGCCACACTATATAAAATCAACTCCATGCGTAGTTGGATAGTGGGGGTATGAAATCACCCATGGGTGACTATACAATTAAAAATTGGGTGTTTACAATGAAAATTAGAATATAGAATTGTATGCCACTATATTGCATGCGATGCGATGAAAAAATCGGGCGCCCAGATATTACACAAGTACCAAAATGTGGAAGGGCAAAAACACCAGGGATGGTTGAAGTACATGAAGAAAATTCAGCTTCACAACCATTTTCACATTGAGCAACAATGGCCATCTTAAAACCAGGAAAGGATCCAAATAAGTGGACCGCAGGCAAGTGAACAAACAGATGGCTCTGGGTCTACTGGATCCTTGCCCATCTCCCTTCCTTCCATCCAGGGCAGGCAACAGGGGGGGTCAAGGGGGACAAGTGTGATGGGCCCCAGAGATATGAAGGGCCCCAGAGCTTTCATGCCTGGGCACGGCCACTGCCTGTACTAGCTGACTTGTCAGTGACCCTTGCGGGCCGGCCATCTACTGTGCACCATCCGTTTTTGGCTGAGTCTGACTCACTGTTTGCCACTGCCGTCTACTGTGTGTGCGCCCTGCCACTTGGCGCTCAGAGCCATCTACTCTGTGTGGCGCACAGCCTTACCCACTGCTGGTGCTGTGGCCTCAGTCTCTGGCTCCTGTACTTCGACTGCGCGGGTCGTCTGTTCCGCACTCTGCGAAAGACCTGCCCTGCCTGCTCGTAGTGCTCAGCATTCTTTTGTGAAAGTGAAAGGCCAGCAGGAAGAAGCAGCAGCAGGAGCCAAGCCAGCAGGACTGAGAATGAGAGAAGTCTGCACCTGAAAGCAGGATCTGGAGCAGCGAAAGGTTAAGGCTCATGCAGAAGAGCATTATGTGGATTTGGGATTAGGTGGGGGGCCCCAGAATATCATTGTACAGAGCCCCAATGTTTCTGTTGCCGGCCCTGCTTCCAGCTACCATTGGCCCCACATAGAGGAGTAAATTCTACAAATGCAGGCAAGGTGTTCAAGTGAACAACCCAGTCTAGTCCTCCTAGCCAGGAAAATAGAACCCATAAAAAATCTATTAACACTAGCTCTATCCACAATAGCCAGTCAGTAGATGTATCCACCACCTAAATGTGAATCCCACTCTAAAATGACACATCTACCAAATATAAGTCTATCAACTGAAACAAAGGCTTCAAGTGAAACAAGCACCTAAAGTCTATGCATAAGGATTTCCCAGGTAATAAACCCTGTTAGGTTGGTATATAAAAGTTCCCCAATATCCCCACTAAGTCTAGATGCCAGTATTTTAGCAAGAACTATGATATCGGCTGGCATTAAAGAAACTGGCCAGTATGAGTCAGTATATACAGGACAGGACACCTCCCTTGGCTTAACATAGCATTAAACCTATATCCAGCAAATTAGGAATGCATAAAGTAGGGTGTGTCTTAGAAGGTTCTATGTTGATAGCATCCACCCCAGGTTTTATCAGTCTCTAAAGAGTCCAAATAAAGCGTACAGGCGATTTAACAATTGGGGAAGAACAATACCATCTAAATATGTTCCAAGAATAGTTATGGAGAAGCGTCCCTGGTTGGAACAAACCTGCAAATGGGGGTAAAACACTGCTGCAGTTTCACTAGTCCGCAATTACAGGAACAATGACTTTAGTAGATACAGCTTTAAGCCATATTTTTGCTATTTTTGTCAGCCTCGGGTGTACAGTGAGCAGCAAAAAGGAGCCTACATGTAGCTTTATCTAATAAGTCATCCATCTGCTGTTCTGCAATTCCAAGCAATCTGATAGGGAACAGTCTTGTGTTCTAGCTATTTCATAGTACGGTTTGATGCTTGTATATGTAATGTATGGCCTCTTCTGTGGTCCACCTTTTGAGAAAATTCATGTTCATTATGAATTCTGTCTATGCATGACCTAAATGTGTCCTTTTTCATTATAGCAATATTTTGTATGTATTCCTTTAGATATCGATGCCAGACCGTGGGACTTCCAGGGTGAGGAATGTTCCCTGCGCGGAAACATTGAGTGTTTCAACAGCCGGCGATATGAGAAGAACCCGAATTGGGAGTTTGCCCCTGTAGATAACTGTTTGCAGAGCGTGGTGGGTCAGAGGCTAGAACTGCCAGAGGACTTCCATTGTACGTATGAGCTGTGGCTGGAAAGAGAGGTGTTCTCTAAACCCATTCAGTGGGAGGAACTTCTGCAGTATTCGTAATTAACAAGCGCACTGTCTGAGTGTTTTATATGGTGCAACATCCTAAACAGACGAAGTACAAGTAGCAGGCAGGGTTACAATGTGTGCAAATATCTATGTATACTATATAGGAATATCGGTAGAAAATGATAGCAAGTCTTTACACTTTTGGAATCCTCTTGTAGAACTTTGCAATGTTTAACATTAGCTGCTCATTAACTGGGTGTTCAACGCTGCAGGTCTCTGTCAGCAGAATCCTGCCTCGCAGTAATCATTACTGCAGTGAAGTCACATGAGGTGCAACAAATACACTGGGTAAAGTTGTTTTGTAGCAAGGAGGAATATAAATGTTGTCCCATATATTGAGGGACATGATGCTGCTATGTGCTGACCTTTTCCTTGCAGCTAATCTGCTCTGATTCAGACTCTCAGTCTGCTATGTTTCCAGGATAGTCATTGATAGAGGTGGATTTTTCTAACAATTTCCAACTTTTTAAAGCATCTGTGAGCATTTTTGTACACTGAACAGTATTTTTGTACGTATAAAACATGCATCAGACCTGGCCTTTGTCTGTATTTTAACTGCTCTGGATGATTTTTGCATATTTAATTAAATTCAAGGACTTTATTGCTTGTGTGATGTTTGCGTATTATTTGCTTACCTTTTTGTTGTGCGATTTTAAATGGTTTATCAAATAAATATTTTAAAACCATGAACCTTGCAGCCAAGAAAGAGATTGCTCACGCATTCTATTCTCCCCAACGAACCACTACATGGTATATTCCCCCTGGACACTTATTTCCCCATTGACAGTCCACTGGGGAAGAGGGTGGAGGTTTCTGTCAGGGTATCGGTAACCTCTATGGGTGGTAGGGGTTGACCAGTCGGGATGTTATGCCACTAGGAGGAATATTTTGTAATGGCTGTAGGAACTAAAATCCAATGCAGACTGGTGTGACGCCCAAAAGTAATAGGTATTTCGTTTTGTTAGCTGAAATAATAATTATTTATATTGTGCTCTTAGGGCCAGATGTATCCAGCTTCAAAAGAGATAAAATGGAGAGTGAGAAACAGCCAGCCAATTGGCTCCTACCTGCCATGTCACAGACCCAGTCTCCCACAGAGAGACAATTTTCATATCTATTTTGACAAATTTCCCATGGCAATCAAAGGGTTAAGAGTGCATGAACGTAATACAGTACAGAAAAAGTTTTCTTAAACTACAGAGCACATTGACATACTCAAGGGAATTCTGAAAATGTCTGAGTAAACAGGAAAGTCTTGAGTCAGTTTTTGAAGGATTCTAGAGTTGGGGCCTCTCGAACTGTTCGGGGAAGTGAGTTCCATAGAGTCAGAGCCGCACGGCTAAAATCTTGACCCCGAGATGACTTGCATGAGATTCAAGAATCTAGGTACTGCTAAAAGTCCTTCATATACAGATCATGGTAATCAGGTCAGAAGCTGCTTCAGGTACTTTGGGCCTTGGTCATGTTGGGCTTTGAAATTCAGTAAATTAATCTTGAAGATGATTCACCATCTTATCGGCAGCCAGTATCATTTACCGCACGCTGGCCACATCATACATGGGGAGAAGCGGTATCAGCGCGCATAACTTGCACCGATGACCCTTTTCCTCTAACACTGCTTAATACATCTGCCCCAAGATTAGAACAGCAGCATGTTCAATTTGTTACACTTTATACCTCCACCCACAATTTCCTCTTTAGGGATGAGGTCTACACTTATGTAGCCTAAAACAGCATATCAGAAGAATGGGAGTTGGGATAGACACCGCATCTCGATGGTTCGCATTGGACATTGCATCTCGATGGTTCTTTTTATGATGGCAGGGAATTGGCATTCCGACATTGAATGGTAAACATTTGATGGTGTTGCGATGGTCCCACCCCCAGCTGGACAGGCTGCAGGGTTTTGCCAAATAGACTTTTTTTTTTTTGGGGGGGGGGGGGGGGGGGGGGGGCGTTGTCTGGGCAATGCCAATGAATAATTCTTTTGATGCAATAGTCTGTTACCATCGCATTGAAAGATTCGATGGCAGATGCCCACCAATCATTTGATGGTGGGCTTCTGATGTCCATCCCTAAATGGGAGCAGGTTGTTACAATCTGTTATGAAAATCCAGAAACCTCTAGAACAGGAGACCAATAAGACTTGACTGCCCCCTTGTGGTATTGATAGGAATTGCTACAATATAATAAGTAGAGACAGGATTATATGCAACATAAAAAGCTTGAAATATGCATGCAAATATGCATGAAAAATACTTAAAATATGCATGAAACGTGTTAAAATATGCTACATTAAATAATAAAAAAGTATTTTTAACTTATTTAAAAATCAGCATACAATTAGTTGCAAATAAACCTCAAAAATAGGCCCACAGCATCTGCAGATGTATAGTGCTGAACACAGGATTTATTTTCTTCCTGGCTGCTACACCAGACTGCAGCATCCAAAGCTCTTCTTGCATCAACTACACGGACACTCATCTCCAGCGCCGATGGATCCAATGTCAGCATAGCGTGTGAGGGCGGTGCAGTGGAAGGCTTCCTCCCTGCGCTGCATACTCACTGTGACATGGCATTTCCTCCGCGCCACGTGATGTCACAACCCTTCCGCCGGCCTCCTCTGCTGCAAAAAGTCTGTCTCTTGGTGTGAAGTCCCAGGCCAGGGGCAGGCAAAGGTTCAGGAGCTTCGTAATGGCATCTGCCCCGACTGACTTATCAACATGGATTGGCAGCCTAGAGCAGTGTCAGACATAGCGTACATCTAAGGTTCCCCACAGTGCGCACATATTGCCCCAGCCTGCACACTCTACCACTACCTGGCCAGTAACAGCAGGGCAAAGCAGTGCTGTGACTCGCGGGTGGAAAGGGGACGGGGCCTAAAATATGCACCATCACTAGATTTTAGGTAAAATATGCAATAACCAGTAAGAATGGGCAAACTATGCAAATGCATATGCAAATATGCAAATGCATATAATCCTGTCTAATAATAAGTAATACATTTGCTGTCATATTTGCAAAGCCGAAAAACTGGAAAGTTTTGTTCAGTAAATGGAGGTTTATTAGAATCGTTGAGCTAAAGTTTCCCTCACATCTTCTGGAGTGAAGGAAATAATTAGAAACTTCATTAATGGTGAATGTGCCTGTTTGTTGGCTACAGTAAATGATGCTGATTATAGACATGAATGCTATTGGTAAACATGTACTACTCGAGGACCCCGACAGTATTCTTCGGAAGCCTACAGGTTTGGCATCTGGATATAGTAAAGCAGGGTCGTAAAGGGGTATAGGTCTGCAAGTTCAGATTTTGTGGTGCACATTCTCCATGTGTCATCATGCAGATTGTTGGAGCTATGGTGAGGTAGCATCAATCCAGGTGGTCTTCAGATATTTGGACCCTGTCTTTGCTCCAGAAAACAATTTTTTTTTTAAATTCTGTATTTTTTAATGAAATTTTTCGTATACAGTAACAATAGAACACCCAATTAAAACAGGGGGTAAAGCAGACACATTCACCAAATATCATAAGTACCAGAGCAAGGATTGCAATTGTCACATACAATGAGATATAAGCATGATGTCAATGGGAGTATCGGATCTGCACCATACAACGGCCGTGGATTGGTACCCGGAGGCGCCATCCGGGTTCTCCCACCCACCGCCTCAAAAAAAGAAAAAAAAAAAACAGGAGAATAATAATTATATGGATACAGACCAACACCGCAATATCCGACAATAGTAAATCGTCAGACTAGTAGAAAAAGGTATATTATAAATTCAAGTGTCTGAGTAAACGGATAAATAAGAAAAGGATTTTTGTAAGAACTTACCGTTCGAATACCTTTCTCTGATATGGTCCTGGTGACACAGCTCAACACTGGGATGTAGGAGGGTCCGAAGGAGCCAGGCACCTATCCTAAAGTTTTCAGAGGGTAGGTTCCTCCCCTACTGCATCCCGGACTCTTCAGTTCAATCTTTCAAAGCCACTGGAATACATTAACTCAGTTCAATCTTTCAAAGCCACTGGAATACATTAACTCAGTACAAACGCCTGCACATATTATATGCACATTTTTTAACAATAACTGTTTATTAACCAATTTAACATGAACATCATGAACACTGGCATACTTACTGAGCGTAAGGGAGGGATCGCTGTGTCACCAGGACCATATCAGAGAAAGGGATTCGAACGGTAAGTTCTTACAAAAATCCCTTTTTCTCTTTCAATGGTCCTGGTGACACAGCTCAACACTGGGACGTTCCAGAGCCGGTCCTTTGGGTGGGTACGCTCAGGTCTGCAGCTCTCATTACTGCTCGCCCGAATGATGCGTCCTCCGACGCGAACTCCATGGAACCTATAGAATTTGGCAAAGGTATAAACAGATGACCAAGTGGCAGCCCTGCAAACCTGCTCAGCTGTTGCCCCATGTCGAACCGCCCAAGAGGTGGCAACCGACCTGGTGGTATGCGCATTAATCCTGGCCGGAACAGGCCTTCCAACTTTTGTGTATGCAAACGGTATAACAGAGCGCAACCACCTTGCAATGGTCTGCTTAGATGCAGGCCAACCAATTTTGTGTATGTCGTACAATACTAACAAGGTATCAGTCTTTCTGACACTCTTAACTCTTTCCACATAAATGCGTAAGGCACGCACCACATCCAAATTCCTCAATTTGTCCCTTTTCCTAGAACCCTCTGGGGTTGAAACACAGGCAGCACTATCTCCTGATTTAGATGGAAAGCAGAGACTACTTTTGGCAAAAACTGAGGTACCGTCCGAAAAACTGCCCTATCCTCGTGAAATATCAGGAAAGGAGACTTGCATGACAATGCTCCTAACTCTGACACCCTTTTTGCCGATGCCACTGCCAACAAGAATACCAGCTTCCATGTGAGAAACTTAAGGTCCGCCGACCTTAATGGTTCAAAAGGTGCCTTCTGAAGGCATTCCAAAACCAGTGACAAGTCCCAAGGCGCTACTGGTTGTTTGTAGGGAGGTTTCAACCGAGACACCCCCTGTAGAAAAGCTTGAATTTCTGGTAATATAGCAATCTTTTTCTGGAAGTAGATGGACAAGGCCGATATCTGCACCTTTAATGATTGAAGGCTTAACCCAGAAGAAAATCCATCCTGCAAAAATTCCATCATTTTTGTCAACTTAAAACGTGATGTATGAGCCTTTCGTCTCTCACACCATCGAATGTAGGTCTTCCAGACCCTATAATAATTTGCCGCAGACACCGATTTCCTGGCCTTTATCATGGTGTTAACTACTGCATCTGAGAATCCTTTATTCTTTAGAATTGTGGTCTCAATAGCCAGGCCGTCAAAGTTAATCGAGCTGAATCCAGATGATTGAACGGTCCTTGTTTTAGAAGGTCTGGCCTCAGAGGTAGACGCCACGAGTCCACAGACAATCTCTGAAGCCTCGAGTACCAGGACCTCTTTGGTCAATCTGGGGCCACTAAGATCACCGGGATCGCCTGGCCCTGTATTCTTTTTAACAGTCTCGCCAGCATTGGAACTGGCGGAAAAACATATAGGAGATTCCCCTCCCAGGGGATAGTCATGGCATCCACTGCTTCTGCCAGTGGATCCCTTGTTCTGGCATAAAACCTGGGCACCTGATGGTTGAACCTGGATGCCATCAGGTCCACATCCGGAGTTCCCCACTTCAAGGTAATCTGATAAAATACTTGGGGATTTAAACTCCATTCCCCTTCCTTCAGCTCCTCCCTGCTCAGGAAGTCGGCCTCTATATTCTCCACTCCTGGTATGAATATAGCTGAAACTGCTGGAACATTCTGTTCCGTCCACAGGAAGATTCTGGACACCTCCCACATGGCCAATTTGCTGCGTGTACCTCCCTGGTGATTCAGATACGCCACAGCTGTGGCGGCGTCGGTCTGAATCCTTAAAGGGAGTCTGTGTAGCCTGTCTCCCGCCAGAGAAATCACTTTCCAGACAGCTCTCAGTTCCAAGATGTTGATCGGTAGAGCCGCCTCCTCTGGGGTCCACAAGCCCTGCAGCCGCAGGTCCAAGACCACTGCCCCCCAGCCCCTGAGACTGGCGTCGGTAGTCACAACCAGCCAGCTCCAGGACTGCAGTGACAGACCCCACTGAAGGGAATCCACGTCTGTCCACCATTTCAGGGAGGCTCGAGTCTCTGAAGACAGCACTATCTGCTCTGACTTCATGGTCTGTGTGTTTCCCGACCACGCCGTTAAGATGTTCCACTGGAACACCCGAGAGTGGAACCTGGCGAACTGCAGCGTCTCGAACGACGCCACCATTTTCCCCAGCAGCTTGAGGCACCTCCACACTGACGTGCTCCGAGAGCTGAGAATCTCCTGGACTAAGGCGACCAGATCCCTGGCCTTCGCCTCTGGTAGAAATACCCGATGTAGATGGGTATCCAGAATGACTCCCAAGAATTGGAGTCTCTGTGACGGCATCAACTGAGACTTTTGTAAATTTAAAAGCCAGCCGTGAGCCTGTAAAAAACTGATGGCTTCTGCCAAATGACTGTGCAACCTGTCTGCTGACTCTGCTTTGAAAAGCAGGTCGTCCAAATAAGGTATCACTGTGATTCCCCTCAGCCGAAGCACAGCCGCCATTACAGACATTATCTTGGTAAATACCCTTGGCGCTGTGGCCAGACCAAAGGGCAACGCCTGGAACTGTAAATGCAGGTCTCCTATCGCAAACCTCAACAGGGCCTGATGTTCTGGGTGTATAGGAACATGAAGATACGCGTCCTGGACATCCATGGACGCTAAAAATTCTCCCTGGTCCAGGCTTAGCAGCACTGACCGTAGAGACTCCATTTTGAAATGGTCTACCCACAAATGGACAAGCCTTTCTTCCACTCTGCCCTGGGAACCGGAATCACCACTCCCTTCTCTAACAGAGAGTGAGCTGCTCCTAAAAGAGCTGTACGAAGCCGAGCTTCCTTTGGTAAATATGTGGGAATAAATCTTCTCGGAGGAAGACCTTTTGAAGGGAATTTTGTAGCCCTGGGCTATAATGTCTAACACCCAGGCATCCTGGTCTAGAGAAGCCCATGCGTCCCTGAAAAGTGATAGACGCCCCCCCACCTTTACCACTGTCGGGCAAATCCCCTGACAGTCATGCGGAGGGTTTGTCCTCTCCCTTGGTGACAGGCTTCTTGTGAAAGGAGCCACATTTGGATTTCGGGGCCTTACCCCTGGCTGACTGGAACTTTCCCCTAAATGACTGTCCTCGAAAGGACGCACCACCTCTAGGGGAGGGCCGAAAGGAGGGCCTAAAAGCAGAGAATCTGGATGTCTGCTTTGCCGCGGGAGCAGGCAGGAAGGTACTCTTGCCGCCCGTGGCCTGCTTAATAACCTCTTCTAATTCAGAACCAAATAATAACTTTCCTTTGAAAGTTAAAGTTTCTAAGGCCTTCTTAGACTCATTATCTGCTTCCCAGGCCTTAAGCCAGAGTACTCTCCTGGCATTGATAGATACTGTGGAAACTCTAGTCGCCATTTTGAGTGCTTCCTCCTCCGCTTCAAACACATACTCAGCTGCTGCCTTAAGTTTCTCTGCCAGCAGCAATACACCAGGATCAGCATGTAAAATGGTTCATAAATCATTAGCCCACTCAATCATGGCCTTAGAGACCCAGGCTGAAGCAATAAGAGGACGTAGGGTGAATCCCACCCCTTCAAATATAGCCTTGAGTTTACCCTCCAGCTTTTTGTCCACAGGATCTTTGAAGGCTGCGCCCCCTTGTACAGGTAACACAGTAGCCTTAGACAAGCGCGCCACAGAAGCGTCCACAACTGGCACTTTTTCCTAGAGCTCCGCATGAGACTCTGGCATGGGGTATAAGCTTAGGAATCTCTTTGGCATCTGAAGCCTTTTATCAGGGGTTTTCCAAGCCCCTTCCAATAATTCCTGTAAACCTTCATCAGAAGGAAATGTGACAGCCTCCTTACGCTGTCGCTTAAACACACCTTTAGCAGGAGTTTTATCCTCCACTGAAAGTTTAAAAGCCTGTTTTACAGCTCTAATAAGATCCTCCACCCCTGCAGCTGAGGAATCTTCCAAATCATCACCCTGGTCCCAGGGGATATCAGTATACGCTCCCTCCTCTTCATCTACCAATAAAGGCACCGAGTGAGCCCTCTTAGGGGTCCCTACAGTATCAGCATCCATTTTGTCTAGTAATTCACTAAACCTGTTGATCCCTTTTGCAGTATCCTGCATCACCTGTATGAAGGCAGGATCTGCCTGGGTAAGAGGCAAGGAGCCAGAGGACTGCTGAGATGATGGCATAGGTCTCTGAGATTCTACCAAGACATCACTCTGCCTGTCCAACAATTGCACTAAAGCGTTAACAGACCTGCCCAGGGCACTAGCCCACGCGGGTTCAATCTGCTCTGCCCTCTGGGATTCACTTCCCATGGGTCTCACAGCAGCGCAAGCAATACACAAGCCCCCCTTGGCCATCTGCTCAGGTACAAATTTCTGTGTTCACACAATACAAGCGCTCAGTGTAATAAGGGCTCCCTCCCCCAAAACCACAGCTTGTTGCTCAGACATGATGAAAAGTAACCCAAACAGTGCATACAATGTACAACAGCGCTTATACAGGGTTAATGCACGCAGTCACTTATCTGTCTGTCGGTTTCTGCAGGGAAACGATGCCCAGGAAATCCAAACACTCTGTCAGGATCTGTAAGCCAGCTCAGCTCCGCTGCCAGCGTTCTGAAAGGCGCCAAAAACAGAGTGAGGGAAGAGACCAAGTCCCTGCTGCTGCAGGGTCCGTGACTTTTGGCGCCAACCACCCCCAGTCAGCCGCTCCCTTAGTAGGATTTCCTAGTTCCAGTATCTCCCCCTCGGCTGGGGACCACTTGGAACATGCCTGTAACAACACTGCTGTCCTCTCATAACAGGAGCTCAGTGTGTAAGCGCCGCAGAAAATGGCCGCCGCCATCACGGAGTGCCTGTCCCCCATGATCCCCACCTAAGCGTGAAGCCGGTTTCAGGACGCTCCGGAGCCCAGGCAGCTTCTTAAAAGAAGCTGTAAGCGCTGCACAGGGAGGCCAGACAGCGTCTCCCCTGTGCACAGCGAGCTGACAGGACGCGCTTCTGTCAGCTCCTGCTGCGCTAGCAGTGTGAGGATTCACTAGAAGAATCCTCACACTGTGCCTACCTAGCTAGAGTGAAAATTAATAAAATAATAAAAATCCCCTAACTACTCTATTTCGTCAGCTGCTCCAGCAGCTCTTTAGAATAGCACCCACTCCAGTGGGCACCTAACACGAACTGAAGAGTCCGGGATGCAGTAGGGGAGGAGCCTACCCTCTGAAAACTTTAGGATAGGTGCTGGCTCCTTCGGACCCTCCTACATCCCAGTGTTGAGCTGTGTCACCAGGACCATTGAAAGATAAATACAAATTAAAAGAAATCTAACTACCCAAAGCAACCCTCCCCAAAAACCCCCACCCTGTATAACCTAACCCAATTCTAGGCATACTTGTATCCAGGGGTTAAAGTGAGGTGGAACGGAGTTCCACCACTTTTCATGGCGAGTTAGAACATTTTAACCTCCACATTGGCCCTGCACAGTAATTCTCACAGTAAAGCATTGTAGTTTGCATGGGGATGCCAAAAACCCTACCACTGGCCCTGTCTCTGCCTAATGGGGGGAGAGGAGGGGGTGCAATTAGGTGGCATACAGAAATGAGTTCCCCCACCTCTGCATTACCTCTTTATGCCCTGCTTGTATCTCTTAAAACGATACCCAAACCTACTCCCACACTAAACTAAACTATACAGCTAACACCCCCCCCCCCCCCCCCCCCCCCCCAAACAAAGGATACCTAAAAGGATGGGCTGGCCGGGGCGATATATTATTAATTTTAGCTAGGGCGAACTCTACCTTCCCACCTACTTGAGGATATAAAGGTCAAGTCGCACTCCAGCCAGATATTACAACCAGAAATAGTATAATAAACTATGATATTTAAGTACTGTAAATAATCCAGTTTCAGAAGTTTAAAGTGGTTCAGAGCAGGAAGTACAGGATTATACAATCTTCATGATATAAGATTGAAAATTGACCCGGCTCTCCCTTAACAAGTATACTGTAGCTGCTTAACATATAACGTGCATGTACTTGTCCTGCATAATGCGCATAGCGTAACAAGGAGAAAGAACTTAGCATAGAAATGCACATCAATACAAAAACAAACAGAAATATACAGAAAAACTATCCATGGTTGCTATACAGACGGAGAATCTAGTCTGGCCAGTTGTTGAAGTTGCAAGGGGATCTAGAAGTAGAGAGTAGCATAGTCTCAAAGGATCGCAATCGCGTCGAGAGAAAAACAGGATATTGGAGTAGTAGAATCCAGAGTTCCAAGGCGGCTGAAATAGGCAATACAAGATAACCTGGGCAGTTCCCACCAGCATCCGACCACGGCATAGAGAAAGACATCAGGGAATACATCTCCTTGTATCTGTATAAATGATCGTTCCACGGTCATAAGGTACAGCAGCACCATATCCATCCTGCCTACAGGAGACCAGTAGATCTGCTAAGAGAGGACAGGATTCATTCCCATAACAGGAGGTGGTCATCCAGGATACTTCCTCCAGGGAACAGTACAGCACCATGTCAGTGCTGACTGTAGGTCCACAGACTTGAGGTGTATGTTTTGCAACAGGAGTACATGAGATAGGTAGGTCATTCCCCTGCACGGCAGTAAGCTTGGCCAGGAGCCTATCAGCAGAGGCAGATATAGCCTGTAATATGTGTTGTAAGGAAGCTGCCATGTTAGAATATATACCAGAGACTGCAGCTCCTATAAATGTGCAGAGCAGCAAGTTTGTTTGATTTCAGAAATATAGAGAGAAACCGTGGTGGCTAGCACACCACCAGGAGAGACAGAGAGCGCATAGCTGCCAATCTCCCACCATGGTGCTCAACACCGTCGAAAGTCAGACGCCCCCGCAGAAAATCAGACCAGGCAGTGTCAGCAATATTGTAGACCCCGGCAGCAGCCTAGAGAGTCTCTGCAGGAGGAGTGAGTGTCGGTGTCATGAACCTTCTCAACGGTCCCCCGGTCGCATCAAAGGCACCAGATCAGGAACACGTCCAGCCTCATGCCCTCCAGCGCGGCCGTCAGATAGGGCCACAGTCGGAGCGGACAGAAGTGAGGGATCCAAAATGGCGTCCCGGCAGCACGGAGGACCCAAGGCCCGGATAAACACAGCAGACTATGCAGGGGACACGGGAGAGCCGCAGACAACACAAAAGAGGCAGGAGAGGCTTCAGAAAACACGTTTTTAACAGAACCCATGTATGGTACAGTGATTGGAAGGCTCACAATATATTGCCTTACAGATTAACTTGATAGTTGAAAAAGGCAGACCCTGCTTGAGATGACTTGAGGCAAGTGGGATGATGCTGAATTAATGTGCTTGAGCCACAAATTTACAAGCAAACCAGCAGGGTTAATGTTATAGCCACCTCTGGTGGGTCTGTGTCTGGTGTTACTCCTATGTGTTTGTTCTGTGCACAAACCTGTCGCATAATTAGCCCATAATCATGGGTTTCTAGCCTGCCTCCGCATTTGTTCAAGCTCTGTTTTTACTCTCCAGCACCTCAGCCACTGCCTCCTCTCTGTTGTTTATTTCCCAATACACTTCTTAGTTCCCACCTTGTTTCAATGGTCATTCTCTAGTCTCCTCCTTCCAGGCAGCATTGATTCGGGGCAGTTGGAGTTGCCCGGCACCCCGCTTGGCAAGAGGGAGAGGAGAGGCTGCAGTTCCAGGGTGGGTTAGGGAGTGTGTTAGCATAATAGAGCACAGGCTATAGGTTACGTATTTTGTCAGTGTTATAGAGCACAGGCTGCGGGGTGATTGAGTGCGTTGGTGTGATATAGTGCAGGGTAAGGGAGCCATTCTGCATGATCTAGCACAGGCCACAGGGTGAGGGAGCATATCGGTGTGATAGAGCGCTGGGTGAGGGTGCACGTTAGTGTGGTAGAAAGCAGGCCGCGGCGTGAGGGAGCGTGTTATTGTGATAAAATGCAGGTCGTGGGGTGAGTGGTAATGCCACATCCAGGGGACACTTATTATATACAGTCACGCAGCCAAAGCAATACCTCTGTGGCTGATCAGCCCGGGCCAGGTTCCTGGGTGAGTGGGGACCAACCCAATAAATGGGTGTTGTCCCGCCTCCCCCCCCCCCCCCCCCCCCTTGGTGGAGTAGTGCTCCTAGGGATGCCAATCCTGGGGCATTTTTTCAATCCCGGGATTGGCTTCCCTAATAATAAAAAACACCCCGGCCGCCCGCATATTTACTTACATTTGCGGAGTGGGCGGCCGGGTTGCTGAGTGGGTGGGTGGTCTGCTGGCTTGCCGGGTTGGTAGACCGTCTCCTATGGCGGGGAGGACGGCTGAGGCGGGATGTGCGGCTGTGACCCCTGTGCAGTGTGACCTCTGACCTAGTCACACTGCGCACTGCTGCGTAAAGGAGAAGCAGGGCAGCGTCTGAGTGCTCAGATGCGGCCTGGCATTAGACTGTGCATGCGCAGTCTAATCCCGAAATCCAGGGATTGGAAACTCCAATCCCGGGATTAAAATCCCGGCGTTTTGGGGGCCAAATCCTGGGACCCTGTCGATCCTGGGATTGGCCACCCTAAGTACTCCCTCTTACTCCAACCAAATAAACATTGGTGGCATAGTGTTCTTTTCCCTCCCCCCAAACAAATAAACTGTAGTGGCAAGTGCGCTCCCCAAAAAAGTATTATCATTGGTGGCTAGTGCCCCCCCCCCCCCAAAAAAAAGTTTAATATTGATGGCTAGTGGTCCCCCCCACCGCCCCACAAACTTTGAATTGTTGTTGGCACAGTGGAGACAAAAAAATACTTACCCAGTCCGGAGTCCAGCGTCGCATCCTCTAACTCCCACAGCTTCCACCGAGTGAAGAGGGTGGGCGCTGCGTGGGACTTCAGGTAGGCATCGGCGGGGATTCTGGGTGACATCATCGGGGCTTCATGGCGGCGTTCTGCAGCATCTTCAGTCGCTCAGAAGGCCCTGCTCACCCCCCGTGCCACACATCCGGGAGATGTGCAGGAGCTTCTGAGCGACTGCACTGTATCATCCAACGGGGCCTGCAAGTCGCCCAGTGTGTGGGGCCCATTAGTGGCGATTATAATATATCCTAAAGGGTACTCATCTCTACAATGGAGCTGCTTTGGGTAATAATGTACTAGGCCACTAGGGGTCAATTGGGACAGCCACTCCCAGTTCTTCTCTAAAGGTGCATACACACGGAGGAGATACTGTATATTGCTCAGCAATATATTGCTCAGTGTCTCCTTTTCATCAGCGACCAGAGATGGTTGCTGATGAAAGGGAACCTCTCCCGGCGGTGCCGAGGAGGTAATCAGCTGGTCGCAGGAGCAAGCTCCTGCGACCAGCGATTAGAATGGGGCTGAAAACGGGAGCGCGCACCCAGTGATTTATCGCCGGGGCATATTCCCAGCGATATCAGCCCCTATCGCAGCCGTGTGTACACCGCTTTATGAGGGGAAAATATTCAGACCAAATTGGGCGCAACAGTGGACGTTGGACATGTCTAGAAAATGTAATAAATGTTCCCAACACATCCACAATTCCTCTCACGGTATTGCGATGTAGCAGGCCATCTTGTGCTGCTGCTCTAGTGTTAAGTATTCCCTCTTACCTAATTTGTAAAACATCTCAGAGTGGTTCAGACATAAAGAAATTTTAAGGAATTAAGAGATATGTAATCCCATTAATCTTCCTGAAGAGATCTGGAAAGATCCTGCTTTCATCTAACATGGGCCGACAACTTCCCTTTCTTATCTGGATTATATATATAGTTACCACCATGGATTATATATATATAGTTACCACCATGTCGCGGGTTGATTCCTTCAAATTCCTAGGGACAACCATGTCCAGTGACCTAAGATGGGGATTAAACATAACCACAAACATCAAAAAGGCCCAACAGCGCCTGTTCTTCCTGAGGCAACTCAGGAAATTCAACATCCCACAGGAGCTGCTGTGCGTATTCTACACCGCCATCGTGGAGTCTGTCTTATGTTCCTCGATCACAATCTGGTACGGTGGCGCAAGCGAGAACGACAAACAAAAACTGCAGAGGGTAGTGAAGACTGCGGAAAGGATCATAGGGACCGACCTCCCCCGATAAGGGATCTGTTCTCAAACAGGGTAAGGAAACGTGCTGAGAAGATCGCAAACGACAAGCTGCATCCTGGTCACAACCTGTTCGACATCCTACCATCCAGAAGACGGTTCAGGTCCATCCCCGTCAAAACGTCCAGATCCGCAAGAAGCTTCTTTCTGTTAGCCGTCCATCACCTGAACAATCCAATCAAAGCGAATGCAATCCCAATATCAACAGCCAAACAACGTGTCCCTACTTGGCGACCTGACCACCATAGTCGTAGCTAGAAATGAAATGCTTGTAATGTCTTTATGTAATATATGTAATGTCTCCCCCCCTTTTCATCCCTGCTTGATGCTGCACTGTAATCCACAAAAAATTCCTAGTATGCGCAAGCACACATGGCCAATAAAATTGATTCTATTCTATTATATTCTATTCCACTTCTGTTGCATGGAGAGGTTAAGCAAGAGAGGTTATGACTACTTAATCACTGCAAGTATTTATAAAAATCCTGTTTAGGAATACCAGTGTGTTTGTAAATGAGACAATGTTGCCAAACTATCTTCAGAAAAAAAGCATTTAGAGTAGAGCGACAGGGACTAAGTAAAAACCGGACCCGGACAAAACCCTGGAACGTCGGACTGGACATCAAACTCTGCATTCTGGAGCTTGTATTCTGGGTGGTATCTTGTCTGGGTAATGCCTGTGATAGCATTCACCAGGGGCATGGGGAAGGGGAGATTACAGCCTCCCCGTGTGGTCCAGACTGTTCCAGTTCTTGCTACATGAGCAGACCATACTTTATTTCTTTCCCTCCTCCTCTCCCTCGGACAGGGATTCAGTATGAAATCCCGGCGGTCGGGATCCCGGCGTTCAAAATCCCGACTGCCGAAATCCCGACAAGGGGGGGACGTGGATCGACCCCCCCCCCCTTGCAGGCTTGCTGCGCTCGCCACGCAGCTGGCCCGGTGCCTCGCTACGCTCGGCACGCTAATTTATTCTCCCTCCAGGGGTGTCGTGGACACCCACGGAGAGAGAAAGTGTCGGGATTTCGGCGGTCGGGATTCCGGCGTCGGGATTCTGAACGCCGGGATCCCGACCGCCGGGATTTTAACGGCATCCCCCGGACAGGCACCCCCGGACTGGACACTACAAGCTCCGGAAATGACAAATTGATGAATGGAACCTGTCTGGTCCGGCATTCCGGGGTCTTGTCTGGTTCCGGTTTTTACCCATACCCAGAGAGACCCAAAGTAACCCAGGAGTCAAACTGTAGATCAGGGATTAAATGTGCAATAATCTATAAAAAAAAAACAGCTCTGGAATAGGCAGATATCGCTTGGTATGAGCAGAGACCATTTGTAATGTAGTTCTGATTGCTTTGCCTGGGCCGGGTCTCAAGGGTAGGTTTCTTAAGAATCAGGAAAATAATGACATGCTGGTCTTCCTTGTTATTATAATTGGTCTCACCAATGTATCATGTGGTATATCTGCACACTATTTTATCACTCTTAATAATACATATAATGCAATGATGGCAGAGGGTATTTGCCTAAAATCATGATGGGGCAGAGACAGAGGCTCATACCTAGAGAATATAATAGGGTTCTTAGAAGAATATTTGCAGACCATAGAGAACAAGGCTGATGTCTATTGTTCACTGTGTGTTGAGCGGTGCCTTTGTCAGGAAGTTGTGTATCATTCCTTAACCTCCGTTTACAGAGCCACAATGACATGTTTGCCAGCTGTCTCCATGCACAACCACGTGCAGCAACATGTTCCCCAGCATAACACCCGCTACTGCGTCGTTTCTATCTATCTGTGGCTGCTACAGTAGTGCCACTGCGTCTTACACATAACCCCGTGACCCACTCCGGGGCGCAGCCGTCCTCAGACAGCCACGGAGACGCCCGGACGTAGTGGAGGCGGTGCTTTACCACCATAGCAACTGTTGTCAGAGCAACGCAGGATGCAGCTACAAGAAAGGATCGAGCGTCGAGCTGTGACCGAACCGCAGGAGACACCGAGCCCCGCTGGGATCCGACTGCACTGGTGAGGATCTCTCTTTCCTCTCTCACCTGAGTTGCCACATTTGTGCAACCTGTGCTTCTCCAGTTTTTCTGGAACTACAAGTCGCAGTTTGCCTTGCCTAAGGAAGTTCCGAAAGTTAAAAAAAATAGTTGTAGTCACAGGTTGCCTGCTTCGGATGATGGCTGGTGTCTGTACATGACATACATATGGGTCCTTATTCTGGTTTACTCGCAACCCCCGTGGGCATGCAAATGATTTGCATAATCACTCATTCGCAGCTTTGGGTGCAGGGAAGAAATCATTAGATGGTAGACGCCCATCGACGATTTCTTCAGCGCACGCAGATCTGAGACACCTCTCTATGGTTGCTCAGACCTGTGAGCGCCCTGTGTGGGAAGCTGATGTCAGCTTCCCGCCCCCCGCACCTGCATCATCATGGAATTACCATCCCAGCATTCTCATGGGAACGCCCATAGGTAAATTGGTACTTATGTAGTATCTGGGCGTCCGATATCTGGGCGTCCGATTTTGTGATTGTATGCCTTACCTTAAGGCATACAATCAGATGCGATGCGATTTTGCATAGGATTCAATGTTAAGAAGGTCCTGTTCATTTCCCCACTATCCAAGTGGGCATAGAGTTGATTTTATATAGCGTGGCGAGCGCAGCGAGCCACCGAGCCCGAAGCGTGGCGAGGGGACGCATATTTCTTAAAAAAGTATTGTGTCCGCTCGCCACGCTTCGGGCTCGGTGGCTCGCTACGCTCGCCACAGGTTTATATCCAACTCCATGCCCACTTGGATAGTGGGGAAAGGAAAAGGACCCCTTTTTCCCATTGAATTCTATGGAAAAATCTTGACCATCGCATCGCATCGCATACGATTTGGTCGCATGCGATGCGATTTCTAAATCGGACGCCCAGATACTACATAAGTACCGGTAAATTTCCCGGCCTGCCCCCCCAGACTTCTGTGGGCCCTCGCACACATCGGCTGCACATGCGCATAAAAACCTATGCACATGCACAGTGCAAACGTGCGGGGACCTATTGAATTAGAATAACCCCCTTGATTTCACTTTGTATTGTTTTGTTTTGGAATCATATTTTTTTTTATTATAAGTATCCAAAGATGTTGAAACAAATTATTATTAATATAGGTGCTGTCATGTTGGTAGGTTTTGTGTTGCATGTTTTTTTTTTAATATCACTGATTATTGTGACAATAAAATAAATACTTTTTTTTTTACCTTATTATTAGAGTTTAACCAGGCTAATATTTTAAGTATTGCTCAGAAGTTTTATATCATTGAATTAACAACATATATTTAAAAAAAAAAGGCTGGCACTGGGGGAGGGACTGAAAGGTCCCTCTGATAGTAGCAGTTGCAGGAAGATTTCTTACTTGCAGCCGCACAGTGGGCTTTCTGCCTGGACGTATCAGATGTGACCATGTCACACAAACTCCATCCTGGTGTGGTTGCATCTGACATGAGCACACCAACCAAGTGGTTAAAAAGCAAAAATACCATGACTCATCCCTAATTGTAACTATGGGGGTTATTTTGGTTCACTCTTTCTGACAAATTCCTTCTTATGCTGTGTACACACGGTGCAATATGATTGCTAGCGATATATTGCTAGCAATATATTGCCAGCAATCATATTGCTCAGTGTCTCCTTTTCATCAGCGATGAAAAGGAGACACTGCTACAGGGCGGAGGGGGAGTGCAGCAGCAACAGACGCTGCTGCTGTCACTTTGAAGGGAGAAAGGAGGGAGCAGCGGCACGGGGCTGGGGAGATCAATGCTGATCTCCCCGGCGCTGACCTCCGTGAAGGGAGGAGGGAGGGAGCAGCGGCACTGGGCTGCGCTGACCTCCCGGCACAGTGATTGCAGGGGAAAGCCGCTGGTCGCAGGAGCATGCTCCAGCGACCAGCAGGGAGTGCACACGGGAGCGCAGCGACCATATTCCCAGCGATTTTACCTAATATTGCTCCCGTGTGTACACACCATTAGATGGACAAAACCATGTGCACTGCAGGTGGGGTAGATGTAACTTGATTGTAGAGAGTTAGATTTGGGTGGGGTGTTACTTCAAAGTGAGATCTATATTGCAGTGTAAAAATAAAGCAGTCAGTATTTTCCCTGCACAGAAACAAAATAACTCACCCAAATCTAATTCTCTCTGCACATTTTACATCTGTCCCCTGCAGTTAACATGGTTTTGTCCATCTAAGAAGGAATTTGTCAGAAAGAAGAAGGAATTTGTCAGAAAGAATGAACCAAAAATAACCTCCTATGTGAGCTAGCTATCAATTCATCTGGCTAAAGCAGTACAAGCCACATTTACGATGAACCTCAAAGCTTGACCTATTATTTCCACTGCTATTTAGAAAAAGCAAGCCAAAAAAGCAATGCATTTGCTGAAATATTTTATAAATAAAGGGTTACCAGTCACTGGTGCGATTTGGGCACTTTTCACCTAATCGGTCAGAATCAGGTGAAAAGTGTCCAAAGCGCATGTATTTGATATCCCATCTGATCCAATACACAATCCCGTGAGGTTGGATGTACTGCATATAAGATAAATGGGATGTGCATCCATCTGTGTACATCACTGGTGTTTTTTAGCACCAGCAATGGATTGCATCTGATTTCCCCTGAACTCTCCTTTTACATGTGATAAATTGCATATGATATAATGCATGTAAAAAATTACATATCAATTGCACTCCTGGGGAGCTGCCAGGGAAGTTCAAGGGAAATCGGGTCTTACTTGTGCCTCAGACAAGATCAGACCTTTAGTTCCCACATGCATAAGAGTCTTGTAGGTGGGAATAACATTAGTGCATAGGATGAAGGCAAAACGAGCCCTTTTGCCAGTAAAAATATTGCTCTTCTTCCTGGCAAATGCTTCAAAAGCTAGATGTAGTTTCACTTGCTGCCAACAGATGCCAGTGTTTCGGTGACACATGGACACTAGACATATATATATAATTAATATAACTTTTATAATGTAATTGTTCTTTTCTTTCTGTAGAAAGAGATCTCATGGGGACCTGAGCACTTCTCATAGAGCCAAGAATGGTAATGGCAATGAATATAATTTTATGTCTTGCTCGCAATTTTAGCTTGCATATAGTTGTACCTTTTATGTTTCATAGAATTAGCTGAAACCATCATTGATAATTCTGTAAGCATATTACACAGCTTCACACATAAATTGTGGTACATACAAAATTGTGCATACACTTATGGGTATTCTATGTTGCCGATCTACGGCAAAACTTTGAAAAAGCATCCGTAGATTTTCGAAAACAATACAAAAAATCGAAAAAGACGTGAACCCATGTCTTTTCCCGTGGAAACAATCGCTAATCCGTGTCCGCAAAAGCAGATTTGGCTTTACAGAGAGCCTGATCTGCAGACACATATCCCAGGTGTTTCCCTGCTGAACACGTCAGGGACTGAATACTTACATACCGTTATTTCCGAAAATTAGAAATAAAGGAAAACATTGATTACCTTAATTGGTAAAGTAATTTCTTTGTGAGGGAAAAGCTACAGTATGTTATACTGAAACTGTACTAAGATTTATATATATATATATATATATATATATATATATATAAATAAATAAATAATAGAAGCATGTGAATCAGGGGCGTAACTAGAACTTGTAGGGCCCCATAGTAGAATCTTCAAAGCCCCCCCCCCCCCCCCCCCCCCACACACACACCCACCATTGTCACTACAATTAAGCGTGAAGAAGAAGTGCCATCAGACCTGGTGCTCATGGTGCCACAAGCGCTGGATTTCATGCTAACAGCTCCTGCTGTAGCGTTTGGCAGTGCTGGATCTCCCGCTGACAGCTCCTGCTGTAACGATCAGCAGCGTCGGGTCTCCTGGCAGCCCCAATTCTTCCCTTCCCGGGCACCAGGACTCGCAATGTCATGTGGGTAGAACAGGGGAATAAGAAGGTCAAAAGACCACAGCAGCCGCTGACGGAGTGCATAGGACGGACAGCAGAGCCGCTGCCACTACCTGGCTGCACTATTTAAAAAAAAACTACGAGAGAGGGTGCAGGGGATTGCCTGCTGGTCCATGGGGCCCCTCAAACCCCAGGCCCCATAGCAGTTGCACCCTCCATAGTTACGCCACTGATGTGAATAGTACACAGATATGCAGAGAGCCTATTCTAGCACAAGTTATTAGTAAAAACAGAGGCCTGTAACTACAACTGAACATTTAATTTAAACGTATGTTATTAAAATGATTAATGAACATGTGACTTATATAACTTCAATGAAACTGCCCACACATGGCTGGGTAACATGATCAATGTGTGTGTCAATATGTGCAGAAATACAACAGATTTGCCCGCAGCTTGGACATCTTTTGGCCACACTGACCAATAGGAGTAATTATCCTACATAATGTACAACAAATGTGTTTCAGCTGATATAAGGATATGTTCTAAAACAGATGACCTAATGTTTTTTAAGAGATTTTTATATTAATATTTTCTATGATTAATATCAAGGAAATAGTCTATTATGGTTGTGTGTATTTTTCTCATATAACAGACTAAAGCTCTTATTCTTGTTCACTTGCAAAGGCAAATTCCTTCTCAAATGGACAAAACCATGTGCACTGCAGGTGGGACAGATGTAACTTGTGCAGAGAGAGTTAGATTTGGGTGGGGTTTTAGTTCAAAGTGAGATCTATATTGCAGTGTAAAAATAAAGCAGCCAGTATTTACCTACACAGAAGAAACAAAATAGCTCACCCTAATTCTCTCTGCACAAGTTAAATCTGCCCCCCCCCCCCTGCAGTTGCCATGGTTTTGTCCATTTGAGAAGGAATTTGGTTTGGGAGTGAACCAGAATAAGGGCCTACTAGTCTTCCCCTGCTTCACTTTTACAACTGTGTAACTTTCTTTTTAGCCAACAAAAAGTGCCAAGTTGAAGGGTTCAGCCAAGCCCAAAAGTAAGGGAAAGAAGACTAAAAAAGCTAAGAAGAATAAAGAGCCTAAAGCTGTGGTTGATATACTCAGCCCAGAAGCCATGCTAAATGCTTACTATATCTCTCACAATGTTGTGGACTGCTTGGGATTTCGGGGATTTAGCTGGCCGGGAGCCCCAAAAAAGAAAGGAAAGAAAGGAAAAAAGAAAGGAAAGAAGAAATAGTACTAGTGTACTATTGTCAGTGTCAGATATACTGTATGGTAACAACATTTCATGATCTTTTTGTGTCAAATGCTGGAAATGAAGAAACCCAAAAGCAATTGACTGTACTCTATAACTGTGACCTCAAATGCCAACTTGGATTTCCAGTATTACGTCTGAAGCAATAAACTTTAGATTTTAGTGCCAATATCAGTTTTTTGAGGCTTCTTTTTTTTTCCATTGTATTTTACAAGACATGTTTTAAGCATTGTATATAATAAAAAGCTAACTTTACTCCTCTCCTCTATGGGAGGATTTGGTGTACTATGCATGCCGGCAGCCAATAGATGAAGTCTGGCAACGCAATTCAGGTGTTGCTCTGTTTGGCAGTGCACTGTCGTCGGCACTGACATTACTGTTATGTTTTTCTGTCATTTTGACAGGCTGGTAACTAGTTTTATGCTAAATATCCTATATGTACAGTGATGGCAATAAATGGTCCATGTGACCAAAGTAATTTCCCTAATAATATTCTACGTGGTGGTTTCTGCTATGTGATGATGCCTTTTCAAAAGCGTGGCAAGATACCTATACCATCCTATTGCATATCTCCCACCTGTCCCAATTTTCACGCCTGGGGCCTGCAGTGTCCTGCGGTGGGGGGCAGTTGGGAGTCCCCCCTGCATGCCACTGCTCTGCTCAGCAGAGCAACGGTGACCAGATGCTGTGCGCATGCGTACAACGTCTATTCTGTGAAGCAGAGGGGTTGGGGTGCATGGCCAGCAGCTTACCATACACCCATAGTGATGGAACATGGGGCCACAACCCCTCCTACATATGGCCACGCGGAGCCATGTGGGCGTCCCGATCAACGTAACTGGTAAGTTGGAAGGTATGCTACTGTTTGGGTAGCATTGTTATTACCTAACTCGAAATTTCAGTATGAAAATAATGCTGTCCAGCATTTCTATGCCACAAGCAAAAAATGCTTGCTTTTGTATGATCTCCCCTGACTCTTAGCTAGTGACAAATGAGGCGGTTTACGTTGATGTCAGCTGATGTCTCTCTCAGTGAATTTGATGTAGAGAACATAACAATAACTGCAAAATAATGCAGAGAGCATCGCAGTGGCCGGCATATAATGCAGAGACATTGTGACCACCATATATCACAGAGAATATCGCTTTGACTGCCAAAGAAAATGCAGAGCATCTCAGTGATCACGATATAATGCAGGTAGAGTCACAGTGCCCACCAAATAATTCAGCGAGCATTGGATTGACTGCCATATAATGTAGAGAACATCACTATGACCACAATGTAATACAGATAAAATAGCTGTGAATGCTATTTAATGTACAGAGCACCAAAGAGTCTGCCATATAATGCAGTGCTGCAGACCTCGTCGTATACTGCAGGGACCATCGCTGAGTCACATATACCACAGTTAATACGAATACACCCCTCGCACGCACACAATGTTATTACCACCACGTACACATTAATACACCTCCCCAACCACAACCGGATTAAAACACAGTACCTCCACCCACATCACATAACTATACCACCCTCTACATACATTTCACATCTCTAGTGGCACTCAGTTACCTGTCCATGTGAATCTGTCTCTCAAGGCCCCCATACATTAGTCCGACTTGTCCTAGGGACAAGTCGGACCTGATTTCCCCTGCAGCTTCCCGGGAGGGGGACACACGATTAGGCACTTGATGTGCCAAAGTTTGCATATGATAAATCGCATGGATTTATATGCAGTCCCTGGGGAGCTGCAGGAGGAGGGAGCTGTGCGGGGGACGGCAGCGGGCGGGGAATGCCGGCTAATTGAGAGCCGAGCAGGGAGAGGCAGGAGGAAGCTGTTGCGGTGGGGTGACAGCGGGAGGCGAGCAGGGAGAACTTGATGACGCTGGCTGCCGAGCAGCGACGGGAGCCGGGAGGAACAGATAACTTGGAGGAAAAAAAACGCCCATAGAGATGACTAGCAAGCCATTGATTGGCTGAGACCTCTCTCAGCCAATCGCTGATTGGCTGAGAGAGGTCTCAGCCAATCAATGGCTTGCTAGTCATCTCTATGGGCAATTTTTTTTTTCAAGTTATCTGTTGCTCCCGGCGCTGCCTGGCAGCCAGCGTCATGTCATCAAGTTCTCCCTACTCGCCTCCCGCTGTCACCCCACCGCAACAGCTTCCTCCAGCCCGGCGCCATATGCAGCCTCCCCCTGCTTGGCTCTCTATAGCCAGCATCCCCCGCCCGTTGCTGTCCCCCGCACGGCTCCGGGGCTGGGCTGCACATAATTAATGTGCAGCCCGTATGTAATTATGCACATAATTATGTGCAGCCCGTCCGACCTCCCGACCCCGATCCGATGCGCACGGGACCGCGCATCGGATCGGAGGGGATGTCTACAAGTGCGATTTGGGCCGATTTCACTGCCCGATTCATCCGAATCGGGTAAAATCGTTCCCATATTGCATAGTGTATGGGGGCCTTCAGAGTGATAGATCTAGCTCCTGGATCCGCCCCCCCAGTGATGTTACCGCTGATTCCATCAAATGGAATTAGTGTGATACTTGTGTGCTGCTGATGCCCACATAAAGGGGACAGATGTATTAAGCCTTAACAAGAGATAAATTCAAGTGTGATAAGGAGAGATAAACGTCCATCCAATCAGCCCCTTTCTGACTTTTTTCAAACACAGCCTGTAACATGGCAGTTGGCAGGTGATTGGCAGGACGTTTATCTCTCCTTATCAGACTTGCATTTATCTCTTGTTAAGGCTTAATACATCTGCCCCAAAGCCTGTTTTGCCCACTACCCACAGCCAGAGGTGTAACTCCCAGAAGCAAGAGGAATGCTCACAGTGGGATCCAAGATTGACCGCTGCTCTTCCACCAGAGCTCTGCAGCTCACTGCTGCATATTCATTGGCTATCTCCCAGATGCCCTGCTTACACTTGCAATCATAGGAACCTGCAGATTGGGGTTCTTTGATGACAGGCTGGAAGCCTAAAGGTGCGTACACACGGCAGCGATATATCGCTCAGTATCACGTTTGCATCAGCGACCAGAGATGGTCGCTGATGAAAAAGAAACTGCCAAGGAAGCCCGGCAGTGGAAATCAGCTGGTCGCAGGAGCATGTTCCGTCGACCAGCGATCACTACGGGGAGGAAAAAACGGTAGCACGCACCCGGGGATATATCGCCGGTGCACACTCCCATCGCAGGCAATATGGTCGCTCAGCGACCATATTGCCAGCGATATTAGCAAACATCGCCCCCGTGTTTTGTTTTGATAAAAATAACAATATCCCAATGCTTTTAATTTCTAGATAAACCCAGACTTTCAGTACACTATAATTACCCACAAAAAATATAAAACGGTGCAAGAAGAAAATATAAATGGTAATATTTATTAATATAATATACATCACTGGCCAGTGCTATGAATACACACACAAACATATAATAAAAATCTATACGAAAAAAAGCCTCTATTTGCTAGCAGCACCTGAGTTGTGTGGCTGTTACTTATATATGTCAAATATTTCCATTCCCTAGCTGGATTTTTCAGTAATAGAGAAAGCAAGTTTTGTTAGTTGACTTATACTCCAGTTCAGTATGTTAATGTATGTCCAGGTACCTTTTTCAGATTCAACTTGATCGTGTCCCAGTTGCTGGTGATAATGCTTTTAAATGCAGCTAAATCAAGAACTCAGTAGGTGTATAAGCTTCTTGGGACATAATAATAAGGCATATATCCTTATGCAGTGGTAGCCAACTCCAGTCCTCGAGAGCTACCAACAGCTCACATTTTCCAGACAACCTAGCTGCTGCACAGGTGCACTCATTACTAGCTGACACATTTTAAATGATCCACAGGTGGAGCTAATTACTTCACTTGCGATTCTGTGAGGAGATCTGGAAAACATTAACTGTTGGTAGCTCTCGAGGACTGGAGTTGGCTACCCCAGCCTTATGGTATTCCAAGGTGGATGGCAATGGTGTATGACACAGTTCTCCACCTCTTTCAAGTATCAGCGGCTTCTTCAGATAGAAGGTGATGCTATGTCTTGTAATCTTGGTAATGATTGTGTATTGAGGGTACTTTTTATTTGATTACCTTTTTGTAGACAGACATCTGCTATTCCTATGTAAATATATTAACTCATCTTCTTTCAGGACATGTACAATTAATACTGAGCTAGAAGAATACCTAAATCCAAAATATTGGTGGGGACTGAGACTGTCAAGATGCCTGAAACATGTTATACTTACACCACCTTGTGGTATAAAAGTAAATGACATCTGTGTATTAACTATACTGTAAATATATACATTGTAGTGTATATTAAACATAGGATTTGATGGCAGATAAGAACCACTTGGCCAATCTAGTCTGCCCTTTTTAAACCATAATTTATTTAAAAGAATATTCATATGCCTATCCCAAGCCTGTTTAAAGACAGCTCTACTGTCTTAGCAGAGGATATTCCGTTTATCCACTGCCCTTTCTGTGAAGTACTTTGTTATAACCCTTGGTATATTTGAAAGTTTCTATCATGTCTCCCCTTTCCCTTCTCTGATGCAAACTATACATATTAAGCAGTGGTGTAACTATAGAGCAGGCATTCCCAACCACGGTCCTCAAGGCACACCAACAGTGCAGGTTTTAGTGATATCCAGGCTTGAGCACAGGTGACTTAATTAGTACTAATTGATTCTGATTAAACCATCTGTGCTGAAGTCTGGATATTACAAAAACCTGCACTTGGTGTGCCTTAAGGACCGTGGTTGGGAATGCCTGCTATAGAGGAATGTGGGTTCTATGGAGCCCTGCAGTTTGGAGACCTCAAAAGCAATCCCACCGCATCCGTTTTAATTTTATAATGTATTTTTCCAGGAACGATTTGGCCCACCGGGATACAGAGAAAGCATACCGCTTGGCCGGTGCCATGCTTCCCTTTGTACACAACGCCAACCAGACACTTATTTATTCTTCTCGAAGGTCAGCTGACACGCTTACTGGATTTGTGTTCCACTGCGTGAAATGCAGGCTGGAGGCTGTCATCACCCGAGAACTGCTACGGGTCTTTGCGTGCATTAGAGGAGTGGATGGTGTGGCCAGCACTATCGCAGAGGTAGGGGTGGGGGCGACCGATGGATGACGCCTGGTAATCCCTGTGCCCCTGGGTCACCCAGAACAAGTAGACACTCTGCTGCCTTTGCAGCTTAGGCTCTGGGAGTCTCTGGTAGGAAAGCTAAGAGCCCATCTGCCCCCCTGCCTGGGAGTGTCTTCTGCGGCGTGTGTGTATGCAAAGCCGGTGCTAGGATGTTTGGCGCCTCCCTGCAAACTATAATGTTTGCGCCACCCCCCAAACCTTATAAAAGAGTGCCACACTAGAGGCATGATCCACACAAAAAATAGGGGTGTATTCTCACAAGGAATGAGTTTTCAAATAATACCACATAGAAGCACAATTTTAGGTACTTGTGTATTATCACGGCGCCCATCGCATGGCATCGTGTACCTTATTTATTGGTGTGCGACGCTTGTACAATTAAATATCGCATAGCATCGCATGCCAGCAAATGGTATGCGATTTTAAATTGTACAAACACCCATGCCATGAGATGTGATGGGTGCTTACAATGAGATGTAACCCCCAGTATCCACGCCATCCCGAAGCGTGGCGAGCCCAGCAGTACACGTCCTATGACCTTTTCATACCCCCACTATCCACATCGGCGTGGAGTTGATTTTTTTTTTTTTTAATCAGATACTTCTTTATTGCATCTTTTTTTTCTTTTTTATCAACACAACACTTACAAACAAATTAATCACAATACATATAGCAGATGTATACACTGTATAGATCTCTCTAGGGATGGCCTTTACCCGTCTGAGACAATATCCAAATAATCTTTACCAATCTAATCTAATTATATATTTTTTCCTCATAATGTTCCCCTTGCTTCTGTGTATATGCATGTAGGAGGGGGAGGCAGAGGGAAAGAAAAGGAGGAGACAGGAAAAAGAAAAGAGAAAAAAAAAAAAAAAAAAAAAAATTTATATTATTTATTTCTATACTTTTACTTACCCTTTACGTGTACCTATCTCGTGCATCTATCTCACATTTTTAGGTGTTTAATGTATCTACCTTTACGTGTACCTATCTCGTGTACCTATCTAGCATTTTTAAGTGTTTAAGTGTTTAATGTACCTACCTACTATATGGCCTCCTTAATTTCCCTTAATGTGCATAAGACAGCAATATAATATACTGCTGTGTAGGGGCGTTTGCCATTGTGTAAAAAAAAAAAAAAAAAAGAAGAAAAAAAAAGTGAATAATTAAATAATTACTTGCTGTGCCTATAGTGTGTTTTGTGTACTAATTTACTATGTGACTGAACATAATCTTATAATGTATTGCTATGTGAAAATAGTTTACCGACGTGAAGGAAAAAAAAAAAAAAAAAAAATTAAATAGTAGTAAAAGAGATTCCCATGCCCTCCCCCCCCTCAGCCCCAACCCCCCCACCCACACACACACACACATCCACACACAATAAATATCAATATGGATATCCAATAAAGAGGGGGGGATCCCCATGCCTATCAATTTTCCATTTCTAGCTAATAATTAATAGTTTACCGATAAAGCATTGCTCAGGAGACAAAGACCACCCCTGTACATAAATAAAGGAAAAACAACAAACCAAAAAAAAAAAAAAAAAACCCAAAATACAATTATTTCATATTATGCTATCTATATCACTTATGCAGTCCATATACACTTTCATCAAATATATCTATATTCCTTCTCTTCTTCCCTTCCTTTCTAATCTTTTATAACCCACATATCTACCTTTCCACCTTTTTCCCGCAATTTCCAGTGTTATCTTTTAATTCCAACCTTATACTGTACTTCAGAGTTTTATGGTATAGGTCATTTATATATTTTCATTCCTCTCTACCTATTCCCGATGTACACCATCTATCCCATTTTTCGGAGAATCCCAATAGGGTCCCTCTTATTTTAAACATATGCTTCTCGTGACGTACTACTTCATTCACCAATGCTCTCCACTTATATATACTAGGAGGATCTGAAGAAAGCCAAACCCTTGCTATTATTACCTTTGCCATTGTACTAAGACATAAAACGTATCTATAGATGCAGCTCGAATATAATTCTTCTAAATCTATACAGAATAAAGATATCCGAGGATCTATTTCTGGTAACATCGGAGCTGTAGAGCGAATATCCTTCCAAACAGCCTTCCAAAAGTCATAAACAATTGGACATTCCCATACCATGTGCCAAAAATCTGCATTGTCCTTCTGGCACCTTGGGCAAATTGCATTATCTTTAAGACCTGCCTTCTGAAGAGATACTGGGGTCCAATATACTCTATGTAAAATATAAAAGAAAATTTGTCTATATCTGATACATGGCGTGGTATGTTTCAATGAACCCAGTAGCTGATTCCACTGCTCATCAGTAAAAAGGCCAAGATCCTTTTCCCACTTCTCTCTAAGATTAAGTATTTGATCCGGGATACCTTTATCATTTATATTTGCATATATAGTGGACATTTTCCCCTTCTGCCCCACGTTTAATAGCATTCTTTTTACAGGGGAATCTACTAATATCGGGGAGCCCTGGGGAAACTGGGTTATTACCGCGTGTCTTAACTGAAAATATTGGAATAAAGCAGTATTTGGAATTCCCAGAGTGTTTTTAAGTTGTTGAAAGGTTATAAATCCATCATCCCCATATATCTGGCCTATGTCCAGTAAACCATGGACAACCCAAAGATTATCTTTAGAGATTTTAACTAATTCTGGATACGAGCTATTAAACCACAATGGGGTGCATTTATCTTGTGCTGTCCATTCATATAACGTATGGGCAAATCGCCAAATCATTATAGCTTGACGTAATATGTGCGGCAGCTTAGTACATGTCAAGCCAGAAAGTAAAAATTGTAAAGGTGAAAAAGAAAAGTTAGGGGAGCACTCCACTTGTTCAGCTAAAAAATGTATTAATGTTGACTCCGCCCTACCCTTTACCCATTCAGACATGTATGCTAACTGTGAAGCCACATAATATAATCGCAAGTTAGATAAACCCAGCCCTCCCATTGTCTGCGATTTGTATAATGTTTTGATTGAAACTTTAGCTCTACCATTATTCCAAATAAACGACAATAATACCTTTTCGATTTTATTAAATACATATTTTGGTATATATATTGGGGAATTTTGAAGCATATATATAAATTTTGGTTGTATAACCATTTTGAATAAATTAATACGGCCTAGGACCGAGAGTGGTAGTTTCCTCCAAGCGATAGCTCTATCCCTAAAGTTTGCTATTATGGGATCTATATTCTGTGTTACATACTGAGTAGCCTTGGGTGTAATCCACACCCCTAAGTATTTAAACCTAGTCGTCCATTTTAAATCTTGAACTATAGGTTCGATTTCAGGGATCTGACCGGATATTGGGAATATATGTGACTTTTCCCAATTAGTCAATATTCCAGAGTATTTTCCGAATTCTTTTATTATCTGAAATGCTGTTCTAAGCGAGCCTTCTACATCTTTTAAAAAAAGTAATGCATCATCCGCATATAAAGCCACCACCTCAACTATTCCTCCTATTCTAATCCCCCTGACCCCTTCTGCTTCTCTTAATAGACATGCAAGAGGCTCATTAGCAATAGCAAATAATGCAGGGGAGAGGGGACATCCCTGTCTAGTCCCTCTTTCCAATGGGAATGTATCCGACGTATAGCCATTTATAGTCACTCTGGCCCTGGGATTGGAGTATAATAATTGTACAAAATTTATAAATCTTGGCCCAAATGCAAACTTTCTAAGAACACCCCATAAATACCTCCACTCGACAGAGTCAAAGGCCTTGGCAGCGTCAAGTGACACCACCACTGCCCCTGACTCTGCCGAGTTCCCTCTCTGAAGATGACAGAATAATTTCCGCAAGTTCTGGCTGGTAGATTTGCCTGGCATAAAACCAGTTTGGTCTTGATGGATTATAGACTCGATGACTGTACTTAATCTAACCGCCAATATTTTTGCCAATATTTTTATATCTGTAGTCAACAACGAAATCGGACGATATGATTCGGGAGCTGTAGGTTCCTTTCCTGGTTTTAATATTGCAATAATATTTGCCTCCGCCATGGATGCTGGGAGACATCCCCCATCTAGAAGTGTATTAAATAAATTCAATAAATATGGAGCAAAGAATTTCCTAAATAATTTATACATCTCCGCTGGGAACCCATCACACCCAGGGGCTTTTGAGGCAGGAAGTGATGCTATAGCAGCCTCTATTTCCTGCATTGTAAATGGAGCATCCAGAGCCTCAGCCTCCACATTTGATAAACGTGGAAGTTTCATTGTCTCCAAGTAATTCTCCAGCTGTATATCGGAGTACGTAGCCCTAGATACATACAAGGAAGCATAAAAGTCCCGAAAGACCCCTGCCACCTCCACCCCTGAGTAACATACTTGTCCGTCCGGTTTCTTTATTTCTCGAATTATATTATTATTGGCAGTATCCGTACGAGCCAGATATGCCAAATAACTACCGTTTATCTCGGCATGTAAATATTTCTCATGTCCTGAAAAAAGCAGACGGCGTCTTGATTTTTCATATAAGCAGTCCACCCATTCTCTTTGTGTCTCCTGCCATACTATTCTATCTGCAGGTAGTTGTGTTATTATATATTGAGCTTCCAGCTGCTTACTCACTCTTTCCAATCTCTCTTCTTCCCTTCTACTAACAGTCTTAATCTGGGATATACGTTTGATAAATGAACCTCTTATATATGCCTTAAAGGCATCGTGTTTTATACTAAGGTCAGAATATGACAAATTATCTATTTGAAATCCCTCCCAAGATGAAACCAAGTCTAGCCCCTCTCCCATAAGAGTCAGCCAAAACGGATTAAGCTTCCATAGTTTCATCCCCTGTTCTGGATGTGTTCTAATGCTAAGGGATATTGGAGAGTGGTCCGATATTCCTCTTGATAAATAATCTATTAATACTACATCTGGGATTAATTCTGGGGAAATTAAGGCTAGATCTATTCTCGAAAGAGTATGAAATGATGCTGAATAACAGGAGAATTTTCTAACATCTGTATTACGCTGTCTCCACACATCCACCAAACCCATCTCTGTCACTAAACGTGCAAATGCAGTAGGGGAGGATATTATTCCATTTTTATCTATTTCTCTCCACCTATCTATGTCTGCATTCATTACATTGTTGAAATCTCCTATACATATTATAGGGGTCATGGGCGAGTTAGCAATAAATTTAGCTGCTTGCCGCAAAACATCATTTGAATACGGAGGAGGAACATATACAGCCAATATATGCATTAATTTACGATTAATGTATGCCCGCAAAAAAACATATCTACCTAATGTATCTATTTCACTCTGCTCCAACTGGAACTGTACCGACTTCCTAATCATAACACAAACTCCTCTTGCATTACTAGCAAAGGTAGAATGAAATATATGCCCGATCCAAGGCTTCTTCAGTGATAGCACTTTATTACCAACCATGTGGGTTTCAAACAAACATATCACGTCTGCTTTGTATTTCTTTACCTGCGACAGTACCAATGACCTCTTGATTCTACCGCTTAAACCCCTTACATTCCAACCAAGAAAGTGAGTTTCACCTATTCCAGTACTCATTTAAGAAGAAGAGAAAAAATAAATAAATAAATAAATAAATAAATAAAGAACAAAAAAAAAAAAAAAACAAGGGGTGAGAAATTTTTTTTTTTATATATATATATTTTATATACTAAACCAAGGGGCTATATATTTGAACGTAATAATTATTAGAGTGGGCATCCCAAGCACCCCCATCATAAAGTAAAATAGTCCTAGATTCCTTCTATATTTACACCCTAAACTATTACTCATCTGATCTATTCCTCCTAAGTAGTTTTCGTCATGAAAGATTATCATAGACTCGCTCATAAGTGAAAATTGTACAATCAAAAAAAAAGAAAAAACCTCCCTTACCCTCCCTGTATAGCCTCTAAATTTAAGGTATACCCGTACCCCAAGAAAAAAAAGAAAAGACATCGTGATTACAAAAAGAAAAAAAAGAAAAAAAAACGTATTTTGACGGGGGATAGTGGTATACAAAACCACTACACTCTCTTCAACAGGATCTCCTCCCCTAACAAAAACGTAATTTTTAGCCCTAACATCTCCCACTGCGGAGAGTTATGAGTAGGATTAAAAGGAGCTAGGCGGAGTTGGATGGGAAAAAAAAAAGAAGAGAAAAAAAAAAAAAAAAACCCCACCCCATCCAATCCCACCCCCCCCCCTTCACATCCTCAATATTATTTTCCTGAATTACATCCCTACAACATTGATTATTCATCACCAGTATACATTGCAGAGTTACTCAATATAGCCTACAGCTGTTTCTCCAGCCAGTCCTCGGCTTCTTTCGGGGATGTGAAGAAATATGTCGTATTGTTAAAGATCACTCTTAATCTGGCTGGGAACAGCATAGAATACTGTATGTTGCGATCCCGCAGTTTTTTCTTCACTTGTATAAAGTGAGAGCGATTTTTCTGTACTTCCTGTGCGAAGTCTGGGAAGACAAGTATATTCTGTCCATCCAATTTTAACGGACCCTTAATACGAGCCAACTGCAAAATAGTGTCCCGATCCTTATAATGCAAACAGCGTGCAATAATGGTTCTAGCAGGTGAACCTGGAGGGAGTAAACGAGCTGGGAGCCTATGGGCTCGCTCTATTGAGAATTGCGGTGTAAATGCAGTTTTCCCAAACAGCTTAATTAACCAATTCTCAATAAAAAGTTCTGGAGTAGTTCCTTCCACTTTCTCTGGAATCCCAATAAATCTGACATTATTACGTCTTAATCGCCCCTCTATATCAGCGATCTTAACTTGCATATTCGTTATCTGTACAGACATTTCTGTTACTTTCTTTTGCATAGGGGACGTAACATCTTCCAGTGTTGAGATACGATGCTCAGTCTCGCTTACCCTATCCCTAATTTTCTGCAAGTCTTGTCTCAGCAGGGAGACATCCACCTGTACCTGAGCTATTTTATCTGTAACTCTTTGCTCCGAGGAGGTTATAGCCTGCAGTATCTGCTGGGTAGATTGTGCTGTATCCACAGTTTTAATGCTTTCTTCTACCACCACCGATGTTGATAGACTGGTGTCTCCCTGTTTAGTAGAGCCCGGTGTTTGTCGGGTGTATTTCTCTAGTTTTGCTGCAGCTGCCGCTGCTGCTGCTGCGCCCTTCACCATTTTCAGTATTTAATATTTAATATGGGGTTAAAACTGTGTAGGATAATTCTCAATTATCACACCCCGAGGGGAGAAATAATCAAACAGTTCAAAGCAATTTATCCCCTTTATCTGAATTATCTTTATGGCATATATGTAGACCGGTCAGCAAGTGGATTTTATATTCAGTGGAGCAAATAGTCCATTAATTCAGAGTAGGGGGAGGGGAGGGGGGTCTTGCAGTATACAGGGTTAATTTTTCCTCAAGATTTATCAGACACCCTCAAACCCTCCAAAAAAAGAAGCAACTGAACTTAGCAAATGTCACCTCCAATCTATACCAAACCGGTATTTGACCCTTTTATCCAACAATAGTCAGTCTCTCTTCAGGGTTATATTCCTAGCAGTTTCCTTAGATTCAATAATTCATATATATTTTAACTTCAGCTTCCAGGAGCATTAACACAGTCAGCATTATTACCTGCCTTCCAAGGCTCGCTCTTTTCAGCATGTATCAGCAACTGGGTTTAGACAATTTTCTCTCCTATCATACGGCGTCCTCTCTCACAGGAGCCGGCGATAGTCTCTTACTTAGAAGGGTCAACCACGATCTCGCCCAGCTGCCGCTTGCTCACCACTCCCCGGCGTCCTCTCTCCAGGGGTCGGTACTGGTCGTTGCCTGGGGGAGGCAGCCGCACTCCCACCCGGCCGTCACTTGCTCTCTGCTCCCCGGCGTCCTCTCTCACAGGCGCCGGTATTAGTCGTTGCCTGGGGGGGGGCAGCCGCACTTCCACCCGGCCGTCTCTCACTCTCTGCTCCCCAGCGTCCTCTCTCACAGGCGCCGGTATTAGTCGTTGCCTGGGGGGAGGCAGCCGCACTTCCACCCGGCCGTCTCTTACTCTCTGCTCCCCAGCGTCCAAAGGAGTTGGTGCTAGTTTTGCCTGAGGCGGGGATCCGCACTCCCGCCCGGCCGTCACTCGCTCACTTCTCCCCGGCGTCCTCTCTCACAGGATGTGTCACGTCCAGGAGCGATCCCCGCCGGAGGGGGCTAGCAGCGCACCCGCTGTCAATCACTCGTTGCTTCCCCGGCGTCCTCTCTCTAAGGATACACTGGGCGCCGGGAGAGAGTATCAACACGCCGGTCAGTCACTCGCTGCTTTGGACTGTTCAGCACATATCGGAGATCCAGCAACACCAGGGTTTCTAGAGGGATGCCTCCTTCAAACTCTCATCTCAGCACGGTATGTCAGGGCTCAGGATAATAGTATGGAAGTAAGAGAGGAGCTACAGCCCGTGGCTGCTTACTCCATGCTGACCCAAGCCACTCCCCCCCGTCCGACGTGGCGTGGAGTTGATTTTAGATAGTGTGGCGAGCGGACGCGTAATACGAGCCCGAAGCGTGGCGAGCGCACGCGGAATACATGCAAGGTAATCCGTGTCCGCTCGCCACGCTTCGGGCTCGTATTCCGCATCCGCTCGCCACACTATCTAAAATCAACTCCACGCCGACATGGATAGTGGGGGTATGAAAAGGTCAGAGGAAGCGTACCGCCACGGCTCGCTGCGCTTCGGGATGCCATGGATACTGGGGGTTACATCTCATTGTAAGCACCCATCACATCTCATGGCATGGGTGTTTGTACAATTTAAAATCGCATCGCATGCCGCAATATTCCAGGGGGATGCAATGCGATTTTTAGGAACCCATACAATGGAAATCGTGGGTGCCATGATAATACACAAGTACCCAATTTTATTCACATTACACCTCATGTAGCGCCACTGATTCACATTATACAACACATAAGTGTCCCTTATTCATGTTATAGTACACAGTAGAGTCTAGGGTTGCCACCTCACACATCATAGATTTCCCCCCCCCCGCAATCTTCTCACCAAAATGCGTGCGCCTAGGGCGTGCTCATGGAAAAGTGGGCGTGGCGTCACAAAAGTGGGCATGTCTTCATCTGAAAAGTGTAATACAACATGTATTCATGTGCCTATTATTACATTTATTATATTCATGCATGTCAACATGATGTGACATGCATGAATATAATTAATGCAATACTAGGCACATAAATGCAATTATTAGATTTACTTGTGGACAAGACAGGTGGAGCTGCATCCTGCTTGCTCCTATGTTTCACCCACGTGGCCACGCCACCCCGCTGGCTCCTGGACATAAGGATGCTGTGCTGCACATTGATGATTCGGCTGGTGCACACAGCGTGTAGGAGGAGTGCGCAAGGCAGACGCACAGGTGACGTCGTGCACCCCATCCCGACCTGGCCAGACCCCGCAATCAGCCCCTACCAGACCCTGCAATCAGCACACAGCCACAGTGAGCGGGGAGAGGGAGCGAGGCTGTGCAGGATTTTCCAGTCACCCGGATTCCGGGAGAATTCCGGTGACTGGAAAAGCCTCCTTGAGGGTTGCCACCAAAACGGGGGCGGGCAGGGGGGGTCAGTGGTGTGTGGGCGGCGCTATCCAGGGGCGGGGGTATGGCTGACTCACCTGCTCCAGTCCCAAGCTCCCAGCCGCTTTCTCCCCTCGGTGCTGGCAGAAGCTCTGCTGCTGCTCACCACCGCCCTCCAGTGGCCAGCGCCCTAGGCAAATGCCTAAAGCTGCCTAGTGGTGGCGCCGGACCTGCCCGCAGACCCTCGGGGGCCCACACTCCTCACCACCGTGGGGTCTGCAGGGCTATTGTTATGCCACTGCTAGTGTGTACACTCAATATTATTAATGACCCCTCCTGTCTGCTGAGCATGCAGATCAATTTGGCTATATATAGCCAAACTACCCGCATGTTCAGCATGTCCTGGTGACGTCACTGAACGATATCATCAGTGTGTGCACTCAAATAGGTTAACTATGTAATGCCACGGCAATATATCGTATGGGGTTTTAGGATTCGGAGACTCGCTCACCACGCGTTACTATTCCCATTAGATGTCCAAGTGGATAGTATTCTTGTGAGGCAGTTTATATATGCTAGTCTAGGGGGTCCAATATTCTGTGATTGAGCCCAGTCTCAGAAACTAGAAGAAACACGATAAAGCGACAAGAGAGTGACAGTAACAGGTAAGAGACCTTCTTCTCATGGCCGCCTGAACCCTCCGTTACGTGGCCCAGCAGTGAGCTGACGTCATGACGACAGTGACGCCGCTCCAGCTGTGGCCGTGTGCAGCGTGTCGGCTCCCGCAGCCATTGCAGCCGCTCAGAGAGGTCTCTGCTTGAGTGTCACGGCGCAGGCTCGCTGTAGCGCAGCCGCTCTGAGGTGAGTGCCCTACCGCGCAATCTCCAGCTATCAGCCCTGCTGCTGGCGCAGCCGCAACACGGAGCTCGGCTCCGGGGCTCTGCCAGCAGCTCCGCCCTGCACTGCGCTTTGCGGGGAGAACAACGGGAATATGAGATCCGAGAGACAAATGGGGGGGCTACGAAAAGGCGGGGAGGTGGCTGCAGGCCTAGCTAGGCCCGTTCTACTGCAATCGGTTAACGGGGGGCATGGGAGAGGCCTAGGTCTCATGCCTGCAGTATATACTCAGTGCCTGCTGTGCTGCGGAGAGGGGCGGATGTAGTGGCTCACATATACATACATACATACATACACACATTATTTATTTATTTATTTATATATATATATATATATATATATATATATATATATATACACACATGTGCATGCTATTCATATACCATATATGTGCATATAGATTGTCATGCTGATGCTGCTGATCCTATAGTGTATACTACAGGGCCATCACTGTTCTACGCGAATGGGGACAATTATACAAGAAACGATACAATGGACATACATGATCACAGCCAAAAACTATTTATTGTATAAATTATAGCACTTTGCACAAAGAACTGCAACCAAACTTCATTATTACTATTATTACATTATTCATTATCATCACTATTATTACAATTTTATGTGTGTTTGAAATGGTAGTTATTAATAGAAGTGAGGACACCTTTCATTCTGGGGAAGTTTAAGTTACCTTGATAATGGGTATCTGATGCCTCTGATTGAATCCCCCCCCCCCCCCCCCCTTAAAAAAAAATAAAAACATTACATTTTTTTAATATATTTTTTTAAGCCATACCCCATAAAATGTGAACCATCTCCTGTTTCACTTGCTATAAGGAGCTGTAATAGATACACATTGTACACCCCAAAATGGAAACTCCAATATACAGTCACTTAATAGGGTGCAGGACCTGACTTCTACAAGAATCACTCAGGTTAATTGTGGAAATTACAGTGTCTGGAATCTTTCCAGATTATCTCATGAATTCTTTACTAGGGTCAGGTCTTGTGACTGAGAAGGCCATTGGCATACACATACACACATGTCTTGGTGTCTGATTAGTAAAATATTGTGTTAACTACATGTGCTTTGTGAATGGAATAGTAAACACTACTCCCCTTAGGATAACAAACATTGAACTTTGGGGTGAACATTTATTATTACCATTAAGCAGAAATAATCATTGACATTTCTGCACAGTAGTCTAGTACCTGTATACAATAATTCTGCCCTGCCAGATTTGTAGAGGTTTATGCATTGCTAGACCGCGATAATGCATTCTCTCTGGCTGAAATTTGTGCTCAGTGTCAACACTAATGGTGCCCATACACTAGGGCAATATTGCATGCAATCATTTGATTTCTACTGCATTGGAGCAATACATGGTACTTGTGTAGTTTCACGGCGCCAGCATGGCCACAAACTATGTTAAAAAAAGTAACTTAACTCCATGCCAACATGGATAGTTCATAACTCCACTATCCATGTTGGCATGGAGTTGATTTTAGCTTAGCGAGCCACCGAGCCCGCAGCGTGGGCGAGCGAAGCGAGCCCCGCAAGGGGACTCAGATGCACGGCGCCATGAAACTACACAAGTACCCAATACAATGTGGGGTATTCAATGCCGCAGCAAGCGGTCGGCGAGGGGGTTAAACAGCGAGGATTGCTGAAAACCAGCGATCCTCGCTGTTTAACCCCCGCGCCGGCCGCTCGCTCTATTCAACGTACTGGGGAAATCCTCGCCGTCACAGGACGGCGAGAATTCCCCAAAACAGCGAGACCCGCGGCTGCTGCAGAAAACTCGCAGTTTTTAGCCGCGGGTCTCGCTGATTCTGGAGCCGCATCCGCCAATTCCCCCTCGCTCAAAAAACGGAGCGAGGGGGAATTGGCGGATGCGGAGGCTGTGTTGAATGCTGTCAGGGTGAGTGGTGACAGCGAGCAGGAAGCCCTGCTCGCTGTCACCACTCGCAAACAGCATTGAATACCTGCCATTGTATGCACACTGAATGTGTCCCATGATGCGATGCGTGGCCACACTGGTCGAATCTCGCATCTCAAGATATTATGTGCTGCACATAATATGTATTGTATCGCATGTGTTTTTTAAACCCGTGCAATTTAGCGCAATGGTATGCAATCTGTCATTTATATACCCCAGCCCACATGACATCACCCGATTTCAGGTCAAATGGGGCTTGCGATTTATCTCATGATTGTATGCACATCAAATGAGGGGAAAAGCACTTCAGATGCAATTTTTTGCATGGGAAGCGTCAAGGGAAATAGGATGCAATGAGATATCGTGCTTCAATCACCCTAGTGTATGGGCACCATTACATTCACCAGCCCAATATAAAAAGAGCTTTAATTGGAACTCCTTCCTGTACCTGCGTCTCTACTTGGATGGCTATAAAAATGGCTTGTATTTGGTCTTTTCAATGTGTGTGTGTGTGTGTGTATCAGATAAAGTAGCTGAAAGGGGAACACACATGTTGGCTATATATGGGTGTTTATGCTTTAAAACATAAACAACAATCCTTCTTAAAGCTGTGAATATTTTGGTCACCTCTTTAAAGCACCTGCAAAGTGAGCAGGAGGACCAACAAGAGGCCACAATGTGGGTTCAGATTCTTACTGGTTTTCCTGTTTAAACACCCCAATCCAAGTAGTGCAGTTCGGTGTCACTGTTTCCAGGTATCGGAATCTACAGCTTTAGGCAGTACTGCAGATTTTAAATCCAATTTTAATCCTGTGATTTTGTTATGAAACTAAAGGAATTAAAGGTCCATGCGCATTGGGCAATTTTTGAGCTGAAAGCAGCTCACTTTTACCGTTTTGAGCTGCTTTCAGTACATTACAAATCGCATCCAGATGTTTTCTCAGGGAAAAAATCAAAATTGCAACTGTAATAAGGTGTGATTTTTGGTAAACCAGCACTGGGCTCTTGGACCAGTCCTGTTTCTAAAAATACACCGGACTAAAAAAGTGGGGGTCCCCCGTATTTTGAAACCAGCACCAGGCTCCAACAGTCAGCGGTGTCATGCCACAGCCGGGGGACACTTTATGCAAGTTCCCCCAGCCGAACCATGCTCACCCTTGGCTAGTCAGCCCTGGACAGGTCACTTGGGGGAGTGGAGACCCCCTGAAAAAGTCTGTCTCCGGCATCCCTTGGCAGCTGATAAAATAGTGTAAATATTAGATTAAATCAAAACATTGCTTTTTTTACAGTAGAACTACAAATACCAGAAGGCCTTACCCACATGCTGGGCCTTGGCGAACTACAAGTCACAGCATGCAGGGCATTAATGGGCACCCTTAAGGTGGCCATACACACGCAGATTTATCTGCAGATCTGTCTGGTTGGAACAAAAACCTGGTTATGGATGAGAGCAAATGACAGTTGACCATTTGTTTGGAAATGCTGGAAAACTGATAAACTGTCATTCATCCATAACCATGTTTTTGTTCCAACCAGCCAGATCTGAAGATAAATCTTACTAGTGTATGGACACCTTTAGACTTGTAGTTCACCTGTAAAAAGAATGTTAAAATAAAGACACACACACACTCACACAATAGTAAAACTTTATTACACACGTTTTACACAAATCCATGCATACCCCTCCTCACTCCCACAAAGCTGTTCCTCTGGAGCAGCTCACCCTGCAGTGAGCTGGGTCCCCAGCACTTAAGCCCCGTACACACGGTGGAGATATATTGCTCAGTTTCTCCTTTTCATCAGCGACCAGAGATGGTCGCTGATGAAAGAGAACCTCTGCCGGCGATGCCGCAGAGGTAATCATCTGGTCGCAGGAGCAAGCTCCTGCAACCAGCGATTAGAACAGGGCTGAAAACGGGAGCCCGCACCCGGCAATTTATCGCAGGGGCACACTCCCATCACTGGCAATATGGTCGCCTGCGACCATATTTCCAGCGATTCCAGCCCCTATCGCCCCCGTGTGTACACAGCTTTAGAGTGGAGACCCTGCTGACCTCCGTGCTGGAGTTCCTGGCTCTAGCATCATCACCGTCCACCGCGTGGATATTACCAGCAGATAAGCGACAGGGTGGATGGCTTTCCATAGCGCTTTTCATAGCGTCCTGCTATGGAAAGATGTCCATCCCCGGGAAGATCATTTGGATGGGGAAAGTTGGGGGGTGGCATGCTGCAGCAAAGCCATTGTTAAGGTTGCTCTTTCTCTTCTAAGCTGTTCAGATGAGGGAGTGGGTCATTAACAATGTGCAAGAGGGTGCATTTTTATGATATTGGGTGCGCACACTAGACGAGTTAGTAAAATATATCTTTCAGTAAGGTCCTTCTGATGATGTCTTTTTACTATCTCGTCTAGTGTTAGAAAAATGCACACTTGGCAGACTAGATGGGCCAAATGGTTCTTATCTGCCGTCAAATTCTATGTTTCTATAACAAATTTATCCCAGTGTGAATGACTCTTGGGAAATATAGATTGGTCGGGAATATCCGTAGCCGCCCAGATAACCAAACAGCCATATTATCTTTCTTTAACACAAGGGAAATACAATCACTAGTGCTACGCAGCTCCATACAGCTCAGAGTGTCTACATGTAGCTACATAGAACATCTCCCATGACTGTCTGCTTACATTTCTTGGTAGCTATGACAGCCCCCATTCACTATCTGAATAGCTAAGTGTAATAGATTTGAACCTTTCTATAGGATACATCTAAAATGATGACTGAGACAGGAAGGCAGAAGGAAGACTGCTGTAACAGAAAATTGCTGTATGGGGGAGAAGAGCATATTGACCAGCAGATGGGTGCATAACCGTTTGGGGAGGAGTAATTGGAGCTGTAATATACTCTGTTCCAGTTGTGGATGCTGATCCTTGTCTCCTAGCTATATGTAGTGATTTTACTGTTCCCTGTACTGGATCTGTCCAAAAACATTTTTATTAATCAATTTAAGTGACCAAGGTCTATTTTACACATTGGACAAACCTGCAGGGAAAAATAGTTTGTTGTACTAGATCTGTTTGGCTGCTTCTGCGTTACAGCCCTGGTGGTAATGCTTCTGTGGTATTTGTGTTACCACTTCCAAAGCAGAATAAAACAGTGAGGCGAAAGGGCCATGCCTAAAAATGTGCCTTTACAGAGTTATGAGGTGGTCATTTATATGAGAATGAAGATGCGCTTAAAGAACAAAATTGTGTAAAACACACCATTACAGTTCTGTGGAAAGAGTTAAGTATTAATCTAGCACTTTAGAGTTCCCTATTGCCGTGTATAGCTCTCTGGTACCAATTATATTCTTCCCAAAATGATGAAGTGTAAACCTCTAAGGAATTTACACAGAAAATGCCTCACTCCTAACAGCAAAACAGATATATAATTAAAGGAACAGGCCTTCCCAAAAGATGAAGAGTATAAAAACCAGATCCATAATAAATTCACACACAATGATTTTGCAGGATCCACACAATCTACAGAGAACCACCTAGGCACATAATAAATGAACACTTAAAAGGGTGTACATATGGTGCGATTGCCTTGCTATTCGATCCCGATTCTATCTGGATCAGATCGCATTGCAAGGCAAATGCATTTGATTTGGACTATATAGTACAGGCTGTACTATATAGTCTTACCTGCACAGTCTATTTTTCTATCCGATTCCAATGCCGCCCATCGGGATCGATTGTGTTTGATTTCGATTCAATTTTGCTTATATGAATAGAAAAATAGGCCACAACTAACATAGATTTTGCATGAGCCACAATAAATTTATAAAAAATGCACCTGGACCACCCAGATCTACAATGAATATAAAGTAACGTTCCAAAATAGACCTGATCCACACTAAAGATTCAATTTAATTAGATTTTAAGAGAGCAATGACATCTAATCTCGTCCTGGTCGTGATTAATTTTGTGCACCGTTCTATTCATCTACAAACAGAAATCAGTAAGGGGCATATGGTGAGTCTAATGGAATCTGCTTTATGGGGCAGAGGCTCCCGAACATGGTTCTCAAGGAAGCAGAATCTGGTCGTAGCTGGGTGCGCTTAACTCCAATATTCCAAGTTTTAGGGATATACCTGCTTTTCCTCAGATGTTGGGAACCACTGGTGTAAGTATTAGGAATGTTAGTGACATCCGATGAGTTTCACATTGATGTGGTAGAGGGCATGTGTTTTTGCACAGAATTCCTGTAAATTCCATTTAAATGTGAAGCCCATTGGTGAATACCAATCACATTTTAATTTTAACTTGTACAACTTTTTTATATTGGGTGGTTATTTGAGAATGAATAGTCCTTAATTAGCTAGTAAGATGTTTCTAGTTGCTAGGTGTTTCTCAACTACATATAACGGCAAAACCGTTCCACATTTTTAGGGATATACCTGCTTTACTACAGATGGTATAATCAAACTGACCGCGTTAGTAATTAAGTCACCTGTGCCTAAGCATGGATATCCTTAAAACATTGACTTGTGGAGTGCTTTCAGGACAGAGGTTTTGGGAAGCACTGCTACAGGACCTTCTTCAAAGTTATGCTGAGCATGCATTATGCAGTTATCTAGCCAATTGGCCACGAAAGTACTGTATGTGCCCCCTTTGTCCAGTAACTGGCAAACAGACATTTCTGATGTTCTTTCACAAGGAAGGACACTGGAATCCCGGCCACTGGTATGCCGACAGGTGGTGGTGCAAAAAACTACCTTTCGTGCTCGCTGCACTCGACATGCTCCTCTTGCTATGGGCTCGTGGCTTGTTTTGCTTGCCACTGGTTGTATTCTCCCTCTGTGTGGTCCCCTGCGAGGGTGATAGCCCCTGTTGGTGGAGATCGCGAATCCAGGCAGTTGACCAGACAGGATTATCAACTGCTACACATTCTTACACTGCAATTTAGATTTCAGTTTGAGCACACCTCGCCAAAATCTAACTTACACTGCCTTCAAAACATCATAAACATCAGGATGCTGACACAGGATACTGACCTCCCTATCGGTGAGTATGCTGGGCTGGTTAAGGTGTGTCCAAAGAAAGTGGGAAGGAATTAGCCCCGGCTACATAAATACACTACAATAAGTGTATTAGACCAACATATTATGTAGTAGTTGGTTGGCCATAAACTTGTGCGACTTGTGCCATACACTTGTGTGATTTGTCTGACGTATCGGGCGAGCAATCAGGTGAAAAGCATCAAATCGCATGTGCGTTTTAACCTCCAATTTAATGCGTGACCCTGTGCTTATTTTAGCCTGAGAGTGCAATGGCTGCCATAAAGATTTTTTGATCCCACAGCCATGACAGTGATTGAAAACGATACATCATATGCAAAAGCACTGCATATGATGTATCATGTGATCCGGCCACCGAGGAGTTCAATGGAAATCACATTTGATTTCAAGCCTTAAAATTCCCACACGCGCACCGATCCCGGCGGTGCGATGCTATACAATGGGGTGCGCGCTCCCTCGGCACCCCATCGCACAGTACAAAAAGTATGTGCTGCACATACTTTTTGTACTAGCTTTTTCTAGCATAGCATCGCATGCACAAGGCATACGATGCGATGCTATGTGTGCTAGTTAAGCCCACAACGCACGCCGGGATCGGTGCATGTGTGGACACCTTTACAGAAGTCTCACAAGTATATGGGGTACTTAAGTGCAAAAACAGAGGACAAAAAATTATGTCTTTGCTGTTCAGTTATATTTCAACATGGGGAATGTAGTATATTGCTGGGCATACATTATACTAGTGGTTCCCAAGCTTTTTAGAATCACGGCACCCAATAGTATCACAATTTTATTATCCATGGCACCTCATGCCAAAAGTTTGATATAGAGAAATTCAAAGTTGTGTTTATATGACATCTTTAGGATTATTTATGTAGTGCCAGATAAGATTTGCTTCTGTTTGTCCATATAATTTATGATTGACAGACACAAGCATTGGTTTTGCCTATTAGATTGTCAATTAATTTGAATTGGTCCTGGACCACCAACCCAAGTCACCCCAGAGTGCCACGGCATTATATTGTTGTTGGCACAGTATGCTGATTGTGTGTGGCAGTGACAGACCACAAATGGACAGATGCAATAATTCATGAGCTGCATGTTGGCCGCATCACCGTTAAGCTGCCATTGCCTGAGCGACGGACATTTCCTCTGTTCCTTCACAGGGAAAGAACGGGGGAATGTCTTTTCCCTAAGGGAGGAAGGAATATATTGGGCACACAGGTGGGTTGTGTCTAGAACCACTTCTATTATTTGACTGGGATGTGATGTTATGTGAGGGCGAAAGTTGTTAGATGCCCTCACAGCCTTTTTTATTTTACCTATAATTTCCGTAGGGTAGGTTATTTTATTGCAGGCGGATTGTACCTTGTGGGCTCGCTACTCTTTGCTTGCCACACTTATATTCCCAGTCCAGGTATACGTAGACCCAGTGGCTGATGGGAAAAGTTAAGACAGAAGTGGTTCTAGCCACAACCATGCACAGGTGTGTGGAGATTGTAAGCTTGCAGCAGGGCCCTCTAACCTCCAAGTCTGTCTGTTGTTACCCAGTTTGTTTTATCACTGTCTATTATTGTAAAGCGCAACGGAATCTGCTGCGTTAAGAAACTGTAAATAAATATTTAGGTAGACCGTGTCTATATCAGGCATAGGCAACCTGTGGCTCTCCAGCTGTTGTGAAACTACAAGTCCCATCATGCCCTACCGCAGTTTTAGCACTCTCGTATAGCAAAACCGTGGCAAGCCATGCTGGGACTTGTGGCTTCACAACAGCTGGAGAGCCATAGGTTGCCTACACCTGGACTAAATAGGTAGTCAATAGGTTGACCGGGTAAAGATGTAAAGATGTTGTCATGAAAAGGTCGTCATGAGTTTTTTCACATTTTATTTTTTTTGGTGTTAATGTTAACATGGACTCTGAATTAGTGTAAAGCGTACCCTTGCATGGCTCCCTACCCTCACTATGCTTCAGCACTATTATATTCTCCTTCTATGCCAACATGCTTGGTGAAGTAAGAATAAACCAGTTTAAAAAAACAAAATCTTGGAAAACTCCTGTCAAACTTTTGGGGTAGACCAATTGACTGTCTGTCTAGACCAGGCATGTCCAAACTGTTACCGCAAGCGCACCCAGCCACGACCAGATTCTGCTTCCTCCACAAAAAAATCTGGTCGCTGTGGTAACCTGGCACCCGGGGTTGGTCCAGCCCTGGATTAAATGTTTGTTGGGGTGGCAGACATTTGATTGTACAGTGTATGCCCTGCATTTGCTGAAAAAATGAGCAAATTATTTATACAATTATGCAGTTTTGCATCAGAACCATGTGACTTAAATCTAGTAGCTGTTGTCACCAGCCCTATGATAGTTTACAGATTCTGTTTTTAAATATTTTATCTACTTCGTCAGAAGCGCCTGTTTGGCACAATTTAAGTTATATGTACTGTAGTACATCGGTGATCATAGAGTAGGCTTAAGGTCCATACACACTGGGTGACTGTCCAGCATGTATGGACATCAATGATGGCATTCATTGCTGCGGGGAAAGCAGCTCAGTGCATATACATAGAGGAGCGCTATGCAAAGCCGCCCTGAAAGACACTCATCTGCTGGTACAACCAGCAGATGAACAGCTTTCCTGGCGATGTTGCAGGAGCGCGCAGAAGCGCTCATCGCCAGGCCATACACACTGGGTGGCTTTGAGTTGAAAGCCGCTCAAACCTCTTGTTTTGAGTGACTTTCAGCTCAGTCGCCCAGTGTGTATGGGCCATACCGTTCCTTTTAAAACACGAAGCTTGTGGATTATACAGGTTCTGTGGCTGATTAAAACCAGGTCAGATGAAGGCTGGAAGTCACAAGAACAGGATATTAACACAAGGATAATCCTGAGTGCTTTTTAGGAGCTGCTTTTTTCTCTCTTTTTTTTTTTTTTTTTTACTGCTGGCCTGAAGTCAGCCTGCAACAGTGTCCTGGTTTTTTTAAAGCCAAAGATCGAGCCAAGAAATTGGGTGAAAGTGGCCAAATCAAATGTGTTTGACATTCTATCTGATCTGTTGTGTGCATTGGGTTGGAGGTCGCACGTGCTGCACATAAGATAAATCAGATTTGCAGCTGTCCGTTCATGTGGATGTTTTTTCAGCTTTGAAGTAACATTTACCCATACATCTAATGGTGTGTACACACGGTGAGATGTGCCGTGTGATTAAACATGCAGTATTTTTTTCTTTCCTGTTTTGGTTATTATCCAATTAAACATGTATCTTTATAAAACTTTGTTTGCAAAAAACAAACTTTGAAGTTGGTCTAGACACAAGGCGATAAATCTCCACATAACCTTTCAGTAGCCAACCAATTTTGTGAGATATAATTATCTCTATAATGTGCCTTATTTACTTTCTACTCCCAGCTAGAAGAGTTTCTATAACTACTTCCAGCTTTTTGTTGCAGACTGCTGGAATTATTATAATTATTATTATAATTTTATTTATAAGGTGCCACAAGTGTTTCGCAGCGCCGTACAAAGGAACAATACAGGGAGACAAAGCTTGGCATAACATTAAATAAATAACAAAAATACAGTACAAATAAAGAGCGCCACAGTTCAATACACATTACAGCTTGGATATAAGTAGTGAGGACTCAATCAACATACAACTAGAGGCTAGATGCCAATGATGGAGATGAGTATGCGGACAAAGATGGTCACTGAGTGTTGGACTATAGGAGAGCTGTGAGTGAAATGTGAAGAGAAGAGGGCTTTGACAACAGGAGGGAAGAGGGCCCTACTCGGAGGAGCTTACAATCTAGTAGGAAGGGGAGACAGATTACAAGAGGTGCAAGCAAGTGGGTGGTGGTTAGATAGCAGGATGTAAACAGGCAAGGGGTCGGAGAACCAGCTGGTTTATGCAGTGGAAGGTATGCTTTGATGAATAGGTGAGTGTTCAGTGCTCGTTTGAAGCTTTGCAAGGTCGGGGAGAGTCTAATGGAGTGAGGGAGTGCGTTCCACTGAAGGGGTGCAGCACGGGCAAAGTCCTGTACTCTAGCATGGGAAGCAGTGATCAGGGTGGAGGAGAGACGACAGTCGTCAGCCGACCGTAGAGGGCGGGAGGGTGTATGAATGGAGATGAGGTTAGAGATATATGGAACAATGGAATTAGAGATGGCCCTGTATGTGAGTGTGAGGTGTTTGAAGAGGATTCTGTAGGGGAATGGAAGCTCGTGCAGATTTTGTTGAAGGGGAGTGGCAGAATTAGAGCGGCGGGAGAGGAAGATAAGCCTGGCTGCAGCATTGAGGACAGATTGGAGAGGAGCCAGTTGGGATTGAGCGAGGCCGGTGAGGAGAACATTGCAGTAGTCGAGCCGTGAGATGACCAATGAGTGGATGATCAGCTTAGTTGCACTCTGTGAGAGAAAGGGCCTGATGCGAGCAATGTTGCGTAACTGGAACCGGCAAGAATGGGCCAGGGCTTGGATGTGGGGTGCAAAGGAGAGGGAGGAGTCAAGAGTGACACCCAGGCAGCGGAGTTGGGGAACAGGGGAGATGATGGTGGTGTTAACAGTGATAGAGATATTAGTAGGGGGCATAGCTCTGGGTGGGGGAAAGATAATAAGTTCGGTTTTGTCCATATTCAGCTTCAGAAATCGTTCAGACATCCAGGAGGAGATGGCAGAGAGGCAGTTGGAAACTTGAGAGAATAACGTATTAAATAAAGCTGTACATGTGTGGGCCCACCTACCCCAAGTCTGGTATGGATCGTTTGGTCGACTGTGTCTAGGTTGACAGGGAGAAGGTCAACCCATGAAAAGGGTTGATTTTTTGCTCTATTTTCGCCATGCCAATTCAAAAAATCCATTGAAAAGGTATGGGTGAAAATGGCCAAAAATGGGTGAAAACGCCCGTGAGTGAATACGTATTGACAAATTATCGATTAACCCCTTTAATGTGTTTCTAAGCAGACAGGGCTATAGTATACCCAGAATGATTATTGACGTTCATTGGGTATGTAAATATAAGACTATGGATCATATTGCTCACTAGACCTCCAGAAGTCTGTGCGACCACACAGCTGGTATAGGATGAAATCACCTTTTATGCAGTGATATCTGCTGGGGTGTTCATGGAGCTATAGCAGTACATACAATGCAGTCTCCATGGGAGGAATGAAGGAAAATTGTGACTTTAGTCTTTTTTTTAAATTGTCCGTGCATTTCATGATCGCATGTATGAAGTGAGGAAGTAGTCACGTGTTCTGACCATTGTATTTTGAGTGACTGCAATAATATGTTCATCTTTCTACAAATGCTGTATGTCTATTTACAGTTAGCAACAATGGAGGATCATACTGTTAACCAGACGGATATGACCATTGAAGCCCATACCGTTGCTCACACTGTGGCGCAGCAAGTACAGCAAGTCCATGTTGCCACATACACAGACCACAGTATGCTCAGTGCTGATGAAGATTCTCCATCATCTCCAGAGGATACTTCTTACGATGACTCTGATATTCTCAACTCCACTGCAGCTGATGAGATAACTGCCCATCTGGCAGCTGCAGGTATAACAATGGGATCTATTAAATAATGTTGGTTTAAATTATATTCAGACCTTAATAGCACTATAGATTGTAAGCTTGAAAGCAGGGACCTTATCTCTCCTGTTCTTTCCTAGTCAATTACTGTGTTCCTACTATTTTGTCAAGTGCAATGGAATATTCTGGCACTATGTCATAATAATAGTATTAAATTAAAAATGTTGAATTATTCATAATGTTGCTTTGGATAATATTCCCAAACTGAACACTTTGGAGAAAGCAATGCCAAAATTAAGAACATTATAACATTTGCTATTATGAAATATACACTTAAGGAAGAATATAAAATCATAAAATGTATTGATATGTGACACAAAGATAAAAACTTTTATATTGTAAATGTTTCAAATTAGTATTTCTAAGAATACCTTAATGCTGGGTACACATTTGGCCGACAGATCTGACCTGCTGACCTGACTAATGATTTTGTGCATACACACTTACCAACCATCTGCCTGATATGTCTGGCAGCAGCCCCATTTCATTTGGGGCCCGCCAAAATGTGACATGCTATTCAGTGGTTTCCTAAGCCCGATATATTGGCTGGTGGGGCACCTGGTCATACCCGCAGATCCACAGGCATGTCCACCTGCCGTGCCTCCCACCAACCCCTGGCCACTTGGTTACTGGGCTGACTTCCCTGGGGGTGTTGAGACCCAAATATGTGGTGTTCAGTACACCTTTTAGGTAATTCTTATAAATGTGTGGTAATCCAACAAATAATTGTAACTTTCAGTGCTCTGTTTTTGTAGGCCCTGTGGGGATGGCGGCTGCAGCTGCTGTGGCAACAGGAAAGAAACGCAAGAGACCTCATATCTTTGAATCAAACCCATCCATACGCAAAAGACAGCAAACGCGGCTACTGAGGTGAGTGCTTCCTCCCAAAGTCTAATAAACCAGTACCATGCAAAATACTGTATACTTACAACAAAACTAGCTTTTGCAGCATGTATTACTTCTGTGCCTGCAGGTCATAGTAATGCCTCCTATTATTGCTGTGTATGTGGCAGGATTGCGCATTATTAGTAACCTTAAAACATACGTCTAGTCTGACTTTGTATGGCATAGCTATGATTTGTATATTGTAATCCTAGAAACTGTGTTGGGTATCAGACACCTCATTCTCTTTTTCCCTGTAAAATGACCATTTATAAAATAGAAGGTAAATTACACATTTACGCTATCATTTTGCTGGAAATGTTACAAATAAACCTTAGTGTTGCATAATTAACATGTAGCTTATGTTTGTTGTAGGCGATGCTTTCTAACATCAGATTACTATTATTTATGGCAGTGGTTCCCAAACTTTTTCAGTTCAAGGCACATTTTTGGTCTCCAGGTTTTTTCAGGGCACCCTTAAGCCGAAATAATCATAAAGCTTTTTAAAAAAAATAAATAAAAGTAGTTAGGTCAAAATGGCCTATATTCAACTACTGCTGAAAAACCAGCACCGATACCTGCTGTGATTCCTCCAGTCCCGTACTTCTCCCCCACCCAACCGTAGCGGCAGCCGTACCACCATATCCTCTCCCTGCCAAGGCAATGAACAGCAGCCGCCGCTAGTGGGGTACTACTGGGGGCATTAGGTGCATGCGTCACGACTGGGGGCTATTATGTGTGTAAGCGTCACGACTGGGGGCTATTATGTGTGTAAGCGTCACGACTGGGGGCTATTATGTGTGTAAGCGTCACGACTGGGGGCTATTATGTGTGTAAGCGTCACGGCTGGGGGCTATTATGTGTGTAAATGGCACAACTGGGGGCACCATGGGGAAGTGGAAAATTTAATTTATTGTACTTATAACTGTATGTAGGCATTATTAAATAGAAGGCTCAGTTGAAGTAGGCAGCGGCAGGGTGGGCCACCTGCCACTTCAGTCTCCAGTGTGTCCCGCACTCGAAACTGTTTCCTGCAAGCTGCTGCTCCAGCATACTCCTTGCTGCTGTGTGAGTTGTTGTAATGAGCTGGGCAGCCACTTACTACTCATGCATAGAGGACGGAGGGGACTGCAGCGGGCTGTGCACTGGAGCCAGAGTCACCGGTCAGGTGTCTATTAATTTATTTATAGTGGCGCCCACCAGAGCATGCTCTATGCGAAGCACCTCACATTGCATAATTAAAGGGCAGGCTGTGCAGCCACGGCTCCCCAGTGACATCGCCGCAGCACACCAGGGAGCCGCGGCGCACAGTTTGGGAACCGCTGATATATGGTCTTGTACACATGGTTTTTCAAAACCAAGTATAGGAAAAACCTTGTATGCGATCAGCAGCATTTCATATGTGTTCTCAAGGCCTCAATGCAGCATAACGTGCTTTGAGTATAGTGGGAGTGCTTATTATGTACAAATATATATGTGTGTGTGTATATACAGCAGTCTTAGAAGTTTGTACTCTTACTACTGCCTGTAAAGTCTGAAGAGACATATAAAATAGTTGTACACATATTTAGCTAAACTGTTATACATCATCAGTCTTGCTAGGGACTGCCCGATCTATTTAGGCTGTGTTCTTTTGCCTGTTCTTTATAGGCTGAGCAAATAACAGAGTAGTCATTTGAATACTGCTAGCTATGGCAATCTCTCGGTCTTGTGGATGCAGATTAGAAAATTTTATATTTTCATGATATGATTTAGAGCATATTCAGTATACTTACAGTCGCTTATTCAGAATGATCTGGTGGGCACCTTACAAATGTACATAGAAATACATGATGTAGGAGAGAATGTATGGACCTGTATGGGGGCACAGAGAATGGATCAGGAAAAATGAAAGGAGAAGTGGGAGCATTGTTTGCTTAATAAAGTATTAAGTTTCTGTACTTGTCCTTTGCTTCTGTTTCTAGAAAGCTGCGAGCGACTTTGGATGAGTATACCACCAGAGTGGGTCAGCAAGCCATCGTCCTGTGCATCTCCCCTTCCAAACCCAACCCAGTTTTTAAAGTATTTGGGGCAGCACCACTGGAGAATGTGGTGAGTAGACCTTTTTTTTCAGCTACCATTTCAGCTACGTATGCAGATGTGTCCCCCTACATCAAGTCTCCATATGCCATGCATCGTGAGATGCCTTGCGCAAGTAAGCCATCAGGTCTCATGAGACTGTGGGCAGTCTTGTTTGTTCCGAAAATGGATGTTGGTTATAGCATGGTGCACCTAGGACGCACCAGGAGACTCTGCTGATTATTTTGATATGACACTTGTATATTGTGTGTGACTGAGCCATAGCGCAGAACAGAACTTGTATTGGGGCAGATATACCCGTGTCACACATCAAATTAATAGACAGGCTCTTGGAGCAGCATCGCATTGTGACTAAGACGTGTCTTTGGCAGAAAAGACGCTGGACACTAGACACGCCAAGAGCGGCTATTTTTTGCTACTGAAACGATAGTGTTCAATAATGCAATTATTGTAACGGCATATTAAGTTGGATAGAGAACATACAGCTATCATTTACGTCACTGCACTGTCGTCCTGTTAGCAGCAATAGCTGCCAATTTGCTTAAGGTTTCTGTGAAATATCTGCTGTGCTGACTCTTCAGATACAATGTGATATCTGTAGAGGGATCAATCGCCATAAAACTATATCATTTCTACATTTTCGTATAAATGGCAGCACTACTTTTTCTACACAAACCTTTTTGAGGTCCATTTACCAGTGCCATATGATATGGTTTTTGAGCTTATTTGTAAAAGGCATAGTAGAGTGACATGTGGAACAATGGCAGATGGAAACGCCTATATAGTTTCACAACTAGTAATGTCTAGTTCCATTTGTGACCATGGCTGCAGTTTTGATTAATGTTTTATTGCAAATAGTAATTAGTCCATAAACTAAATTACCATGATTTAAATTTTTAAAAGGTATGTATTTTTGCTTTTAGCGGTTTATTTATTAAGAATTACTTTAAAGCGCCATAAATGACCATTACTTTTTGCTGTAATTAGGAATTAATTTCATTTTATTTCCGATATCTTTAACAACTGTATCTTGCTGGTACTGATAAACAGTACTGACAAGCCTGTCCCATCAAACAGTAAAGAGATGGAAGCGATTACTAGGTTTGGATGTGCATGTACAAGTGAAAGCTACCACCAGTGATCTCTCACCATAAGAAAATGCAATATTGTGGTCTACTTCAGTGGCTAACAATATTGTAAGATATCATCAGCTATCGGAGATGAAACTGCCAAAGAAAACTGCTTTTCTGAACTTGTTTAAAGAATCAAAAGGGGGGAGTGGGGACGACTGCAGGAGGGACCTTTCAGACTTCCTACATTCAGCCCTTAGTAAATAGTTGAAATTTTTCCATAGGCCTTCGTGTGGTATGTCTGCGGGATAGCTCCTAATCATTTATTCTCCCTGTTAATTCATGGAATTAATTAGTAAGAATTGTGATCTGAAAACAGCAGTACTTTCAATCAAACCAATTTAAAATCCTAAGAGGGATGGTGTGTTGGAGAAATTGTTGGCAGGCAGTAGTGAATTGCCCAAAATATCTAGTTTGTAATATTTGTCGTAACTGTTATTTTGAGAAAATAGCTCAAACTTAGATTTCATTAATATATCATTCATATGCTCAGATCTTACAGATTTCACATAAATGGTATTGCTTAAAGTTTCATCATTATTTCCTGCTTGTTCATCCATCAGAGACACAGAAGAATGTATATTTTTAGCTGCTATCTGTTCTACCAGAGGTGCCTTTGAGCCCTGGGACTGTCATGGTACTAATGACCAGGAAGCTGAGCATTGCTCTCATCTCTGTTTACCACCCACTCTCTCCCTTAGGTTCGCAAGTATAAGAGTATGATCCTTGAGGACCTTGAAACTGCACTGGCAGAACATGCGCCTGTCCAGCAGGACATAAACTCTGATTTGCCTCCCTTGACTATTGACGGCATTCCAGTGTCTGTGGATAAGATGACACAGGTGAGCAGGCAGCTACCAGTGCATCAGTTCTGATCCCTGAAAACCTGGGACATGTATGTGCTCTGATGCAATGCACATATTCGTATCTTTGACCACTTGCTAACGAACCACATTACATGTTTTGCTAACCATTATAGGTAATAATTAAAGTGCACCATACTCCTAACTAAAGGGGAGCACCCACTTCTGGGGGCTGAAACAATATACTGTATGTTTAGTTTATGACTGCTGCTAAGTTCCCTTCCTCAACTCCCTGTATTGGTTTAATTAGAAGACTGACCTAATAGTGCCATATGGGTTAAAATATCCAATGCACTTAAAAAGTGGAATCACTTGAAGTCTATATTTTGTTATGAAGTAAACCGATTGATAAAACTATAAAGCCCATCTCAGGTGTGGGATTATTTGCACGTGACTGTGCCATGCTGGATTGGCACACAGATAAGTGAGTGTGGACATGTTGGTACCTGGTGAAGATATCCATATTTATTTATTTTTTGTCTTTTTATTGAAAGTTTACAATAATGCAACACCACAATAAGAAACATAAAAGAAAATAAATAAAACTCAAAAGAACGAAAAAGAAATCGGAGCCACCATAGTAAAAGCAATAAAACATACCATGAAAGATGGACACATTGTAGAATAAATTCACTGGATACAAAGGGGCAGATGTATTATGCCTTAACAAGAGATAAATGTAAGGGTGATAGGATGTGATTGGCTGGACGTTTATCTCTAAATGCCATGTTACAGACTGTGTAAAAAAAAAAAAGTCAGTAAGGAGCTGATTGGATGGCTGTTTACCTCTTTATCACCCTTGCATTTATCTCTTGTTAAGGCTTAATACATCTGCCCCAATATCCGTTAAGTTGTACAAATTCAAATAGCATCTTACACCCATATTCCCTATACATTCAACAACTCCAGACCAGAGTGTGTGTTTTCGTGCAAAGTGGGTCTTTTTATCAGGTGATCCAATAGTATAGCCAGATTAAAAACGTTAAAAAAATTGCAAAAATATGACAAACTATTTTTCAGAATTGTATCATTTTCTGTGCAGACTTAAAAACACTTTCACAAAACAGGATATTAACCCTTTGGACAGTATTCAATGAGGCTGATTCGCTTCTTTTCTTTCCAATGTGTCCTATTTTCGTGCTCCCTGGCAAATTTTTTGACTGGAAAAGTCATTCGCCCTATTCAACACTCAGAATTCACCGACGACAAACAGTGAATGATGGCCAATTCATTAACGACAGCATTGATGAGGGATCACGGCAGAACGGGCCCGACTTCAGAAGCTGTCGGGCCCGTTCTGCCGATACCGGCCGTGGATTGTTGTTATCTGGGCCGCAGATCGAAAATTCGCGGCCACACCCCCTTTGCGTCGAGCGGCAGGCGGGACATTGAATCCCGCCTGTCGTTCTACGGTCGATCTGATCGCAAACGGGCCTGGATCACTGCTGTCGCTGGGGATCGACAGCCGTGATCCTACATTGAATACCCTCCTATATTTCCTTTATAAGGTAATTATGATTAATAAAAATGTTTGCTAGACAATTTTCACACCTATTTTGACAAATTCACTTGGCACTCAAAGGGTTAAAGAGGGTTTTTTATGTATGGTTTCCCTGTCTTATAATAAGTGATTAATCTGCCTCCATAATTGCAGTCAGCAGTATTTTCATTCTCTCAATGCAAGCTGAAATTACAAACCATGAATGAGATGAGTGGAGGGTGATTTCCTTTGGGAGACCTCAGCAACTTTGGAAGTGCCAGTAACCTTTCATCAGGAGGAGTCATTAAATGGTACAAGTAGCAGTGAGCTCAGGTGTGCTGTGCACTAGGCTAGCTGTGGGCCTTTAGGTGACACAACTTTAATTGCTCTATTTTCCATTCCAGTGTTATGTGAGGCAAAGCTATTCTGGTGCCATGGACCTGTACATGCAGTGTCCTGTTCGCTCCTATACCTAGAACATGCTTTCTTACACATAAGTAAGCTCTAAAACACACCTCCTGTAGAAGCTTATTTGAATAGTGGAATTATTCTTTTTTGTTTTATTCTTAATTTGTATGGTGCCATTAGGGATCTGCAGCACCTAATTAGCATACATAAATAAACAAAACAGTGATTTACGTCAAATATCTAGTTCTTGCTAATTCCTTTATAATTTCTATGTTTTCTCGTATACAGGACTTTCATGACATTTAAATGCTTAGGCACCAAATTGAAATGCAATATGTATGTTGGTGTTGATGGGAACCCTAAAGCAGGGTACACATCTGTGTCTGATATATCTGGTGGTAACAAAAATCTGGTAATGTACAGTATAGGAGCACAAGAGAATCGAACATTTGCTCCCACACACTGGAAAACAGTCAATGGTGATTCAGACAAATTCGTTAAAGCTAAAGAAACAAATTAATCCGAACAATCGTCTTTGTCCATTTTCTATCGTTTGGAAGCGAATTGTTGATTGTCATCCACTCCCGTACGTTACCAGATGTTTGTTCCCACCAGACAAACTGGATACATACAAGATTTATCTGTCCAATCTAAGTGCATGTTCTCTAGGTCTCCTCGCAGAGTCACATTTAAAAGCATTTGTAATTCTCCATAACAAATCAAATCCGTTTTCAGATTGATAGGTTTTGACAATTGCGTTACAGCTCCTATACTGTAGAATGATTGGTCAGGTTTATCAATCTTGCATCTTATCTTTTAAAAGCTGAAGGGCTTAATCTGGGTATACATATTTAGCAATTCACGCCCGGTTAACTATATTGGCAGTGCTATAGTGCAGGGGTGGCCAACCGGTAAGAGGTAAAGAGCCGAAAAATATCGGTAGTCAAGCTAAAGAGCCAACATCATGCGCGCGCCAAAGGCGCATGCGCCAAAAAAAGGGGCGTAGTCTATTTTGACCCCTTGGGTGGGTGTGATACAAATATGCCTCCAATAGTGCAGTGCCATATATACATATGCCCCCAATAGTGCCAGATACACATATGCCCCCCCACGGTGCCAGGTATGCACCACACGGTGCCGGGTATGCCCCCACAGTGCCAAAAAGCTGGTATGCCCCCACAGTGCCACAAACTGTTATGCCCCCACAGTGCCACAAACTGCTATGCCCCCACAGTGCAAATTTCCCAGCAGCAGCACTCACCGTTGTTGCTGCTGCTGCCAGGCGGGGAGAGGACAGTCTGGTGTCCCCCTGCAGTCCTCCTGTCATGTCACCGATGGGAGGAGAGCACAGCACCCCCCCTCTCCTTCCCCCTCACTTCCCTGTGACTGGGCCGCCCACCAATCAAAGCTCGCTGGCCGGCTCCTGATTGGCTGCTGGCCCACGAGCTCTGATTGGCAGACGGCCCAGTCACAAGGATGCACAGTAAGGGGTAAGAGAGATGCGCGATGCGCGCTCTCCTCCCCTCAGTAGGAGAAGGGATTCAGGGAACCGTCAGCAGGAGGGACTGGGACAGATGGTGGGCGGCGGGAGCCGCACTTTACAAGGGGGAGAGCCGCATGAGGCTCAAGAGCCACAGGTTGGCCACCACTGCTATAGTGCATACACACTGAGCTATATTGGTCAATCAGTTGTGTCACCTGCTCCGTGCATGCAGTTGCTGATTAATATTGTCAATTTGAGCTGCATGTACAAATGATGGGGGAGATCATTAACAATATTAAACGTACACACTGGATGAAGTGCACATGATATTGATATAGTCCATATTGTTAACTATCTGTCACCCAGTGTGTACCCAGCTTTACTATGATTTCATGTCTTTATACAACCAATGGGTATTTGAGATGAACAGATCAGTGTGAAGATTAGCCAGTAATTTGTGTCCCTGGTGTTTTTACATGGTCATCCTGTAAACTTTAGCTAGTTTCACATTTGTATGTAAGAACTGCAAATGAAGACTTGTGTTATAAGGTCCCTTTGGGTCTCTGGAGAAGTAGCAATTGCTCTGAGTGCAGTGCAGATTTACTTGCAAACTGACACCTAGATCATCTGTCCTTCTCCATTAGATTCTTACAGATGAACAGGTTTTGGTCTGACAGCTTCTTCAGCTGATCAGGTCTCTAGAGGTTGTAATTTACAAGGCAACCGAGCCTCTTGGCTACACAGGGCTAGTCATTATTTCTACATCTGACAGTAGGGGTTGCCAATTTGAATGCTAATTAACCTCATATGAGTAAGAAATGGTGCAAATTTACAGTGCTGGTGAGTGCCTGCTCTCTTTAAAGATGTCTCTGCCACCGAAACGCTGCCATCTACGTGGATAGTAGGGCATGAAAAGGTCGTAGGACGCGTACCGCCGCCCCTCGCGGGCTCGCTGCGCTCGCCACGCTTCGGGTTGGCGTGGATCGTGGGGTGGCGTACAAAAATTGGGGGGACATTTAAGGGTTAATGGGCTCTGTGGCCCATTTAACATTGATTTCTATGGCCAAATCGGGTGGATTGAGGCATTTAACACTAAAATCGGGTCCATCGCGGCTTTTAACATTGGTTCCTATGGGAAATCGGGAGCATCGCGTCGCGGGCATCGCGATTTTTCAGGTTTAACATGGTTTTCAATGGGAAAATCGCGGGCATCGCGTCGGTCGCGTCGCGGGCAGGCATAAATGTACCCGCGATGCCCGCGACGGGCGCCGTTCTAGGTAAAGAGTACCAGTGAAACTACATCACTTACTAGCTTTCAAAGCATTTGCTTCGAGTGGTCTTACTAGTTATTACATATAGTGCTGCACCCCTTCAGTGGAACGCACTCCCTCGCTCCATTAGACTCTCCCCGACCTTGCAAAGCTTCAAACGGGCACTGAAAACTCACCTATTCATCAAAGCGTACCCTTCCACTGCATAAACCAGCTGGTTCTCCGACCCCTTGCCTGTTTACATCCTGCTATCTAACCACCACCCCCTCGCTTGCACCTCTTGTAATCTGTCTGTCTCCCCTTCCTACTAGATTGTAAGCTCCTCTGAGCAGGGCCCTCTTCCCTCCTGTTGTCAAAGCCCACTTCTCTTCACATTTCACTCACAGCTCTCCTTTACTCCAACACTCAGTGACCATCTTCATCTGCATACTCCTCTCCATCATTGGCCTCAAGCCTCTAGTTGTTTGTTGATTGAGTCCTCACTACTTATATCCAAGCTGTAATGTGTATTGATCTGTGGCGCTCTTTATTTGTACTGTATTTTTGTTATTTATTCAATGTTATGCCAAGTTTTGTTTCCCTGTATTGTTCCTTTGTACGGCGCTGCGAAACACTTGTGGCGCCTTATAAATAAAATTATAATAATAATAATAATATGTATGTAATAGCACTGATTTCATGCATGCAATATTCATACATGAAAGAGCTAGGACAAATCAGAAGAACAAAATGACACAGATGGCTTTATGCAGGTAAGCTACAGGTTTGTATGAGGCGGCTGAATATTTTGCACACAATTGGAGATATATTTCTGCATATATCAGCCTGACCCATATTAATGGCCCATACACACTTCATGATTTTCAGCTGAAAATTGCTAAAGATTACCATTTTGAGCGATTTTCAGCTGAAAGTCAGCAAGCGATGCCTGACTAGGGATGATGCGCGCTCGCATGAGCCATGTATACATTTCCACTTATAATAAAATATTCATTGGTGGCCAGCGGCTGTGTGTATGGGGGGGGGGGGGGGTTCATTCCCCCAGGCTGTGTAGCTGGGCAAGGGAGTCGAGCAGTCCGTGTAGTGTGGGAGCAGCGCGGTCAGCCGGGCTGAAAGGGTATCCTCTTTCAGGCTGGTGAACGTACACCTAGCGATAATGGCTGAAAAGCCATTCATCCTCGCTAGATGTGGTGGTAAAACCAGCCGACTGCCTAGCGATGATGTGGAAACGCGCATCATCGCTAGTCAGCAATCACTGGGGCATACACACTGGGCGACTTTCAGTTGAAAATAGACTAGTGTGTGTATAAGCCTTAAATAGCATTTTGCCTCCTGAAAATCTCTTGCTCTGGTATAACCAGCAGATGAGCGATTTCGAGGATGGCTTTGCATAGCGCTGCACTATGCAAAGCCGTCCTCTCCCCGGGCAGGGGAAAGCCGCTCAGTGTGTATACACTGAGCGGCTTTCCCCCCAGCGATGATAGCAATCATTGCTGGGCATACACGCTGGGCATAATTGCGCCCAGCTACGCCATGCTGACAACGTACCTTGGGCTACGATATCAATGTAGCCTAGCTGGGCGCCCTGCTAGCTTGACGTTCGTTATGCGCGCAGTGGGGACGGGGCTGAGCTGGGACGGGGGTCCCGGCCCTGAAGGGCGAGTGGCGGGGCTTGAGTAGTGTGGGCAGCGTGGCATTGACTCCCCGGCACCAACAATGTATGTAATTCAGGGTACTGCCGCTGGGGGAGCATCACATGGTTTCCCTGCTCCCCCAGCGGCACTACTCCAATTAAATACCCACGCTTCCGGCTCAGTGGCTCGCTGCGCTTGCCACACTTTATAAAACTAACTCCACGCCCACATGGATACTGGGAGTATGACGTGGATAGTGGGGATATGAACCATTGTGTATTAGCACAGCTCCAGTTACATAAGTTACGTAGTTTACGTATCCAGCTTAGTGGTGTATTGGTATTCTCAATACACCACTACGCAAATTACGTAATGGGCGCCCTGCTAATACACAAGTACCAAAAGTTTTATTGGATTTTTTTGTTAGAAGTTATCACTGCCCACGCAGCCTCTGTATTATCCTCAGCTATCCCTAAGCTCATTTCCTTCCCACATTGTTTTAAGTTCGTTCTTACATAAAGGAACACCCCCCTCTTCTATTTTCCCTGTCTTTTCTGAAAGGGTGTATCTCTCCATGTTTATAGCTCAGTTGTGTTGACTCATTGCACCATGTTTCTGTCATACCAATTATATCATCATAATCCCTTGTGGTCACTGTTTCTAGTTCCCTAATTTTGTCTGCCCTGCTCCTTGCATTGGCCAGTAAGCATTTGTTTACTTTTTCGCTTTCCCCCTTTCAAGGTTTGTTTAGGTTCTTGATGTGCTACTGATTTCTTACCATATCCAGTTTTCAAAACAGGGATACAAGAAACCTTACATTCTTAAAGTTACAGATGCTAAATATTAGAAAATTTTAAAGAAACCATTTCACTTCGAAATTAATTTTAGCCCTCCTGGCTGGAGTGTGCCCAATTCAAAAATATATTTCATTTTTAACTCTTGCGAGCTGATTGGGAAAGTCTCTTCTCTGCCAGTTTGTGAACCATATTTTTTTTGTGTGGCCCTTAGCTTCCCTGATGGAACAATTCTAAATCATTTTAACTGAGTGAAAAGTTAGCTGTGTAGGATAAACGGTTTCCTTGGCACTTTTGGATGTGAAATGTTTCCACAGAGTTGCATTTAGGCAGTGATTACCCTGGAGAGTAAGGTTACACCAGACAGAAGCAGGGAATTGTATTCTTATTGTAGGACTGTGCTAGCAGGAAATTAGAATGGTCCTGGTAAATAAAAAAATTGTTGTCGAATTGCTTTATTCCTTGTCTTTTAATTGTCATGTTATGAGCATGTGCAGAATATTGTCAAGGGCAGCTTACCTTTTTACTTTAAAACATTAATGCTCTATACCAGAGGTTCCCAATCTTTTTTGATTCACGGCACCCTAGAGAATCAGAATTTTTTTCACGGCACCCCTAGGTCCCAAAAAAATTTATTAGATTGGGTTTATATGCGATTCTTAGTGGCAGTTATGTGGTAAAGGGCAGTATTTGCTTCTGTTTGTACACATTCTATGATTGGCAGCCACCAGCACTGGTTTTGCTCATAAATAATTAACCATTAATAATTTGAGTTGGTCCTAGACCACCAAGCCGCGGCACCCCTGCTTGTGTCCCGAGGCACCCCAGGGAGCCACGGCACACAGTTTGGGAACCACTGCTCTATACAATGCTGTAATAAAGCATTGAATGTTTAGTTTTCTATCTATCGAAGCCAATACATGTATGTTGCACATCATATCACCTGTTTTCCTATAGGACAGAGGCAGAGGGACTATTAGTTTCTGTTTTGTCACCTACCAAGTTGGCATATTTGTGTATTCATAAAAAGCACAATGTTATCTTGCGGAGTGTAGGGACTGTCTACCCTTTGGCCCCCACAGGAAAAAAAACACATTCAATTTCTCCAGCCCTCCACATATAGATGCACATTTAATAAGTGTTGCATATACAATGTTATTTGGGCAGAATGTTACTGTAATTGCATTGTAATATGCCATGCTGTCGGCAGTATGTATGCACACGCATAGACTCTGATGTGATGTGCAGAGCCAGGTGGCAGGGGTCTGCACATGCCCAATTAATCCTATCAGCACTACCTCGCCGGTAATGCGGTGTATAGCCCATGGTCTACTGCCATCCCAGAATGGTGGTAGCCACGGTACCTGATGCAATATGCCCAGTGTTGATACAATTAGAATCAGCCTGTCACACTTTTGGCCACCCCTGCTGGTATCTGTGACTGTATACTACATCACAGGATGGAAGCTTGGTGGTTGTAATCTAATGGTCTACTATATCTTTCTTTTTTTTTAGAGGGTAAGAATGTAAGCGTATTGTTAGATAAAAGGTGAGCGAACAGCTGATGCTGTTGATGAAAGCTTTCTGAGCATTGTCTTCAATTCTCAGACATCAGATGGTACAATATACAAGGGGTGTACATTAAGATTCTGGATGCACAAAAAGTATTATGTTTACAAACAAAGGGAACATTATTAAGGTTAAGTATCTAAGTTGCATGTGCTCAAACAACTTTGTGAAGGCAGTAAGCCAATCCGAATGAAGTGTCCTATACATGCTGGATGAAGGTCTTCGCTATCCTAAACAAAGTGGTTTAAGATGGCACTGCTGCCTAAATATCAGCTTGCTCCCTAAAAACCCTTTTTTTCTAGTAATTTGACACTCCAGTGGCCTCTGCTAAGCTCCATAACGAAGTTTGTGAAGAAAGCGAGCGTTGTGATTGCATCGTTGTACAATGCTGCTTAAACAGTATACTGTTCTGTGTCTTGACATTTCACAAGAACTTTGTACCCCTTTCACACTGCACCTCAAACCAGTGTTACTGCCAGGTTGTTGTTGGGTCGAGGTGAGGTGTGAAAGCTCCAATCCCTATAACCCATTTACCACAACCTGGCAATTCAACCCAGTATATAAAAGGGGTCGGACTGTATATAATGGGCAACCTGGGTTTAATGTAAAAGTGCCGGACCTGGGTCCAACCTGGCAATGCGATGTGAAATAGGTAGAAGTGAGCAATTAAAGCTCAGAACCCAACAGATTGTCTAATCTGCCTATGGCTGCACATTCTTTCTAACCTACCACTCTCAATGTCTCTTGTAGGCTCAATTGCGCGCATTCATCCCAGAGATGCTGAAGTACTCCACAGGGCGAGGTAAACCAGGCTGGGGAAAGGAGAGTTGTAAACCCATTTGGTGGCCTGATGACATACCATGGGCTAATGTTCGCAGTGACGTCCGTACAGAAGAGCAGAAACAAAGGGTAAGTTATGTTTCTAATAATGTTTTACTTGGGAGCTAGATGAGTATCCATTAATAATGCCTTTGTAAGATAGATGCTTGTCTAATACGTAAAGTGTTTCTTTGTTTTCATAAAAGATTTATTTCCCAACTCTAGGAGCTCCAGTATCCAATCAGAAGCTAAATAAAGTTCATAGGTTGCTAACTGTAGAGCGATGGGATGTTATGTATGTCTAATTTGACCACACACTTTGGCAAATTGGTTGAGTGATCCAGCTACAGTTTGGTTTATTGCGCCAGTAGCTGGATTACTTACAGTTTAACTGAGAACTGATAGTACAGTTCCTCACGGAAACACGTCAGTAGCATTAATTTGCTGTCCTCTTACCAACATTCACTTACTATGAGCCAGCTTTGTCTTTCCTTGGCTACACATGCTGCAGTATTGGGTCTGTCACAGATAGCTACTGTAATATTGCAGCACATGGTCTGGAAAGGTGTGCGTACACACAGTGCAATATGGTCATGGATCAATTTTGGCTTAATATCTCTCAGCAGTATATTGCTCAGTGACCAACAGCGACCAGCGATTTTGGCTGAAAATCTATATTCTATTTTAACTAGAAGTCGCTGGTGCACAGTGCATTGTGCACCAGCGACCAGTGATTCTTAGCCATAATCTCCTGCAAATAGCGTAATATACAAAATTGAGAGAAGTGAAATAGTGCTCTAAGCAGCTCTGAGATACGTCTAAGTTAAAATGTGACACCTCACATTCCCACATACAATACCACAACAAGACTTGGTATATCTCTGGGTGCTGATGTTCTAAGCCAAATAAATAGATTGTTCCTAGGTGCCAATCAGATGTTTTGTAAAATTCACTTCTCGAGGGTCCTCCTCAAAAGGATAATACCTAGAAAAATGGAAACACACAAGGCATACAATAGTGAAGTACTGTTGATTTCTCTTGGGGTTATTTTTACAATATGGAAAAAATAACCATTTGTTTAGGTTGGTCTACACTTAGTAGACATACAGCGTATAGGGAGGGACAGTGACATCTCCATGGGCATCCAATTAACATTCCAATGCAGTTTTTATTTTACAGACAAAAATTTAAATGAAATGGAGGTAACATTGCAGCAGGATTCTCACCAAATAGGATGGTCCACAAACAAATGCAGACAAAAGGGCATGAGATGGTAACACAACACCTGTATTGTGTGCCCAGAAATATACTAAATCTTGTTGTGGTCCTGCAGCCAGCCCTTAATGCAGTGCACTCCTAGCGATTTATCCAGTACACACACAACCCACAGGTGATATGGTCGCTCAGCTACCATTTAGCCGGCGATACTGGATCAAATCGCTCCATGTGTACAGGGCTTAATAGTCATCACAGCATCCTGTCCTGACTTACTGAAAAGGAGTGTTTTATTTAATGGAAGACCAAAGTAACCGTGCATAAATTAACTTTTGAAAAGTAAAATCTTCGAAATGTGTTTGCATTCACTGCATCTCCACAACACCATAAAATAATAGGGTGAAAAGTGACATTTGGCTTGTCTAATACTTTTCATAATACTGCAGATCACGGTTGCTTTTAAGCACCATGTTACTGGAAGAAGATATGTTAGTGAATGTCATTTTGTGTCTAAATTGCTGATGCAGACCAAGTGTATACACTTATACATTATGGCCTGTGCTGTTCAGTTAACTCTTTAGACATGAAGTCACAATATAATAAGTGTGAACTACAGCACAAACTGCTTGAAGTCTTTTGCTCAATTAAGGTATAGAAACCTAGAACAGAATAATGCTGCTTTCCCAACACCAAACCTGCTCTGACATGTTTTTTTAAAACGTTTCTTTAACCGAGTCAGAGCAAGTTTAACCCCATTCACACTGCATGTTGTAATCGGTGTATTAATGGTTAATTACTGTTTTTGTACCTTTCACATTGCATCGGTTGTGAAAGGTACACTGTAATTAACCAGTAATATACCATGCAGTAGGCAGCACCTAGTAACACTCCCTCCCCTGGTACCTGGCAGGGAGGTAGGCAGCGGGCGTGCACGGGTCACTAGGAGGAAGCGGATCCCGCTCATTAAATATCCGCATATGAATGAGCCACTCATTAAAATATGCACGTATGAATGAGCCACTCATTACATATGCGCTAGTTCCTATTTACAGCAGGGACCCCGCCGATGAAATCACACTCTCCTAATGGACCTGCTTCCTCCGCCTGAGCACAGCCACGCTGCCTGTATCCCCAGGATTGCTGCCAGGTACCAGAGAAGGAGGGGGGGGGAGGGAGAAGGGGTACCAGGGGGGGTACCAGCTGCAAGGTACCAAGGGAGGGGGGAGACCAGTGTGGGATACTGTTAAAGACCCTTTCCCACTGCCCAACAAAAAAAAAAAACTGGTCTTAAACGGGACACTGCTTTTTACCCGTTTAACAAATACCGGTATTTGTTAAATGGGTAAAGCACCCTGGAGCTTTCCCAATGCAGCTCTACCCATTTAAAAAGACTAAAAAAACAGCACTTTACCGTGTAAGAGCTGCAGTGGGAAAGGGGTATAAAGTATAAGTGGCTGGTAGAATAATTGAGGAAGGTTGGTTTACTACACGTGTAAAAAAATTAGTTTATATTTCCTATATAAAACTAAACTCAGTTTTGCAAATCTGCCATACTAGTGCATCTTATGTCTCATTTCCTATGGCCTCTTCTGCGTAATATTTTATGCGACATAAACAATTTCTCATAAAAAAAATGAGTTTCTGAATTTGTTTTAAAATCTCAGACAATCACTGATCTATGCAGAGAATGTGTTTTTTTTTTTTTTTTTTAATTCAATAATTTTTTATTGATTTTTCACACACAATTAAACAAGACAAACAAACAAATAGACACGGAATTGTATAGGTGGTATATATCCAGGTAAACACTTAGCATAGTGCAATCGTACCAAAGGAGACAAGTATTTATTACAGGATATAAGAAATAATTCCCATATATTTCTACCAACAGAAATACCCGAAGGCACCATTCGGGTAAGTGTCTGGTGTAAAAGTAGCAGGAATATACTGTATATAAAACGGTCTTATGAAAACTAGATGGACAATCCCCTCTGTCACATAGTATAAACAGAATCTTTGTATCCACTCAAGCTGCAATCAATATAGGATAGTAACAACGACGTGTCTAACAAGAAATAAAATAAAACCCCCACAAAGCAACCCCCCCAATTAACCCCCCTCCCTGTATGACCTAAACCCCAACCCAGGTATACTTGGATCCCTTAAATAGTGCCCAACACTCCCCCCCCTACTAACTATCTACGTCCCCCAACCCACCCACCCAAATGTGTAGGGACAAAAAACTAATGACCTTGAACTGAGCTTGCACAGGCTCTCCCACCGGGAGCCTATACAGCTGAGCTGCCTACCATTAAGGTTAAAAAAAAAAACCTTATCAGGATATAGTTTCAATATGAACAACAAAATCAGACAAGGACAAAATAGGATTAGATAGCATATAACACGGTTAATAATATGAAGTGATCACATTCGGACATAACCTCTTCATTAGAGAAGGGAACCACATCTTCAGTCGGGCCAAGCACAAACGTCCTGATATGGGATAAGTATAGCGCTAGTCCCATCCCCATACAGTCCAGAACACTCCGCAGTAGATTCACTGCATGTAGATATTAGAGGTTTCAGGATATCCAGCAGTGGCAATAGTAGCCATATCATGAGCATCCTGGCGATCCCACAGTACTGCAGCTTGGAGGGACAGCGGTCTATCAATCCAGAGAAAGTCTCATAAAGAAATCGGTTTCCATCGCGTGCACGTTTTATAGGCATAGCAGGATTGTTATAAGTGAGCAGAATAGACCCATCACCAGCTTGGAGCATATTCATGGCGCGTAAGAGGACAGGTATATTCACATACCAAGCTGCAACATTCGCATGAGAGAGAGGGGTACAGTAATCAAGGAGAGCTGTTTTATTTTCGTCCTTCCCATATGCAGGAGTAGAGAGGGCAGAAGGAGTCTCTATCTGCGTAGCCTGTAGGTGTTCAGGAGCTAGAGATGTATAACAGACAGATACATCAGATATAGCCCTGTCGTCACCATCTGCGCGGGCACAGGAAGGGGACAAATTTCCCTGTCGCAATTCCTCAAGTTTAAAAAGGATTCTTTGGGTTGAGGCTTGTATAAAGTCAAGGAGATGAGCGATGGCCATGGTTATGGTGGAGAACAAATAAATTGTCCATAGTATATATAGTATGACACCGATGTGTAAGGTAATATATAAGATAATATTCAGCACTCTGCTGCTGACTTTATAGCTTGAAGTAGAGATGGAGAGCACAGTAGCAGAAACCCAGACTGCAGATCATCAGGAGTAAACGATACAGACTCACCGCTACAGATAAGCCACGTGCTCCTTGCAAAAACGCTGGCCAGGAGAGTCAAAGATGGCCACGGGCTCTGCACGATCACCAAGATTGTCAGCTGAGTGGCAGCGGGCGGCGGGTATGTCCAGTCCGGACTGTCAGTCTGTACAGGCAGTCACCGAAGGTTGTATAGTGTTTCCGCCGGGTTCTAGCAGGGGAGCCCACCCACGGCTGGCGGCGGCTGATGGCGCAGCCCGTATCCCTGCTGTGAAATGTTGCGCAATGTAACAAGTGGCGATGAGCGCAGGGAGAGCCCCACCGGGACACCACAGCTATGCAGGAGAGGTTTAGAAGTCGTCCCAGCCTGTTTTTTAGAGGCAGCGCAGCCACAAAAGGAGGTTAATTCAGGATATTAGGTGGGAGAGCCAGCAGACACATCTTCCCTCAGTCACTCCAGGCCACACCCCCCATCTATGCAGAGAATGTTACTTTAATGGAACATGCAGATTAATCATAAATTACTTCTACTGTACACCAAAAAGCAATAATGACCCTCCCTATTGCAGGTTTCTTGGACGCAAGCATTGCGAACGATAGTAAAGAACTGTTACAAACAACATGGGAGAGAAGACCTTTTATATGCATTTGAGGATCAGCAGCCACATCATGTGCAAACCACACATAGCATTGCACATCTCGTGCCCTCACAAACTGTGGTACAGACGATCAGCAACCCAGATGGTACAGTGTCCCTAATTCAGGTTTGTTGCTCCAGTCTCTAATTGTAGTGTGAGTCCCACAGAAGGGTCTATCAAAACTGTGTTCTACAATCACATATATTTTCAACAATAAGATTTTACTGCTTTATTTTTCTATGTTCTGTTGCGTTGGATCTCCATATTTTTGTTGTGGCAGGTTAATTTACTCTAGTTTGCAATTTGTTTATATATTGTACAGTGGTATAGCTATAGAAAATGATATAAAGTCTAGGTTGTTGTTGTTTGTGATTTTAAGCTATACTGTATAAGTAACAGGACTCTGAACTGTAAGTAGTCCCTTCATCACCAATCCGTGACACCTTGTCCTCTGTATGATCCATGGTATGAAAGTTAGTTTGCCAAATCTTTGTGTTGACCTTAAATATATGTATACATATTTTGGGGCACCTCCTAGGGATTTCCCCCCCCCCCCATCTTTTTATAATTCAATTCTTCCATTCCTTTTATTAGTTCTGATTTCTGCCCCTGCGCCATCTTGAATTTTTTTTATCTGATTCCTTACAGTGAAGTCCTTAAAACTCTTAATTCATATTTAAGACAGTCTACTTAGTGGATTTTTTTAACAGTGGTAGTAGCACTTGCATGTATACCTCTTATGCATCACAGGATATCACTGCGCCCACTATCTGGTACTGCATTTTACCTCCACTTTCTGTTAACCTTGTTCTTGAGTAACGTTTCAGTTGTTTAAAGTTGTATTCTGTTTAATATGTAAGTTGCTGAGCTATTACCATGGTCTATGGTCCCTACATTTTATATACAGTTTTCCTGTAGTTCTTTGTTTTAGGAATAGACTGTAAGATGAATGCTTTGTTTATCACAGGTTGGTACCGGAGCCACAGTTGCCACCCTTGCAGACGCATCAGAGCTACCAACTACAGTCACTGTTGCACAAGTGAATTATTCCACAGTCAGTGATGGAGAGGTAAGACATGAAGAGCATACAGACAGAAAGAATACTGTAAATGAGGGATCATGAATTGGAACACTGTTGTATTCATGCTACAGGTTGAGTATCCCTAATCCAAAATGCTCGGGACCAGAAGAATTTTGGATAACGGATTAGTCCGTATTTCTGAATATTTTTAGGTGTCTCAGGGACTAAATGTAAATGCTAAGCAATCATTTTCTTACACATATTTAGTGCCAGTTACATACCATGTCCCCAGTAGTGCTTTTAGCACACAAAAAAAGTACATTCTGGAAAATATGGTTTTCGGAATAATTTGGATAGCGGATATTTGGATGAGGGATACTCAACCTGTATATGGAATTTGGAGTTTACCATTTAATTTGGAAGGACAAATATCATTGCCTTTCTCGCTCCTACTCCAGTCCAATATGTCATTGACCATTACTGTTCCAGTAGGGTGTAATCTGTATATGTCATCAGTGAGTATTTGATTAATTTTACAATAGTTTCAGAAAATCTTATTTTCTGGGCATAATTTGCTTTTTGTGGGCGATTATTTTTAAACAGTCACATGACTTCCTATGGTCAAGACACCTGGTGTGACTAGTAGCTCCACCTTGGACTGGAATTCCCGTGATTGAAAACTTTTTCATGAATTTGCATCTCAATTCTAATTTGAGATTCTAATGCTAATAATGTACTATTTACTGTACTTGAGAAAATAACCTTTGTCCTTCATTTCGCATCATAATTCGCTGATCTAATTCGTTAGGATTAGTATTTTTTTGCAGAGGAATTTGTATGCAGTATCACATTAAGACACACATTTCAAGAAATGTCACATTGTTCAGCTAAATTGTGTTCTCTGTAGAGTGCCAGATGTGGTGTTTGGTGTGCGTTGTGAATAGGTGTATTTAGTATCTGTACTTAAAAACCATTGAGGTTTTTCAGATGTGGTTAGAAACTGCATTGCTGCGGCTTACTTGGAAGCATTGCTAACATATGGTAATGCAGTAGGAGTGATCTGGTATAAATAGATGCCTCCTGCATGCATGTGTGATCCTTTTCTGCGCCAACAACACCATCAACTGGCTGAGTAACCCATGAGGCTACACAGACCGGCTTCTGCAGCTCTGTGGCTAAGGCCACGAAATCCTCCTCGACCTCAAATGACTGTAGACTGTACATTCTGACTTCTCCAGCAGTACTACACAGACTGCACGTGCTCAGTAAGGGTCCGGCTCATGCGCAATGTACCAAAGGCCTGTGAATCAGGCCCTTTGCCATTTTAATAGCTAGACTACAGTTTGCAAATAAAATATTTTGCTAACTGTATGTTGAGGTAAGTGCTTTAATTGTATTTACATATTTTGTTTACTAAAGAGGCTATTAATGAATTATATGTGCCAAATGTTATGAAGTCTATCACCGCATTTCACAGGCATGAATGGGCTCTGTAAGCCATTTTGACCTTGGCACATCCTGAGGACACTATTTAAATTTATAATGAATATAAAAAAATGAAAACCCTCTGATACAGTACTAACACTTCAATAAATAGATTCCATGTGGCCAAAAAATGTGCTTCTACACTATCGATATCTGTAATGTGGTGCCACACTATTTTTGACACAGTCTTAAATTGTGATTATTTCTTAACCCCCAGCAGTGTCTTGTAAAGGGGATACCCAGCCCTTCCTTATGATTACCAGCGAGACATTTATGAACTCGCTCTTATGATCAATCGTTTTGCTCATAGGATAGATGACAAGTTATTTTGTTCTGGTACCTGACTAGTTTATGCATAGTTCCTGTAACAGAATTTTCAAAATCTTATTGTTAAGGAAAAAATGTATTCTGTTTCCTATTCAAAAGCGCTAAATGTGACTACTCCCACCTTTGCGGTTGGGCACCTACAAAAGAAACCTTTTTGGAAGATTGTATATGAGGGATTTTTGTGTGTGTGTTCTTCTCATGGGGTTTCCCACTAATAATCATTGTGTGTAATATTTCCTCATGTGACATGTTAGAAATGCTTTACTGCCTTGTATATAATGAAGTCTCAGCACCTGTAGGTAAGCTAATATGAGGCCTTCTTCCTTTAGGTAGAACAGAATTGGGCAACACTCCAGGGTGGAGAGATGACCATCCAGACAACACAAGCATCTGAAGCTACCCAAGCGGTTGCTTCCCTAGCAGAAGCCGCTGTTGCTGCATCACATGAAATTGCACCTGGAACTACGGTGACCATGGCACTAAACAGGTAGTTACTTATACCTAATGCCTTTTGTACTGTCTGTACTTTCTGTGTTATTGCAAAGGGTTTAGGTTCTTTTTTTACTTATAATGTTTAGGGCATTGTTTTAATAATATTACTTTCAATGACTAAAATTCCACCTGCGTAGTGTATTCTTTCTGTATTAATATTGTATGCTTTGGAAGTTTACTATGAGATAATCTGTCCACCATTTCATTTTCATCTCTTTAAAATTAGATTTTATTTTGTGTACTTTCATATTTTTCCTAGAGACTGAAATACTATAAACCAAATTCCATGCAGAAAAATATAAACCTAAATAAGATAATTTTACGTATACACAGAGATCGCGAAAACACCCAAAAATTATGGGTCCCTGGGACCCCTCACTTACAAAAATCGGGGTCCTACTTGACCTTTTCGGGGTCCCAACGGAATAAAGCCTCCTCTCCCCTTCCCCAGCATGGCACATGCAGAAGCCTCCTCCTCTCTTCCATATGGCATATTCCAATGGCCAGCCTGAGCCTGTTTTTTTTTTTTGGTAAGCAAACATAGATTTGGGCACCCCAAAACTGTGGCTTTTGTGGGTTAGGGGTGGGGGGGGTAATCAATTGGCAATTTGCCCACTACTTATCACCACTCACACAAAGCAAGATACACATATGCTAGAAAAAGGCATAATGTCGGAATAGGGACACCTGTGCTGCACCAATTAGGATTGTAAAAGTAATGGCAACAGGAACAGGAGGGATAGTGGGAGTGAAATCCCAGCAGAGTCTATAGGCTCCGCTCCTACAGGCAGCTCTGAGGGGGAAACCGATCCCTCCGACCTTGGCACACATATTAACACAGCGTGCACGCCGAAATGGCTGGGTCCCAGGGGACCCAGCCATTCATAAAAAATGAGTCCCTGGTGCTCTAAAGTGGGTAAAATACTCGCTATAGCGAGTATTTGCGAACCCTGATACATTTGTATTTTAAATAAATGTGTACTTTCCAGTTTTTATCACCAGGGGGTGCTATAACTGAAGTGACCAGGAAGCTCATGGCTACATGACTACCTTATTCTGCACATATGAGTTTTCTTTTTGTCCACACGTTTTTAGTTCTTGGTTTAGTTCTAGAAATGTTCTATGGCATCTCCTTTGCGTGTATGTATGACGCAGAATATAACATGATCTGTTTAATTTGATTTTCATAATATAATCTTTTTATAGTTTTACATTGACTTTTTCATTCTGTTCATTTATATCCAAACTTATGGATAAAATAGATATAAATGCTGTCTAAACAATAAAATACAAAAGCGCAAATTCCTGTCTAAATAAAAGAATCCTTAATTGTCAACTTAAACATGATCTTGTGGAAGCAAGAGTGGCGTATATTTGTGCATGATGCACTCATATTGCCGTAGTAGTAGTACGTTTATTTATAAGGCGCCGCACATAGCAAACAAAAAAACAAATTACAAGGTAACGTACAGGGTGTGTTGATAAAATACAGCATAAATAGGGGTATAGCTGGTAGAGCTAAAATCAGCATCAGTTCAGAAGTAGGTGTTGAGATTGACGAGGAGACTGAAGATGAAGTAGAGGAAGGGAAGAACCGGACAGGAGCACAGGTGAGGTAAAGAGGTAGGGTGAGTACGTGAGGAAGGAGGGCCCTGCTCATAAGAGTTAACAGACTAAAAGGAGGCAGCACAGTATCTATCCCCTGTAGCAGCAGATCACACAACCACTGGAAATCATATGTTGACCTTTTGTCAGTGTTCACCTATTGACTGTCTTCACCTATTCACTGAAAATTGCTTGCACCCCAATGGAGGTGCGAGCACTTTTCAGCGAATTCAGCCCGCCGTAAAGTGTGCCCGGTGTTGTGATGATGCGCAACTCGCGAATCATCTGCACCCAATCCGGTGTAATAGGATCGACCCCATGGTCTGCCTTAGCCAAATTAGTACAATATATCTCCATGGTGACCAAATTAAACAAGAACATGCACACTATGATTCTGATACACGTTTAGTAAAAGGTAAAGACTCATACAGCATAGACCGGTTTGTCTAGAACCTGTATCTTGCCTGTTTATTATATATTTGTTTGTTTTTTTCCTCCATGTTGCTTGTCTAACTACAGTGAAGCAGCGGCTCATGCGGTAGCTACCTTGGCAGAAGCCACGCTACAAGGAGGAGGACAGATTGTCTTGTCAGGAGAGACTGCGGCAGCTGTTGGAGCTTTGACTGGAGTTCAGGATGCTAATGGTAGGAGACCTATGTACTGTTCAGTATATGGATACACCAGTAGTCTCCGCGATATAACATATCTTTTCCATAAGAAGTTAGTAGTAGATGGAGGGAAAAAACAAGAGGTCTTGATCTAAAAGAAGATGACATGGGCGCCTAAGATAAGAGCTTGTTCTCAAAAGCAGCTGCTCAAATATAGGGGTAGTCCATCCCTATCAGGATAGAACAAGAAAAAGCACACAAATGGAACAGCGCTTACACTACAATGAATAACACTAAAACACTTTTGAATAAATTATTTATGTATAAAAAAAACATTTAAAGAACACGTATACACATAACAATGACAGATAATATTAAAACTGATTGATAAGCTTACTCCCAGTAGTAGATGGAGACCTTTGTACTGTTCAGTATTTATGTACACCAGTAGTCTCCATGATATAACATGTATTTTCCATAAGCAGTTAGTAGTAGATATATATGCACATGACTTCCAATATTGACAAACTTCTGGTTCTGCTAGACTACCATAGTTGTGTGAAGATGAGACTAGTCTCCTCTGTTCTGGGCTGAGACACATGCATGTGTTAAATCATTATCTTAAGTCAAGGTTTGTGTTAAACTCATTATGATTTGGTTATATGCGCTGACATTATAGTTAGAAACGGCAGGTTTTCTCACAGAGGCATAACTGGAAATGTGTATTTTGTTTTGTTTTTAGATATTTTGTGGAGGGTTTAGCCAAAATGTACCATTTCTGTGTTTTTATATGCTGTACGCAGCCCAAGTTTTCACCAGGGATCAAAACAAGAGATTGTCTTCAGTGCTTTGCTATTCTATGCTTGTAGTGCTCTCATCTGTAAGCACCAGATAGGACAAGGAAGGAGTGAGCAGAACACAGATATTTGAATGAAGGAGGACAAGGCCTAGTCAAAGTTTCTGGAGAACGCAGCCCACAGGCTGCTAATAAAGACAAGTTCAGTAACAGGACATGGGTAGGATAGGAACATTCTAAATGGTCCGGGTCAATAATATGAATTATCATATAAGCTATAGCAGGTTCAGTCATATGGACAGGCAGTATAACCAGCACAGGATGTATTCACACTATGCCTTGTATAGCAACCTCCTACACCTGACTCTAGACGTAAAGCAGAGATTGTTCTACAAGCTTAAGCATGCCAGAAGCAAATGCAAAACCTGCTGACAAATACTGTAGTTCAAATGACTGGAGCTCTGATCTGTAGTTCACAATGCACAATGTGTTCAAGTCCTGCTAAACGCTCTAGTATTAGATGTGTTGGCCCATAATACCATGCTTCCAACATATGCTAACCTATTATTCATTGGTTGAAGATGGTCTGCATCAAAGTCAAAGATCTACCGATGGTCTTGGAATTGCAGCTTGGAACACAGTAACTGACTAATAATTCCAGCAGTCTCTGATCTAGACCTTATTATTGCTAAAGTTATAGGATGTAAAAGTCCTTTACCTTCTGGCTCCATGGGGTACAAGTGGCCCTCTTATTGGAGATTAGCCCTATAACTCAGAGGGGAGCCCACTAATGTGGTTACCAATCTTCCCCTGTCAGATGTCTTAAACCATGGAAAAAGCAGTATGCATACTGCACTTGCACCATGTCCAAGTCAGTATGTGGTGTGAACCCATCTTCTCCTGTTTTGGGTGTATTAAGGTCCATACACACTTTGCACAGAGCTCACCCCTCAATTCCCCGTACACACTGGGCAGCTTTAAGCTGAAAGCCGTTCAAACTAGTAAACTGAGTGGCTTTCAGCAGAAAATCGCCCGTGTGTATGGGCATTTACTTTAGTTGGTCTCAAACTACTTCATACATGTAAACCTGCAGTTAAATTCTGTACCTGGAATATGGCCCTATCATAGTATTTTTTTTATCCTCTAGTCAAAATGTTTTCCGTGTTCCAGCTTTGCTACAAGGTTTTGGCTTTTGCATAGACCTTCTGGGATGGGGGATTGCTGAACATCCACTTATGAACAGGAGTTCAGTATGTCTCCTGTGGGGGTAATGTTTTTAGAAAAAGGGAATTAATGCCTATACAGACATCTGGGTAAAACATTTCTCAGGATCCTCTTTGCACCAATTAAGAGGAAAATATATTTGAGTCTATGATAAGACACCGAGCCAGAGTATACCCAATGTTGAAGCATGGCCTGTATAGCAGAGGGTGTCAGTTTTTTTTTATAGAAAGTAAAAACATGAGTAATTACGTAATTGAGATCAGAACAGAAGGGCTGAAAGCCCACACGGCGAATGGTAACTATAAAATATTTTGTGGACGAAGCCACATGTCTCATATCTGTAGGAATCCAAATGATCTGTTAAGATTGGCGGTGACCTGCATACTTGCCAAATACCAAATCTTGGTAATAACCAAGTGAAGAGGAGGGTCTCCAGGTGCTTCCAGTTTAGCGCAACTGGGCATCTGGATTTAGTATTTGAACTAATTCAATTTTATTTGTGGTGTCCTAAATGATATTGGAAAACCCAAGATCCAAGGGGGTTAAACTTTGGAGACCGTAAACTACTGTGCTAATTAAATTTGCAGTCGTATCCCACCATATATGGATAAAGGAGCCCAAGAAGGAGGCAGAATGAAACATGTTGTGTCATCTGGAAGGGACCAAATTCCATCAGTAAAAAAAAAAAAACTTATAAGCAGTTTCCCTAACTAAGGTTGAGATGGATGCATTTAAGATGAACAAATAAATGTCAGATTAAGCTGGTTTGTCATGTGGTGGATGTTTTTCCCACTGAAGTATAAATGTATATATAAGAGGAACTCAGAATAAACTGTAGGAATTATGCCCCTTGCTATAGGGTTATGGTAGAATAAAGATTCTAAAGGCAGACAAGGAGAAAGAGGACTTGGTGGCAATTATTATTTAAGCTATCTATAACAGAGCGTATGTTCCTACTAAGCCATGGCCAGTAACATGTAAACGGTTGGCCTATAGGTAACATGAAATTATTCCAGAAATGGATAAGAGAGGGAAATGAGAGTATTATGTTCCGGATACAATAACCCCAGGCCTGACATGAAATTAAGTCTCAGCCGTCTGTATAAGGAACAGTTAGAGAAATTAGGGCCCAGGTCCTATGTGCAGATAAAAGTGCATAAGGTGCATGTGAAGATAGATACTCTACAAAACGTTGTAGGAGTGAGACAATGGAGTACCAGGAATGCATCTGCCCCCACGATTAGTAACACTGCTGCCAAAGTAGCAGTGATACTTACCACTCCCAATTGGCAGCTTTTGCGCTTGTGTGAACTGAGGTTACACATAAAAACAGCCACTGTGCTCTCAGTGAGGAGGTGGCGTAGGGATCTCTGTAAACCTGAACTTCTCTCCCGTAGGAAGTAGTGGGGCTTCAGGAACAAATGCTAAATGAAGACAGAGTTTGTTTCCGTAGGCAAACTCCAATGCTGAATATTAGGCAGCCCTGTCGGTTTCCAAAAATGTATAACCCATTACATAAAGCGTGGAATGTAGCATTTCTGCATGTGTACGTGGCCATTACATGATTATGAATAGGCCCCAAATGTCACTCCTCTTACCTAGTCTGTCCCTGGGATTCCCTTCCTATTCCCTCTATTTCTATGTATACACACCTCCCTTAAATTTTAATATCTTCTTTGTCAGCAAAACACTAGTTTCTTTGTTGAAAGTGTTTCCACGAGGTTCAGTTCTATCAATTAAACTTGTTTTTTAAGGAACTTTTTTATTTCAGAAATATTCCTGTTGAAATGCAATTTACTGTCGTCTCTATATATCAGTATATTATAGACTGAGCCATTTGAACAATCAGTGTGCGGGCTGTGTGAGTGTGTGCATTTCTCAAGCCACAGCTTAACGCCCTCTGCAGTCACCAGGGATTTAATCTCAGTAGCTGAAGGTATTGCTATTATCCCTCTTAAAGATATGGTGCTGTTCTCTTTCTATATACTGAATATTATACTAAGAGGTGAACTAGAGACATATTAAAAAGATTTTAAAGGAATTAGCCTTAAATCCTCCCACCCAAGGCAAAGGTGATTACTTTAAGTTGCATGAAGACACTAAATAAGCTGTTTGATAAATAAGACCATTTTGTTCGTCATTTTCTGAAAATGTGTACAATGGGCATAGCACACACACTACGGTTAATATGTGAGAGCATTTATATAGCATGAAAGGGATGTTTAGAGTCTTATGTATTAGGATTGCAAAATTAATTTAAAAAAAATTCTAGTTCATGAATTTGGGTTTTAATTCAAACTAAACAGGCCAAAAACAAACAATTATACAATTAACTGTAGTTAATTTTATTATTTTTATCCTGTATTCAGCAATCAAATCTCCCATTGGTAAGGTAGTCAATCAAGACACCTACTGTATGTATAAAAAATATTTATAGATTACCTTCTATTATGCAATAAATACCTATGACATCATATAAAAAAAATGGTATTTCAGGTAGTAAAACTGATTAATAAAATCTAACACGCTGAAAAAAAATATATATAGATAGAAATTGTAGGGGCTCTGCACTCACTAAATTAACTGATATTAATAAATAGTGGAGATTTAGTTCATATCCGTTAATTTAGTGTGTGCAGAGCCCCTACAATTTCTGTTTAAACAATGTGGTCACAAGCCGTAGGGCAACCCAAAACTAGGAAAGGTGAGTGCCAATGTTTAGTGTAATTTGTGTGTGTGTGTGTGTGTGTGTGTGTGTGTGTGTGTGTGTGTAATATATTAGTATAAAATAGGAGCACTCTGTGATCTAGTTGCTATGATAATAAAAGTGTGTTGTTGTTTTTTTTTATTTGGACCCCTGTAATAAATCATCCAAGACTTCAGTGGCAAACACACATCTAGAATAAAAAGAAACCTACTGTAGGGGATGTCTGACTTTCTTCCATTAATTGGGACATTATATATATTCAGGGTAGGGTTCGGGTGTGGTACAGACCCTATGAGGCCATTGACCCAAATTGTCAACATGGCACTATGCAGGCATGGCATGGGTTGAATCCACTTGTTTGCCTGAACACAACTTTGACTGGTAATCACTACATTGCAGTGCTAAGTGACAGTTTACAGACCCTCATGAGCTTCATGTACCCCTACAGCAATGGAACCAAGTTGTCCAGAATTGGATCGAGGATCATTCTGGAGAGTTGTGGGGAATGGTGTGACCACCATTTTTGTCTGACATGAACCCAATCGTGCATTTATTGGATGTGATGGAGAGGCCCATTCGTACCCAAGATCGTGCACCTACAAATCTCAGATGGCTGTGATATGCTTTCTAGTCTGCATGGGTGAACATGTCCGCAGAGGTCTTCTGTTCTTTTGTGGAATTGATGCCAGGTTAAGTTGCTTTATTCACTGGGCTAAAAGGGGTCCTACAACTATACTAGCAAACCTATCCCAAGACTTTTGGCACCTCAGTGTATATTCTTACTGTATTTGTAGAACTGTAAGGCAATCTTCATTAAAATATTCTTAAATAAATATTTTTGTTACTAAATAAACGATTTGTCAATGCATCAGTTAGGAGTGACGTGTTTCCATTGTTCCATTCATTATATATACTCCGCTACTCTGTGTTCCTATACTACATTATATTAAACAAGCAGTGTGCATACTACATTGCAAAAAGTACACAAAACTCACATATATATAATTTTTTTTTTTTTTTTAAACATTCCCCTTCTCTGGGAAAGCTTTTCACTTGATTTTAAAATCTATCTAATTGGATGCAAATTGACGAATTTAAACACTGATGATTGGCGATAAGGCCTGGATCGCAGTCTATACTCCAATTCTTCACAAAGAAGTATTTGAGTGTAGGGCCTTTTACAGACCAAATGAGCTTTCTACACCACACTCTGCAAACCATTTTGATGGATCATGATTTGGTCATGCAGTAAAAGATAGGGACTTCTCCCTAATTGTTGTAACAAATTTGAAATCCCACAGTTTCTAGAAGTTATTATATACTGTAGCAGGCCTGGCCAACCTGTGGCTCTCTAGCTGTTGTGAAGCTACACATCCCAGCATGCCCCTGACAAAGTTTTAGTATTCCCTAACGTTAAAACTGTAGCAATGCGTGCTCGAACTTTGTCGTTTCACAACAGATGGAGAGCCACGGGTTGGCCAGGCCTGTACTATATAACATTACCATTTATCTTCATTGAAACGAAGAGGACCAGGCTCATACATGAAAAGCAGACTCTGACCATAGCTGTTTCACAAGCTTTACAGTTTTCCATATGCCAGGAGAACACTTCCTGTGTACTGCAAAGTCCTTGGTGTTGAAGGGGGTCACCATTTACGGAGTGCGAAGGATAACCTAAATTCAGAGAGAAGTTGACTTTGTCCCTACATGTCACATACCAAATACTATTTTTTAATAAAAAGAGGGCTGTATTTTCACTCTTTCTGGTGAACTGCTATTATGGACATTGCAGCAGCCAAAATGTGTGACTACTTCAACTAGTAAGGTCTGAGTGTGGCCTAGGAGGAATATCCAAGGCTCTTTAGGGATCAGTGCTTCTAATATCCTGTACAGGAGACCATGATGCCAATGTGTTAAAGTCCCCCATACACTAGTGCGAAGTATCGCAAGCAGTACATCCCATGCTATAGCCCACCAACTCACCCGGCAGCTCTCGGGTCGCAATCGCATGCACGGGAATGCGCCTTGGATTGCTATCGCATGCAATATGGCACTTTTCTTGCGATCCGTCGCAACAATTAGTTGGAATCGCATTAAAAGTACCCATATTGCACTAACGCCCTAGGCGAGAAGAAGTGATAAAGTGGTCAGTCATAACGTAGCAGCCAGTCAGCTCCTACATGTTATTTTTCAAACCCAATTTGTAACTTGACTGTTAGGGGCTGACTGGCTGCGGCAACTTTATCAATTCACCAGGCTTGGTAAATCTGCTGCAGTATACTTCCAGTAGAAGGTCCTCGATCAAGGCCACCAGATGTGTAATATGGCACTGCAGTCCCCACAAATCCCAAGATGAATATCCAATTATTTTACTGTGTCAAGTTCATGAAAAACAAAAGCGCACTTTAGGAGGTACTTCATTAATGTTTGCCATCACATGAGACATGGTCGTACTGTACATATTTAGTAAAAAAAAAAAAAAAGATGTTTGAGACATTCTGGTTGTGTATATTGTGAGATCTTGGTACTTGTGTAGTTTCAGGGCGCCGTGTGTCTGCGTCCCCTTGCGGGTCTCGATTCGCTCTCCCACGCTGCGGGCTCGGTGGCTCACTATGCTCGTCACGCTATCTAAAATCAACTCCATGCCAACGTGGATAGTGGAGGTATGAACTATCCACGTTGGCATGGAGTTAAGTAACTTTATTTTAGATAGTTTGCCACGCCGTGAAACTACACAAGTACCGAGATCTTTTATATAAAGAGTTGTGTGCTGCAATTGTCAGTAGTTTTTATGTAGATATTTAAAGGATTAGTGTTGGAAACTACTTGCTATTTTCATATAGCCACTTCATCTGAATTAGTTCAGATTAGAATGAAATAGCATATATTTATTTGTGTATCTAAATATTGTATATAGATTTAAGTATCATGCGTAGGTAGAGATATTGGAATTATATAGTTTGCAGGAGGTTAAGTTGCCACTAAGGTTGCATTTTTATGTTGTGGATTGCAATCTTGCAATTCTGCTATGGGTGTGTGTAGCAGGCCTGATCTCCTGTCATCCTCCCAACATACCGCAGTGCAGAGGGATGGAGCACACAGCCTCTGTCCTGATTCCCCTCTCCTCATGACCTTCCCAGCCCCTGACAGCTTGCTGTGCTGTAAAGCAGCTCATGTGACTGCAGTAATCCGGAGCCAGTAAACAGCTGTGCAGGAACATAGCAGGATGAATCAAGCCTATTGTTCCGCACTGCAGATCTGTCTCTATTAGGCAGACACTTATCAGTGCTTTTTATGCTGTATATCACAAGAGACACTAAGTGCCCTGTAAGATTGTACCTGGTAGTGAGAGGATTGTATATAAACTATTTGGTTAATTGCTAGTGCACCAGGATCATGTTGTGGATATAGTCCGGCACTTCATCACCACTGTTACGGCTTAATTATTCATTAACTATTATATAGCACCAACCTATGCTGTTGATCTGTCCAGTAGGTAACCAAACACTAATAATACTAGACTGTAATAACAGGAGAAAGAGGTTAGAATGCCTTGCTCATAAGCTTACAATCTATTTGGAAATTGATAATGAGGGTAAAGGTGCATACACACTGTACGATTTTTCAACCAAAATGATGATCTTGGTCAAAATGTTGTTCAGTGTGTATGCTACAAATGACAATGCGTGGTCCCATGGGTTGTTCATCAAGTTTCATAGTAGACTGCAGGCAGCTCAGTTTACATACATGTTTTTTTTTTTTTTTTAATTTTATAGACTGTAGCTAGGTCATTCATCGTTAATCTTTTGTCAAATCGTTCAGTGTGTCTGCACCACATCTTTCGTCCAGGGCACTGGTGAAGTTCAAGGGAAATTGGTCACCAATGTCTTGGTGTCTATGCACCTTAAGCACTACACAATGCAAAGGCTCACATTGAGCCATATTATCGAGGCATTTAGCAATGCTGGCCTGGAGAGCACCGGAGAATCCGAAACTGGATCCGTTATGTCTGTGTTTTCTGGGAAACATGTATAGTACATTGAATATTACTTTATTGTATTCTGTACCCATGAGTGTAATGGGTGTACCTAGGAGTCCTGTCCAAGTGCTCAGTGATGCATTAGTTTGTATAATATAGGTAGCTTTGTAATATTCGTGCAAAAGATAGAACCATTCTGACAAAGCTGCTGATATGATAAATCCATTGCTGCAACTTTGCCAATGTGGAAGGGGCAGCAGATGGGAAAATTAGATGGAACTGGATATCCTGGGAATTTTTCTTCACATGGAGATGGATTATGATTCCTTTCTCTGTCTAGTTTATGGGCTACAGATCTTCCACTGTTAGTGAAAGGGATTTGGGCCACCATCAGATTCTACTTTGAGTTCCATGTGGATGGATGGCAACCATAGTTTTTAATACCTTTCCACAGGGAGAATAGTAACAAGCTCCTTCAAAATGTGAAGAGGTCTTCATTAGTTGCTCTCTTGGAATAGTTTTTGGAAAGTAATGCACTCATTTGTAATCCAATCTATATCTAGCTGGACCCAGTGGAATCAGCATGGAAACTAGCAATGATATACCAGCCTCATTTGTTCCAGTTTGTGTGTAGACAAGCTTCCTGCTAAATCAAACTGCATTTTGGCCTGGCTCCATTTAATAGCATAATATTATTATTGGTTGGTGTCCATTTTAGTTCTCACTACAACACACAAACTGTCAGACCACTAAGAGACAAGTAAGTGCAGTTGGATGATCAACACTGTTGGTCTGACTGCCTTGCCAGGCCCCAGTGGAGCCATGTAGTCTTGTATAGATTAATTTCCATCATCTATTTCTCTGCTCAGTGTATGTATGCCAATGTAGCCCAATACTGAGACTGCAACTTTTCTGTTAAATTATATGATCCCCTTAGGTGATACCTGAATGTGAATCGCGTGACTCTTATGTCAAGTGATTTATAGTACATAAAGTGCGAAGTCACGTGATGTAAAATGTTTAAGAATCTCAAAAAACTGTTCAGATGAGAATTTTTTTTATCTGCAGGTTGCGAAATGGTGACCGACATGTAAATCACGGCACCTTTACTTTATGTTAATCAGTTTAAAACCATTCCAGAGCATGCTTTTGTTAAGTCTTTTTGTTTCAGCATGTATCATCTGTAATGCAGACTGTTGCAGCACCTTATAATATTGATGAAATTGGGAGGGAAATTATCAGTGTGTGTTGGCGAGACGTGACTGTCTTTTAATAAAACTGAAAGGGTCTTAATCCCCACTTTGGATTATGAACATGTGCAGACTAGATTAGCCTAATCAAAGCCCCACGTCTGACCAGATGCATTGTCGGGACAATCACAAACCTGATTAAAACTTGTCAAGGGCTTAATCACTTCACGGTCTGTCCACTGAGCTTTAATACAAGTCAGTGTTGGCATTATTGCATTGTGAGCTGCCATTACTCTACCATCGAAGAGCAATGCTGGAATAAATAAGACATATTCGGAATTCTCTGCTTTTCAAAGATTATCAGTGTTTCCTAAATGTTTCCCTGACAAATTAATTTACATTACCTGATTTTAAGGTTTTTTATTTGCCATCTTCAACTATGTATGGTATTTGGTACGCTTTTTCTTAAGTGTACATTAAGAGCTTTTTGAGTCACTGAATTCTATGCAAATATTACATGGTCCTGTGTTCTACAATTAAACACAATAGTTTTTAAACAATAAAGGTATTACCGATTTTAAATACATTTCTGTTACACAAACCTTTTTTAATTGTTTTTAAAATGATCGATTACCATTGCTGACTGCAGTCACAACCTTCACCTTTTGGCATATTAAAAATAAGTAACCTGCATAGCTGGGGGTGGTATATTAGGTTGACCATGTCTAGTTTGACACACACAATGTCCACAGTGACATGAGGTGCTCACGTTTCTTGGTATCAGCACATGGCTCACCAATTTGTTTACCAGATGCCTCGCTGCGCCCTGTTCACTTTACTGGCCTTAGTCAGATTCCTCATCGATGGTAAAGTAAAATGAAGGAAATCTTCCCAAAATACATGTCAACCTTTTCACATCGACAATAGCCATATCGTCTTTTTGACCATGTAGACCATATGTGTCATACTTATTTATTTAACGTTCATACAAAGTAAAAACTATAAATCAGTAAGAATCTGAACTCCTTGTTTCTCCATGTGTTAGAAAATCACCCATGTACTACAGATAAATTCATGGTGGGTCCCGATGACCGATATTCTTGTGCATATGGTAAATGTTACCTGGAACTAAAGCTTTTCTGGTTTTAGCACTACTAGTTACTCCCCAGTGTCACGGTTGTATATACCATGTAGACATACTTCGCATATAATCAGCTGGATAATTGGAAAAGCGACCATTTGTTATGACTGTACCTGGGAATGATAGATGTACAGTCGCTAACACTAGTAAGTTGCTGGCTAGGTTGAACGGTGTGGAACGATCAGCCGATGCTGTCCTATTTTCGGGCCTGGGTTTGTGACCTGGCAAATTTAGGAGTTGTATATTTCAATGAGAACCTTTTACTAAAATCTATGGGCTCCTCTATTCTGTGCAACAATAGTGTACATTCTAGCACCCGCCAACTTTGAAAACCCATGCAGTTCCTCTTCCATGACTGGGGTGTCGCTGTCTGCTGTGGTGTTTCTAGCACAGGTCTGATTTACATATCAGTGCTGATATACAAACACACTGTGCTAGAAGCACTGCAGCAGACAGCGACACCCCAGGCAAGGAATAGTAACTGCATGGTTTTCAAAGATGGTGAGTGCTAGAATGAATACTAAACCATATATAAGACGATTCATTCTAATTGCCAGAAATAGGAGACCTCTCGGGCACCTCTGGAATGAACATTCCTGATGCTCCCAGTAAGTGATAGGCAGAATTGTCATGTTTATTTGTTCGTTGCATTAAGAATGTCCGCTGTCTAGATTGTGGATTCCTTTAGTAAATTGTTTTTTTATTTATTTTGTGGAACTATTATTAACTTTGATTTTGTTTTGTTATTCAGGTATAGTTCAGATCCCTGTCAGTATGTACCAGACGGTGGTCACCAGTCTGACACAGGGCAACGGACCTGTACAAGTTGCCATGGCACCGGTCACTGCAAGAATTTCTGATTCTACGGTCACAGTGGATGGGCAGGCAGTGGAGGTGGTTACATTGGAACAGTGACTATGTCGCCAAGGAGTTGTGATGTAATTTCTTGTCTCGCTCGTGATTCCCGTGTTTTCAGCCGGAGTGTTTATGGGCATCTGCAAACCTGGTCATTACTTGGATCCCTGTGACATTGTAGAGGTCTCCAGTATGCAAGACCAACTTTTTCTACCCCACCTTAACTAACCCTCAAAAAAACTTTTGGTTTTGCTCATGTACTGGTCTCGTTATTTTTCTTCAAGCATTTAATTTATTTCAATAAAATATGTCAAGTGCATTTGTTTGGGGCATTCACAGCAATGTGGAAAAAGACCTGGATGACCATTTGCTCCTCTTTGGACAGCTTTACTCCATCAATGTTAACTGGCAACATGACAAACAACTTTGTAAGCAAAGCGTTTACTGGTTTATTTGCCCAGTTGTTGGACTAAATGTTTCTATAAGGCTTAAAATCTATGAGACTGTTCCCTCCAACAACTAAGGCACAGCTGGTTATGCAGCAGGTTTACACAATGCAAGCAATGGCGGACATATTTAGAATATTGGATTGTATAAACAATCTCTTGGTCTCCAATTGCTGAATGTAAATCACACCATGCCCTTTCACCTACTGGCATTTTTGTGTACTTTTCCCAATTCTGGGTAAAAAGTTTAAGTATAATGCTAGGGTATTTGCTCATTCTAAATGTAATTTTAATTACAGGACCTTCACAGAGCATCTCAATCACACACTGTAGTAGTAGTAGTAAATGGTGGACCGTATGAACATTGCTCAGAGAGAATATGGTCAGAGTGATGCCTTGCAGTTGTTTAATACTTTTATCTACTGAGAGCGCTACTTAAAAGACATGTCTGTTACATAATCCTTGGATATAGACTTGAACATACAGGCAAATGTTCCCTGGCCATTGTACCGGTGGATAGAATATTAACCTGAGTCTATGAAGTAACATGGAGTACATTTGTGTGAGGGCCTCCGTGATCATTTTTATTTTACTATTGCTGCTGCTGGTATTCGATCAATGGCTATTTGTTGGTTTTTGTTTTTTTTATTGAAATTACATTAACCATCCATTTTCCATATCAACAATGTATAAACTTTTGGTTATTTAAATCTGTACTATTATGAGAGGTTGGAAATTATTTCCCTCATTGAAAAGGATGGCTTAAGTAATAAATATTGCAGTCATATTTCCCTTTATCAGAATAGTACACGGATGCCTACCCTCCTGGAATGGCCGGGAGGGTCCAAAAAAATTGGGCCGGCCTCCCGAAAAGGTGGGCAACCCATCTCCACCCCCTGTTCCAGGCTATCTCACCCCTGACCACGGCGTGTAAAAACCGGATTGGCCGATCGCCAATGAGGGGCCGGGGCAAAAGTGGCAGAATCGCGTCACTTTAGCCCCGGGTCTTAACAACGCCGCGCACACACAAGGCCCTCCAATTTAAAAAGCCGGCAACCCTGGAACAGTATACACTTAAAAAATGATCTGTACTATTTAAGGAGAGCTATAAAATATACTGCTAGTAATTTTCATACACTGTCCTGGCACCCTGAATGAAATGAGATGCATTGTTTATTATTTGTACATATACGTTATTGGTGAATAATTAGGTTTCTTGTCTCCTGCACTGCCAAAGAGATGCTTCATTTATAACGGATTAGGACCTTTTTTCTGTTGTGTATATATATTCGAGGATTTCCAGATTCTAAGGAACTGTTTGCCGAACTTACAGTAGCTTTCTCTCCCGGCCATGGGTATCCAGTTGATAGGTTTACATTGTCAAGGTTGACACACGTAAAAGTTTGACATGAAAAGGCAGATAAGTTTATGCGCTACAGTAATTGGGGTCTATGTCGATATTGACACACAAAAAAAATTAAAAAAAAAAAAAAATTTTTTTTGAAAATCCTCAGGTCTACCTTTTTTCGTGTCAACGTTTTTCATGTGAATTTATTTTGACAATGTTGACCTTTTGTGTGTTGAACTATTGACTTTCGGCCTAGACACTGCAGACTTCCATCCACACCCATGGCTGTGGCGACCTGCTTAGATTTATGTATGATCAGAGCATATTGCTAGTAAACACCAGCTCAAGAAATATGCTCTATAAGTTCTCTGTTACCCTTTCAACACAACCTATGTTTTTTTTGTCATGATTTTACTTCAGTGTCTGTTTTTATCTTTATTCTGTCTTTTAAAATTTTGAATCATGAATTTAGACTGTTGATAATAGTGATTTATTGTATAATGGTAATAAATGCAAGTTGTTTTAATACACCAACATCTCCCATCCATCAGCAGAAACTTGCTAGATAAAGTGTGATGCAATGTGAGGTCAGAGTCAGTGGGAGCCAATGTCCAGGCTAGACTTTTGTGATTTAAAGCTCACAATATTTCCGTGTGTGTTAAAATATACATACATGCAGACACTTAATATTGTATATTATGGTCCTAAAAAAAAAATACTACAGAATAATTGTGGTAACTTTTTAAAGGATACTTTTGGAGAAAAATCCCATCCATGCTTTGCTCTCATACCAACCCAGATAAGTTCTATCCTGTTTGAGCAAACTTTGTATGTTTGATGGGGGGGGGGGGGGGACACAGTGTTTTTTTTTTTTTGTTTTTTTTTATATATATATATATATATATATATATATATATATATAATTTCTTTTCATGCTGTTTCTGCCACTTCCTTGCTGCCTCCCATTTTGTGTGTGTCCTTGGAAATCTACCCTACTCCAGCGGATACAGCAGTGTGCAGGAGTGTTCTTGCCAGGGGTGCAGGAACGCTCTGTACCTCTCAGTACAGTACCTCTGGTGTTTTGTACATAAATGTTACCTGTATAGCAAATGTTTTTCTTTGTTTCATAAATGTATGTGGTTTAGGGAAACATTTTATATATAGGCTTATAGCTTGTACAACATTTTATGTTTTAACTGTATTAAAGATTTTCAATGGGTTTCAAACACAACTAATTGCAATAAGAAGAGCTACATGACCTGATTTCCAGTTTCCCACTCTCTCAGTGTGCGCTACATTGAGCAAATAAACTATTGAACATATCCGTGTGTGGTTTACTATCAGGGTGATCCTTAAATTGTGGGGGCATTGACATACTGGATCCAACTATAAGTAGTTTTATGTATAGGGCTGCCTGAGGAGTAAAAGGACAGAAGCTTTTGCTGCTTGTATTTTATACTTGTCTACTCTCCCACAATGTCCAGGAGGCTCACGGATTCCAGAAAACACTCAAAAGCACCTAAAAGCATATGGCTTCTAGCTTACAAGTAAATAGGGGCTTGATGACCGGGTTTATTGTGATTTGCATTATCGTGGTCTGGCTAATGGCGTAAAACAGTATTCCATGGCAAGGGGACACTGATGTTTGTGTCTTCACCACACCCCTGCATCTTGCAACTACACTTACCCATGCCAACCTGCCAGAGAGATCAAGCTAAAAGTAGGTGAGTATGTTGTACATCGGTACCATTTTACTTTATTATTCTCATAGCATGTCTGAACCTGGAGCTCACTTACAGAACCTGAAGGCACACATTTCCCAGGCTACGGCAGTAATGCTGCATTAATGGGTGATGGTATTTCCTCCTGCTGTGTGACAGGATGCCTGCACCTCCAATAGAGGCGCGTGCTTCGGTCTCTTGGTGCCCCAAATTTTGAATCTCCTTCCCGTGTAGGGAGTTAGAGTATAGGCTCCCAAACTGCCATAATGGTTATATTTCTTATGCAAACTTGTTTCCTTATACGTGTCAATAATGTGTCCTGTTCCCTGCATCAGCTGATTTATGTTGCTGTACATATTTGTGCAAATGATCCATTCCAGCTCCAGTGCATATTGGCCCTTGTAATTAGAAACCCAGTCAGAGGGCATCAAACTGCATGTTGGGAACAACAAGGTTCAAACCTCCCTACAGGACCCGTGAAAACCACCAGCACATTAGACTACACACCACGGTTCTGGGTATGGGCCAATCCTAAAGTACTGATATTCATGCATGCGGTTGGGACACTAATGCTGATTTGCATACACATAAGAATTGCTGCTGATGCATATACATCCTCAGATGTACAGATCGAATATTTTTGTTACTACATGTATTTTTTTCATTAATGTCTAAAAGTGATTGCGTTTCTCCACATTTATGTGGTTGGTTTAGAAATTACATTTTAAGTGCCTTTAGAGTATTGTTTAAATTGATTTCTAAAAAGTGATATCTGTTAACTTCTTACGCTACAGTATCCTCTTGAAACTACTCACCCTCACATACAAGCCATTTCTAAAGGGGCCTACACACAGGGAGATGTGCTGAGCGATACTAGATCGCTCAGCAACTTGTCATGTTGTGTGCTGAGCGATCTGTCAAGGGCCAGTGTACTTCGGCGGTGAGAACACTGGGCCTGACCGATTAATGTCCATCATGCTGGATATTAAAAGCCTGACCATAGCAACATGTCAGACCATGCATTGCTATGGCCTCTCTACACGTATCGATGTAGGGGCATTTTCAGTACTTATGTAGTATCTGGGCTGCTGATTTTTTGATTGTATGCCTTAATTTAAGGCATACAATCAGATGTGATGCGATATCGCATCGCATACGACGACCCGATTTTTCCATAGGATTCAATGTTAAAATGGACTGAGTCCATTTTAACATGGAATTCAATGGGAAAAAGGGGTCCTTTTCATACCCCTACTATCCAAGTGGGCATGGAGTTGGATATAAACCTGTAGCGAGCCACCGAGCCCGAAGCGTGGCGAGCGGACGGTATTTTGTGTCCCCTCGCGGGGCTCGCCACGCTTCGGGCTCGGTGGCTCGCTACAGGTTTATATCCAACTCCATGCCCACTTGGATAGTAGGGGTATGAAAAGGACCCCTTTTCCCATTGAATTCCATGTTGAAATGGACTCAGTCCATTTTAACATTGAATCCTATGGAAAAATCGGGTCCATCGCATCGCATGCGATATGGTCGGATGCGATGCGATGGACCCGATTTTTCCATAGGATTCAATCGCATCGCATCGCATGCGATATGGTCGGATGCGATGCGATGGACCCGTTTTCAAAATCGGCAGCCCAGTTACTACATAAGTACCGCATTTTCTAAGCGATCTAGTGCGATTGCTTAGAAAATGCCCCTAAATCGCTATGGGTGTAGGCACCCATAACTCATCTGCTCCCTACAGCTCCAAACTCATTTCCGTACACATTCCCTCCTGCCCACTCCAGTCAGCCACTGACCTTTACTTCTCCCCTACTCTTGTCACTGCGTCCTATGCCAATACCAAGATTTTTCCTGTGCTGCCCCCCCCCCCCCCCCCACTTTCACTGGGATGAGCTCCCTCACTTTTACTCTCCCTGACCTTGCAATGCTTCAAACATTCCCTGAAAACCAACCTGTTCATCAAAATGTACCCTACTGCATAATCTAGTACCAAGGCCACTCTCTCGACCTGCTGCCTCATGTCCTGGCCATCTCTGCCATGCTCACTCATTGGGTACATCTTGTGTTGCCGGTCTGTCACCCCTCCCTCTAAATTGTAAGCTTGTGAAGCAGGGCCCTCTTCCCTCCTGTTCTTACAGGACTCTTCTTGCATTTCCATTACAGTGCTCTTACTTTTACCCCTTTTCCTCTAGCAAATTCTACCTGGGTGTTTTGCTAGTGTGAACGGGTCCTTCTTCAAAAACACGGGAAGAGAGACCAGGGAATTCTACCCTGGTAGTTACCAGGGTAAAACCCAGTAATGACACGTGTCTGAGCGTGTTGGGTTTTTATATCTGGATAACGCTCTGAGGGCGGTTCTTCAGGGGCATCTGAAGATGAGGTCATCCTTTGGAGAGACGCTGGGAGACACTGACCACAAGCAGGCATCTCTGCAATGCTGGGCACTAGCAGCCATCACAGCAGCTTCCCTCCAATAACACTGGGCACAAGCGGGTATTTCAACAGCAAAACAAGTCTAGCCAAAGTTGGACAGACAGTGAGAGAAAACCTACTTAATATTTGGGGAGAGGAAGAAATTAGAAGGCAGATGACGGGAACAGTAAAGGATACTGTTGTGTACAAGAACATCCCTTATGCTGGCAGACAGGCATAACAAAAACACAGCAGCAAGTGGTCAACAAATTGAAGGCACTATGCAAACAATTTACGTAAACACACGACCATAATCACAAGAAAAGTGGCGCAGGACGTATTGATTGGCCATATTATGAGCTATGCTACAGTTCTTTGGCAATAGTGCCCTAACTAATACCATCGCACTATCATCATCCAGCTGTGCCAATAGCCAGATGTCAATAGAGGAGGACCATGCGGAAACACAGCACAGCCTCCCCAGCTCACAATGTGGACCACCATTCCCGCTGCTTATATCTGACTACAGTTTGGAAGAGTCAAGCATCAGCGCTGCAAATAAGGAGGTAGTGGGTTCTCTGGTGGAGACTTCACAGGCACCCAAGCCCACAACTTTGCGCTCCAATAGTACAGTAAGTTTGAAATTTGCACACACACACACAGCCTGCAGTGGTGTCAAAACTATTGCCCTTTTATCTCCTTTGGTACTACACATCCTAGCATGATGTGTCACAGTTGCAGCAGTAGTCCATACGTAATACAAAAACTATGTTAAGACTTGCTGGGATGTGTGTAGATAAGCGGCAACCTAGAACAATATTACATCCCACACAATGACTTAAAAATACCTTTAAACTGTTTGGGAAAAAGGATAGAAAACATAATGGGTAATGTTGCAGTATAGCTAGTGTGCACGTGGCGAAAGGCCACAAACACGTGTTTGCTAAACTCTGCAATGTTTATATATGCTCAGTGTGTAACAAATCATTTTTTATCCCTTTCACAGTCTATAAAATTCCCAAAAGAAAGCCGAAACCAGACAGAACAGAACAATCGGTCAGAGCAATGACAATGATTATTGAGGATCATCTGCGTGAGGCGGATAGCGATTGGAACTCTCATGAAGATGCAAGAATTGCCAGATTTTTGGCATCTGAAAAAAAAATGCATGATTCATTTATGACACAGATAGCGGCCATGCATGAGAGGCAGATGTCATTTTTGGAGTGTATGTTTAGCCATATGCAAAGTAACAATAACAATATCCAAGCAACACAACAAGACCACAGACAAGTGCCATATGGGCAGTACAACTATGACGATACTCCATATCCTAATACATCAACCCGCAACCCGAACAATATTGGGTTTATAGGCAATTGCCTTAAGTAAGGCCTGTTGTTGCTAGAGCAATGTTTGTTTTTTACATTTGCAGGTTAGACTAGTTAGGTTTCAGCACAATATAGCTAGAAAGGCCAAAGTCGGGCCATTTGGTACAAAATAATCTTTTGCCACTTTTTTTTTTTTTTAAGGATAATATGTATATATATATATATACATACATACATACATACATACATACAGTGTAGAGGACGGCAGCACTCGCAGAAAAGAAACACAACCAGGCATGATTAACCGACGTTTTGTGGCTGGTGACGCTACTTTATCAAGGTGCCAATTTATATATATATATATATATACATATACACATATACACAGTGCTATTTTTGAAGGAAAACAGGTTCAGGAACTGTGGGCGGTGCAGAAAGTGGGTGGTGATGTGGGTGGAGCGACCAAAGGGGTGGGGCATCAATTGTAGCATAAACCTTTTTTTTAACACATAATGCCCTCAGCAGTGCTTTATATACACAATGCCCACAGCAGTGCCATATATACACGTAATGCCATATAAATATAATACACAATGCCCCCCCAGCAGTACCAGATAAACAAGCCAGTAGTGCAAGTCTAAAAAAATACTCAGCGGTAACAAAGGCATGCGCCCAATAGTGCCAGATACACATATGCCCCCCAATAGTGCAGTGCCAGATACACATATGCCCCCAATAGTGCCAGATACACATATGCCCCAATAGTGCAGTGCTAGGTACACATATGCCCCCAATAGTGCCATGCCAGATACACATATGCCCCCAATAGTGCCGTGCCAGATACACATATGTTCCAAATAGTGCCCTGCCAGATACACATATGCACCCCACAGTGCCAGATACACATATGCTTCCACGTTGCGAGATTTGGCAAGAGTTTTAAGAACAAAATAACTAGGCTTGCTAATACTTAATCAGTAAGTCTTGTTTAGGAGATTGCTTGGGAAATAGAAGGAAAATTAAAACCTCATCAGCATAGGACAACAGCATGTGAAAATATATCCAATGAGAACTCAACAGAACATGATCTCATAGGCTGTGTAGCCTATTTTGTCATTTCTATTGGTAGTGTATCTAAAGGCTTACTAGTCAGGAAAATGAAAACTAATCCTGTGTATGCACTATCCAGTATCATGTTTGTTCGTCGGGAGGCTTTCCACCTAGCAACAGCTGGTGGGTTAGGGTGCAAGGCTCCCAACATACGCTGGGACAGCATAGTGAAAGAAGAACTTCCCACAGCCAGGGACGCAGGGAGCTTAGCTGACTAGTGCATAGCAGGTCATGCAAGTGCACTCTGGTCACATGCACCTGCTGTATATAAGGCTAAGCCCCACCCCTGAGGTCAGATTTTACCTCAGCGCTGCAGGATGGAGGAAACTGTGTCTGCCACAGACAAACTAATAAGAACCCCATCCCTCAGCAAAACAGACAACCCTCCAAACATTTAATGGCTGTGGCTGCTTATACCTGCTCTTCTTCTCAAAATGAGATATTATTTAAGAGGAGAACGTTCTTTTTACCTGTCAGGTCAGAGGACAGCAGGGAAATTTTTGCACAGAAACGAGAGCCCAGTCAGGCATTCACCTCTTCCACTGCCTATTCTCACAGAGTGTTTTGAAAAGGAGAGCCCAGTCAGGCAGAGTCTCCTCCTTCCCTGCCTATTCTCACAGGGTGTTGTGGAATAGAGAGCCCAGTCAGGCAGAGTCTCCTCCTCCCCCTGCCTATTCTCACAGAGTGTTGTGGAAAGGAGAGCCCAGTCAGGCAGAGTCTCCTCCTCCCCTGCCTATTCTCACAGAGTGTTGTGGAATGGAGATCCCAGTCAGGCAGTGTTCTCCTCCCCTGGCATAGGAAGTAGGGGGGAAGTGGAGTCACAATACGAGATTTTAGGATAGTCCCCAGTGTCAGTAGCATCAGAGAGGTTGAGGAGAATGAGCAGAGAGTAGTGGCCATTTGATTCTGCATCAAGGAAGCCATTGTTGATAATCAAGGGCATGTTCTGTGGAGGGAAGATGATAAAAGTCACAATGAAAGGGGTCAAGTAGTGAGCAGGAGGAAAAGAGCCAGTTATAGACAATCTGCTCAAAGAATTTGGAAGCAAAGGTAAGGAGAGCGATGGGGCTTTACCCATCCACTAGTTCGATATTGGTACTTTTTATGTGATTCTTATGAATAGTTGCGATGAATCGCATGAAAAGTGTCACATTGCATGCCCTTTTCCTGCAATTGTAGTGCAAGGCGCATCGCAGTTGCAGATCTCATGGGCTGCCATGAATATTTCTCACATCCCAGTACCCTGTGAAATTGGCAAGCTGGAGGTGTGAAGACTGGATTAGAGCCATGACTTCATCTCCTGTTACTGGAGAGAGGGAAGTTAGAGTTGGTAAAATGGTTGAGTAAAGACCAGCTGGGAAAGAAGGAGATGGGGTAACAAGGGTCTGATGGGATGTGATGTCTGATGTATAATTTCAGTTTTAGAATCAAAGTGAGTGTCAAAGTCAAGAGCAGAGAGTGAGAAGAGGATATGGGGTGTAGAGAGTTAAAAATGGGATAAGACAAAATGGTTGGAGGGCTTGGAAGAGATAAGGATCTTCAAATTATTCTTGATAAAATAGGAAGTTGTCAGCTTGTTTAAGTCAAGAGAATTTCAAACAAACAAAATTATAAATGCGCCCAGATAAAAAGTTAGCATTTTGTTACCTTTCCTGAGTTTGACACAAGTGTGAGGTATGACCATCTCTGCAAACACAACAAATGCGCCTCTCTCTCTCTCTCTGTGCAGAATAATATGTGTCAGGAATATGATGAGAGGTGCAGCGTCATTGTGAGTACAAAAAATACTGAAATTGCAACACACAGTGCACACTCAATGCAGTAAATGTCCAGAGAGTAACGTTTGGAATGTGTTAAACTATTAGAACTAGAGGCAAAAGTAATTTTTTATTCTAAAGATAACTCTAAAAAAATTTTGGTCAGATTTCTCAAACTGAGTAACAAACCTACTTTTATTATTCAAAACCAGTACTGTAATCTTGCTTTTAATTCATAGTCAAAGCACATTTACCTATTTATCTTAGATGCATTTGACCAATTAGACACACCCTGGCTCAGGGTCTGAGTACCTGCAAGTCAAGTCCATTAACACAGATGAATCTACTATGATTGTTCGACAGTCATCATGGCTACAATTATACCGCTTTCAGACCAGCCAAAATTCCCAGGTTGGCCCCGGGAAGAACCCGCGACTAGCACTGGTGTGCAAATTCCCAGGAAAATTTGCCAGGATTTTGACCCTGCTAGCTAACAGGGTTGCTCCTGCGACCAGCCTGGGTTATTGGCTGGTGTGAAAGGTTCTTACCCGGGTCCGGGCAACGGGTGGTGGGGTCCGGGCAGCGGGTTCCAGACTGTGGGGATCCAGGCAGCGGTGGCTGGGTGCTTCTATTTGCCTAGAGCAGGATGGGAAGTGCCACTGAATTAGAAAACATTTTGAAAAGACTGGCCGGACGCTCTTAGCCAATCAACGTCCAGCAAGTCTTTTCAATATGTTTTCAAATCCAGCGCTTCCCACCCCGCTGCCCGGCAAATAGCGCTAGAAGCGCCAAGCCACCATTGCCCGGATCCCCGCAGTCTTGACCCTGCTGCCCGGACACCGCTGCCCTCTCACACTAGAAAATGCTTGATGCGGGGACTATTTTCTCGGGTAAGTCCCTGCATTTTCTGGTGTGAAAGGGGTATTAGATTGAACATGTACTGTGGTCACATCTACACTCTTTATCCGAACCCCAGTCCAGCCTGACCTGTCATGTTGTAGGGAGTAACAAAACTTGCCTCAGAAAATATGCATATCCAAAAAGGCTGTGATTGCATAATTAAGAAAGTGTGAATGAGATCTATAATGCACAACTATTAAAATGAATGTACGTGTCAGTTGTGTTGACATGCATCACATGCATCGGAATGAAACAATTCTTATCTAAATCAAACAACACATCATAAAACACAAGATAACTGTGTGTAAAGCTGTACTGTGGTGATGCCAATGTGCACATAGCCGTAAACTGAGATTGCCGGCTTCATTTTTTAGAATATGCTGTTTGAAGCTACATGTCACGAAAAACGCAACCTGGTGTTTTCCCAGCTGTCCGTCCATGTAAGATTGTGAGACAAAGGCTCTGCAGATCCTGGCAGGTGATATACAGAGAGGAAGTATTCACCTGCTCTAGAAAGCCAATGAACAGAAATGTTCAATGTTGACAGACCTATCTATGTAGTTGAGAATGACACACACAGACCTCTGTGCCTTTACGTAAGAACCTCATTGAACTCAATGTTATTGAAATTAGGTAGACAGCTGCAGAGAGTAGAGTTGACGAAAAGTTTATAGGAACAGAAAAGATTGGAAGAATTTAAATGCTTAATTAAAAAATAATAAATAGATGAGTTAGATGTATGGAAATGTAGCAATGTTACGGTACTATTTTAAAAGATCACTACTCTGGGCCTTGAGAGGTTAATGTACTACTCTGCATGGACATACCCTCCATCATATTTAGGGCGGTAGTCAATGTCCGACAGGGGGAGAAGCGGCTGCCGCCTAATCAATGCTGCCGTTTCCGACAGCATTGAAGACGGATTCTGATTAAACAGATCCGACTTTAATGTAAGTCAGATCTGTTTTGTCGGAAATGGCCATGGATTGTTGAATTTACGGACGTTTCCCAAAAATCCATGGCCGTTTTCACCGACACTGCCACTTTTTGACACTCATCAGGCGGAATATTGAATTTCAGACGTTCTGACAGTTGGAATCCCGGATTGAAAACCCCCTTAATGCTTAAAAATAAAAAAAAATAAGAAAGAAAAGTCAAAGGGAAAAGTACAATTTCCATGCTGCTCTAGACTAGTTGAACATAAAATCTTGGCTGTCAGAATCCCAATGCTGAGAATTCTGGTGGCTTCTGGGTAAGTATGTAAAGCCTACCCCTAACATTATCACACACATAGGCATGCGCATATAGAGTGTTAGGGGTGCCCGCCCTTATAAACACCTCCCTGCCGCTAGCAACCAGCAATACCTTTTACCAAAGACTTTTGCTTTTTAGAACTGTATTCTATTAAAAGAAGAGCCCATCATTCAATTATGTGTGTTTTGCATTGTTACTTGTACTAGACCATTGTCATATCACTACATACCTGTGTCATCCATATATGTTTTTGACTTTATTTGCATGAACTGTTACAGAGAGTAATAAGGCAGGAGATTATGCTGTGGTAAGAGACTTTTATATTGTAGTGAGTGCCAATAGATGATGGTAGACATGCCTGATTGGTGGTGTTAGACGCACCCAATGGGTGTTGTTAGACATGCACAATAGATGGTGCACCCCCTAACAAAATGTGCTGCGCACACCTATGATTACACACACACACACACGCACCCCTCCCAAGTTACTGCCCAGATATGCCCCTGGAAACTTAATGGATCTTCATGCAGTTACGATCTATGTCTCCTAACAGTAAACACTGGACACATGCGTAGAGGTAAAACATTGGGTGCTTGTAGCTGATGCATTACATTTGTCCACCTTTGATTCATCTCCAGATAAAGAATAAAAAGACAGATGCTATAGAAGACAATTCTGTCACTATAAGATAGAGCTCTTGAGTACAGCGCAAATGCTGAGTAAAATAATAACCACACAGTGGAGTCTCTTAACAATGGGCGCTCCGGTACTTACAAACCCCCCCCCCCGGGGGGGGGGAATGCTGGTAATTGCGCTGGGGGGGTTGGCAGGGGGTGTCGGGGTTAATGCGGCAGCAGCCGCCTAGTCGCTCCGGGGTGGGGGGGGGGGGGAATTGCCACCGCCGGTTCCACTCACCTCCATCCGGGGGGGGGGGACCTGCTTCAAACTGCCGCCCTAGTGACCGGCACCCTAGAGCTGCCTAGTGATGGCGCCGGCCCTGCCAATTACACATAAGGCCACATGCCGTAATGCCCATTACACATTGTGCTACATACTATATAACAAACCGTAATGCTCATTACATATTTTACACATAAGTGCCGCTTACCTACATGCTCATTGCTAGGGGGTTCTTGCTCAATGCCAGGGGCTTCATGCTCGATGCCAGGGGCTTCATTTTCGATGCCAAGGGGGCTTCATTCTCCTTACATGCTTGTTGCCAAGAGGGAGTTAAATGCTCACTGAAAAGGGGGAGTGAAATTGCTTGTTACCAGGGGAGGGGGGCGGGGATTGCTCATTGCCATGGGGGAATACATGCTTGTTGCCAAGAGGGAGTGAATTGCTCATTGCCGAGGGAGAGTTAAATGCTCATTGCAAATGGGGAGTGAATTTGCTTGTTGCCAAGGGGGGGGGGGGGGGGGATCGCTCATTTCCAAGGCGGAGTGAGATTGCTTGATGCAAAGGGGGAGGGAATTGCTTGTTGCCAAGGGGTAGTGAGATTTTAAAGAAATTACAGCTGGGCAGAGAGAGCGGTGCGCTGCCTGGCTGTATAGTCTAAGCAGGTCTGTCAATATTTTCAATTCTCCCGCTGTACCATGAGCCAATAGGAGCTTGCGGTCCGGCAGCTAATCAAGAGCGGCATCGGTGTTATTGGTGGCCACTCCTGATTGGCTGCCGGACTGCAAGCTGCTATTGGCTAGCGGTTCAGTGGGAGAATTTAAAATATCAACGGACCTGCTTAGACTATACAGTGCACAGCTCTCTCTGCCCGGCTGTCATTTCTTTAAATTGTGTGCGGCCAGCGGTCTAATGGGTGGTCCGGTGCACCCCTGGACCACCCTTTAGATTTTCCTATGAATGTGCCTGATTTAAAGATGGATGCTATAACAACAGCAGACTGCTACAATATATAAAAGCAACAGGAGACATCTGTAGTTGAAAGACAACACTGTTTTCTTTTGTGATCCACTGCTGTGACAGTGTGAATTACCAAACAAGCTCTGCTTGAGCACCCCCAGAAAACGGCAAGCCCATTTTTTTTTGTGCTGCCAATCACCAAGGCCAAACACCAGAAGTATGTCACTCATGTTACGGGTTTTGGGACACTGCAAGTGACATCATCTTTCATTATCAGTGCCATAACTATGGCGGTGCAAGGTGTGCAATCACCCAGTACACACTGGGTATTCATCGATAGGTCAACAGTGCCTAGGTTGAAAGTCATTAGATCGACCCCTACTGGTTCACATGAAAAAGATTGACATGGTCTAGGTCAACTATGACAAAAGTATTGAAACAAGAATATAATAGTGTGCCAAGCACAGCGTGACACCATGTCCGAAGCATGGAGAACGCAGCGAGCGGTGTCCATGTTGACATAGATACCAAACAACATGTGAAAACTTGTGTGTCGTCCTTTTCCTATGTCAACCATTTCCATGTCGACTGCGAACTAGGCCATGTCGACTTTTTTACCTGTTGACCAAAAGTACTCTGACTGTCCAGCTTGTATAAAAACAAAAAAAGAAAGCAGGGAATCAGGGAATCACATTAGTGAGAGGCTAAAGGTGCGCAGAAAGTAGACGATAAAAGTGAATGATGCGCACGATAACGATTTTGTTAACAATATCATTGTGCATATCGTATATTGTCTATGCACTATATGGTTATTGTTGCGTTGGCCCATTTTACCACCACCATCACCACCGTTGTTTATCACCGCTATGTATACACTTGCCAATGCCAACTACCCGCCGCTGCTGATATCACTGGGTACACACATTGTATAGTGTTTACCCAGTTTGAGGCGTTAATAAGAAATAAATAAAAGTTATTTATTACAAAGTTTTGCACATGTGAAAGATGTGAATTAAAATGCTGGAAGGAGTAGTATTAATAAAAAAAATATTTAAAAGTGATTAATTAGATTATTATAGTGAACGATCACAAAGCAGACCAGCCACACCAACACAGGGGCACTGTACAAACTTGTAGACAGGCGCGTAGTCAGAACTTTGTGGACCCAATGTTTTAAAGGAGCTCTTGTCCTAATACTTCCAGAGAGACATCTCTGCAGCATGTTTGGCCTATAATAGTATCATTTTCTGAACCAATGTAGAGAGTGCCATAGCTATTATTGTTGTTACACAGACAACAAGGTGCACACTGCAGAAATCACTTCCCTTCGTCACCCAGGGAGTGGGTGAGCGGAAAGCGTTGCTGGGTAGGTGGAGAGAATGGGGCATAAAAGAGAGAGTATTTACATTGGATGTTTGTTTGTATGTTACTTGAACTTGTGCATTAAAGCACTGAAACATTGATATACAAAATGGTTTTTTAGTTAGGAAACGTGTGTGTGTGTGTATGAGTCTATAATTTGGTCCTTTAACTGTAGTGGAACGTTGCAAGGCATCGCCTTAAATTGTGGGCAGGACCATGGTGATGCCCTGATAGCTTTGGCCCCCTATTATGTTCACATAAAGAAGGGCACTTGTGTATTTTGGCGGCGCCCACGATGAGGATCGGGTCCATCGTGTGTGAAAAATCGGGTCCATCGCGTCCATCGTGTCGCGTCGTGTGCATTAACATGGCACACGACGCGACCGACGCGATGGACCTGATTTCTCCATAGGCTTCAATGTTAAAATATTTTAACATTGAAATCGTGTCGGTCGCGTCGGTCTTGTGCCATTATAATGGCACAAGATAAGATGGACTTGATAAAGTCCATTTTACATGGAATAAAATGGGAAATGGGCCAATATGGCCCATTTTTCATTGTATATGTCCCCGTCATGTCCAAATATAACTGCCCCCCCATTGTGAGCGGCACCCCAGTATTGACGTCAACCCGAAGCGTGGCGAGCGCAGCGGTGCGCGTCCTCCGACCTTTTCATACCCCTACTATCCACGTCGGCGTGGAGTTGAGAATAGAATAGTGTGGCGAGCGCAGCGAGCCACCGAGCCCGAAGCGTGGCGAGCGCAGCGAGCCCCGCGAGGGGACGCGGATACCTTCACAGGTAAACGCGTCCCTTCGCAGACTTCACAGGTGTCCGCGTGGCCACGGACACCTGTGAAGCCCGCGTGGGGACGCGGATACCTGTGAAGGTATCCGCGTCCCCTCGCGGGGCTCGCCACACTATTCTATTCTCAACTCCACGCCGACGTGGATAGTAGGGGTATGAAAAGGTCGGAGGACGCGTACCGCCGCCCCTCGCGGGCTCGCTACGCTCGCCACGCTTCGGGTTGGCGTCAATACTGGGGTGTCGCTGACAATGGGGGGCATTTATATTTGGACATGACGGGGCCATATACAATGAGAAATGGGCCATATTGGCCCATTTCCCATTGTTTTCTATGTTAGATGGATTTTAACAACTACATTTGATCTTGTGCCAATATAATGGCACAAGTCCGACGCGACCGACAGTATTTCAATGTTAAAAATATTTTAACATTGAAGCCTATGGAGAAATCGTGTCGGTCGCGTCGGTCGCGTCGTGTGCCTTAACTTTAAGGCACAGGACGCGACGCGATGGACCCGATTTCTCCATCGGGTTCAATGTTAAAAATATTTTAACATTGAAGCCTATGGAGAAATCGGGTCCATCGCGTCGCGTCCTGTGCCTTAAAGTTAAGGCACACGATGCCCACGACGGGCGCCGCCAAAATACACAAGTACCTAAAGAAGTGCATATTTAGGGTCCTAGAAGGTGGAAGCATTGCTAGGCCTCATTCCCCCCAACCTGGTATAGACTGCATCCCCTGTTGTTCCACCGCTGGCCTCTCCTCTTTTAAACTGCCACACCTCAGGACTCCATTTCACCTGGTTTAAAACTGCCACAGAACCTGTGTAATTAATATGTGTCCCGGATTAAAGGGATGAGTTGGTCACCCTACCAAAATGATCCAATTTAGATTCAATCTAGACCTGGCGTAGCCAACTCCAGTCCTCGAGAGCTACCAACAGTTAATGTTTTCCAGATCTCCTCACAGAGGGGGTTATTCTAGTCCATTCTTTCTGACAAAATCCTTCTTAGATGGACAAAACCATATGCACTGCGGGTGGGGCAGATGTAACTTGTGCAGAGAGAATTAGATTTGGGTGGGGTTTTTCTTCAAAGTGAGATCTATATTGAAGTGTAAAATCATGCAGTCAGTATTTTCCCTGCACAGAAACAAAATAACTCACCCAAATCTAATTATCTCTGCACATGTTACATCTGCCCCCTGCAGTGCACATGGTTTTGTCCATCTAAGTAGGATTTTGTCAGAAAGAGTGAACTAGAATAAACCCCAGAATCACAAGTGAAGTACTTAGCTCCACCTGTGGATATTTTAAAATGTGTTAGTGAGTAACGAGTGCACCTGTGCAGCAGCTAGGTTGTCTGGAAAATGTGAACTGTTGGTAGCTCTCGAGGACTGGAGTTGGCTACCACTGATTTAGACCGATTGTATGTAAATTGGGCATGTTTTGGGCCATTTCCGAGCATTTCAGATCTGATCCTAATCTGATGCGGGGTCCCACGGTTGTTTGAAGTGGATACGGGTCGCGATCAGATGGGATGCAGTTCGTGAGTGTGTTGTAAACTCCACCAGATCGGGAGCATGTTGTACGATCGTCTTACGACCCGCTCATGATCTGCATCGCTCTGGTTTGTATGTAAGTGTATAAGTAACTCTCTCCTTTGCATCACATAATCTATGGTATGTTGAAATTCAATTTGCTGCACTAAAATCACTGATGTTCTCCAATGTTATCCCTCCTTATGCAGGTTTTCTTTCAGACTATATATTGGTTTGGGCTGCATCTGTAACTTTCATTTTCTATACTGTATAACAGTTATTGCCATTATTATTTTCCAAGGCTGTTATGATACAATATGTGCTTCAACATGCCAGTCTGATGGGGAGGGGGCAGGGAGTTTTCTTGTCAACAGATGAATGGTGACTTTAATCTTCACTAATCGCTATTAAATGAGAGGGTCAGGCCCACCTGCTGGCTTCCACCTTCTGCTCATTGTAGAACTCTGTTTAATCCAGAGTCGGGTTTAAATAGCCGAGGAACAAAGCTAAGTAATGTGCACCACAAGCGTGGCAGGGAGGGAGCATGATCTGAGAGCGACACCCTGATACCAATGAATCTTTAATGGCTTCATCATAAAACCTGCCTAACGTAGGGACTGAATGCCGGCACTGAGAAATGACTCCCTAGAAAATGTGGATCATTCTATCTGCTCATGCGTTTGTGCTACCTGTTTACAAACATGTGGGCCGATTCAGACCTGTTTGCTGGGCCACGTATATTTGCAGCCTAGTGAGCAGGAAAATGCTGCCCGCACCCCTTCGCAAATAAAAGTCAGTCTAGGTGTTCGCTCTGGGGGTTTGCATATGCACATATTCGCGCATGCGCAAGCCCCAAATTTTTGGACAAAAGAGCGGGCCTGAATAACCCCCATGTTGTAAACAATTAAATATTTTGGAGTATATTGTTATGTTTTTGTACTTGTGAGATGATTTATTCAAATGATTTGATACATTGTTGTTAAAGGCAATGTCCTATGTAGTTAATAGGGGGGGGGGGGGGGGATTTACTAAGATGGGAATTAGACTTCACATGTGATGTTGCTATGGGCAACCAATCAGATCCTGTCTACTATCTTCTAGTCCAGGGGTAGCCAACTCCAGTCCCCGAGAGCTACCAACAGTTAATGTTTTCCAGATCTCCTCACAGAATCGCAAGTGAAGTAAATAGCTTCTTTGAAAATGTGTCAGCTAGTAATGAGTGCACCTGTGCAGCAGCTAGGTTGTCTGGAAAATGTGAGCTGTTGGTAGCTCTCGAGAACCGTAGTTGGCTACCACTGCTCTAGAGGGTGCTAAATAAATAAAAAGTAGATTCTGATTGGTTGCCCATAACAACATCACATGTGAACTCTTATTCCCATCTTAGTAAATTTCCCCCAGTGACTCTTATTTAGGAACAAGAAATGCTGAGATGTTTAGTTTAGCTAAAGATCATGTAAATTGTGTTTCATACTATCTACAATTATTCTGACCGAAAGGGTAGGGGAAGAAATTAGTTGATTCCTTATTAAAGCCTACATTTTCTATAAATCAGTACCGGTATAACTCTTAATCCAAGCTGAGTTTAAGTAGAGACAAGGGGATGTATTTGGCATCACAACTTACAAAATGCTGACAGAAGTCTGGAGTCTGGCATCAGAATCCAGAAACCTGTGAGAATTTCAGTGTTGACGGATTAGCAATAGGCTGCTTGCTGGTGGGGTTAGGCTGCGGGAAGAGATGGATATGGTTAGGCTGCAGGAATGGAGGGTTAGACTGCACTGGATGGGGAGGTTAAGGGTAGGGTTATCTCACTTATGCTGCTTTCAGACTGCAAAACTGGCTTTGACCAGGTATTTTGAAACGTTTCTAAAAACGGGTCTGCCAGGTAAAACCCCTTTCACACTGCATCTCTTAAACGGGATATTACGGTTTAAGTGCCGCTTTTTGACACTGGCAGACCCGTTTTTGGAAACTTTCCAAATACAGGATCAAAGCCAGTGCGGTCTTCAGCAAAACCCCCCCCAGTAACACGCTGGCAGCGTGTTACATTTAAACCAAACCCCCCCCCAATGTGTTTAAGAAGCCCCCCGTGCAGCCGGTACCTCATGCCTTGCGTATCCCGGCTGTGCAGACTCCGGCTGCTTATAAAAAAAGTGACTTTCGGAAAATGGCTGCCCCCATACCAAAGACAGTTTTTTCAAACAGTCTTTCCTATGGGGCAGCCGTTTTCCGAAAGTCTCTTTTTTTTATAAGCAGCAGGAGCTGACAGCCGGGATAGTAAGGCACGACGTACCGGCGCATGGGGGTTTTCTTAAACACATTGGGGGGGTCCCCTCTGAGCCAGGTCCCCTCTGCGCTGGTCCCTCTGAGCCAGCGCAGTGCATATTTAATGAGCCGGCCGCTAATTACATATGCACATATGTAATTAACGGCTAATTACATATGCGCATATGTAATTAGTGGCCGGCTCATTAAATATGCAGGCACTGGGGACCAATAGTGCTCACTGCTGAGTGGGTACCGTTTCAGACCCATTCAGACCGCAAAAAAAAAAAACGGGTCTGAAACGTGTAGGACCCTGCTTTTTTACCGTGTTAAAATACTGATTATTTTAAAACGGTAAATTCACGCTGGACCTTTCAGACCGCACATATTACCGTTTTGAAACGGTAAAGAAACGGCAATATACCGTTTAATTTGTGCGGTCTGAAAGGGGCATTACTGACAAAGTGTCAGGAGTATGACTTTGCCTCACAGCACTGAGGTCATGGGTTTGATTCCCACCGTGGCCATATCGGTGCAGAGTTTGTATATTCTTCCCGTACTTGCGTGGGTTTCCTCCGGGTACTCCGGTTTCCGCCCACAATCCAAAAATATACTGGTAGGTTAATTGGCTGCCAACAAATTAACCCTAGAATGTCTGTGTGTGCGTGTATATGTGGTAGGGAATATAGATTGTAAGCTCCACTGGGGCAGGGACTGATGTGAATGTTCAAATATTCTCTGTAAAGCGCCGCGGAATGTGTATGCGCTATAACACACCGCTCCTGACTCAATGTACTCGATAGCTTGTTTGTGTTGATGAATTCCACATCCACTGCTGAGATTTAGCAACTATGATGCATTTTTTGTGTGTGTTTGTGTGTGTTGTACTGTGTTTTTGTGTGTGTGTTGTAATGTATGTTGGTGTGTCTTATACTGTGTGTGGTGTGTTATGTATGTGTTGTGTTTATCTGTCCAATGTGTAAGTTTGTGAGGTGCGCTACATATATATGTGTGTGTAGTGGGCTGTGTATATCTGTTCGATGTTTAAATGTGTGTGCTTGTGTATCTGTGCAGTGTTTAAGTATGTGTGTGTTGTGTGTTTGTGTGTTGTACTGTTTTTGGGTGTGTGTTGTAGTGAATGTGGGTGTGTGCTGTACTGTGAGTGGTGTGTTATGTGTATCTGTCCAATGTGTAAGTGTGAGAGGTACGCTACATGTATATGTGTGTAGTGTGCTTTGTGTATCTGTGCAATGTTTAAGTGTGTGTGTTCTGTGTGTTTCTGTATCTGTGCAATGTGTACATGTGTGTTTTGTATGGTATATGTATATCCCAAATTATTCCTAATTGTTGAAAGTCTCCACCATAATGTTAGAATGTGTTTGCATTCACAGTAACAGCAAAGAAATCGGGAGATCATGAATCAAGGCAAAATGAATTCCCAAAAATGGCTGTGAAGTGCACACCACTGGGTCCAGAGGTACCTTGTTGCCAAATTTGGAGGCTCTGAGTGCTATGGTGTCTCTGCAAACACTCCTGCTTCGCCGCTGGCCACATGACCTATAGGTTTCTATGGGGGATGCGATGCTGCCTGATGTAACAACATTGGGCAGCATAGCAACAGGTCCCTGGGCTACCGCAATTCTGAGATGCCGGTAGCCCATTGTACCCTATGGGCTACAGACTACACTGCCCGTAGGGACATGCACACACAGCGGGGGGTGGGGAACGCACATGGGCAGCCGCAGACCCACTCCTGGACGAGCTCCTTTCGGTTGTGTGGCCTTGTGGGGATTTCATTTTTGAACCTTTTGGTGACATACGGGGGTGGCCCGCACTCAGTTAGTGACATCACTGCAGTGGGAGTCTTTCATGGAATCAGAGCGCATCTGGTTGTTACATCTGCACCCCTGCAGTGCACATGGTTTTGTCCATTTGAGAAGGAATTTGCCTTTGTGAGTGAACCAGAATAAGGGCCAAGGAATGTAGCAATCTGCTGATTTCAGTCACCTCATACCTTGCCTGCTTGGGAGCCCTCCTATCCACTCACAAATCATGTTGCAATTCCTTTGGTTTCCAGTGGTCTCAACTCCATCTTTATACTGAGCAGGGGCTACTGTGAGTTGCTGGAAGGTGCATTGGGTGGTGGTGATTGTGTGTGTGTTTGGGGGGGGGGGGGGGGATAGGTGCTCACACATACACCAAAGGGTCACTCTCACACCCTCATACACGCACCCAATGGAACAATTGAAGTGTTGCTCTGTTCTACGGAACACAGCCACTGGTGCCGACAATGCCGACAATGGGCTTTGCTATTAATCGGAATATTAAATATATATTATATTAAAGAACTTTTCTTTAACTGTACCAAGTAAATTCTATATATAATTGCTGGACCCCACAATTAAGCTGGGTCATACCCAGAGTAGATTCATATTTCTAAAAGCGCACTTGTTTTTACAATATTGTCTCATGACATATTATTTTTAAATTATACTGATATATGTATAATATATTCTTATTGTGTATTTGTGCATATTGCATTTTTCATGTAGGTGGCCACCTTAAAAATTAAATTTTATAATAAATAAGTGTTACATAATACAATTGTGTTGTTATATTTGTTCAGGTGGATATGCCCATGGTGCTCTAAAAATCCCCATTTTTTTTCCTCCAGTTTATAATTACTATCCGCCTCCTCGGATTTGGGGCTCAGATTGTCTTGTAAACTATGGAGTTGAGATTCCTCCTTAAGACTGTGGAGGGTCTGTATTAAGGCAAGAGTCCCTTTTGTTATCCAGATAGCAGTGAGGCGTGGAAGCACCACTGTTTGGATCCCTCAGTAGGAAATGTCCAAAATTTTCAGTCCATACAGGTTGGTTTGGGCAGTGGTATCCAAGGTGGAACAAGATGGTGCAGCTAGTGAGTCCCTGACGTGTTTCGCTATAAAATAGCTTTTTCAAAGGTAACTAGTATATATATATATATATATATATATATATATATATATATACAATAATCAATTATGCGCAAAGTCCTCACAAGGATAAAACAGTCCAATATCAAATTTCTTCAAATTTCAAAGTGTGTCCAGGTGCAGCTCGACTCCAAATGGGGTATGCCCGACCCCCACCAATTTCATGCAGGAAAGAACAAAAAAGGGGCGCACAGATGAGCAGGTAATATAGCAAAACTTTTACTAAAGGAAATAAGGCTCACATACAATTAAATTAGCACTTATCAGCGTGGGACACTTCACACAGCAACTGCGGCATGACCGGTCATCATACGTCAGCCAGATGGAATCAAGGCAGCAGCAGCGTCTCCACGATAGAAGCGATGGGATTCAGACACAGTACGTCAGAAAGAACACACACCCAACGCGTTTCGTCATCTAGGACTTCGTCAGGAGGCGTGTCCATTGGTAAGTATTGCAGGGTATATATACACAGCTAATTTTCAATTAAGCGTCTACAGCTGGTACATCATTAAAGCCAAATCTGCTACTTAACCATTAGTATCTTTCCTATATATATATATATATATATATATATATATATATATATATATATATATATATATATATATATATATATATATATATATATATATAACAAATGAACAGTTATCTATTTCTAAAACCATGGCTGGAAGATTTACATTAATTGTTACAATTAGTTACTACTAATAATGCTGAGATGTTACATGTGTATACAATATGATTATTATACTATTGGATTTATAGTCTCAGCAAGTCATGGCAGAATGTTTTCATTGTTTGTCTGTTTTCCAGATATCATAGTGAAATTTTTGGTACTTGTTTCCTAGCACGGCGACCATCGCATGGTATACCATAAGACTAAATATGGTATGCGATGTGACGCGACGCGATGTTGTACAATAATAAAATGTATGTCATCGTATGCCATACAATGGCATACAATGCGATGGTATACGATTTTTTATTGTACAACCATCCTGATGGGTCCTTACAATGTTAAATGCCTCCCCACTATCAACACCAACCAGAAGCGTGGCGAGCGCAGCGAGCCCATGAGGGGCGGCGGTACGCATCCTCCGACCTTTTCATACCCCCACTATCCACGTCGGAATTGAGGTAATTTCAGATAGTGTGGCGAGCGCAGCGAGCCACCGAGCCCATAGCGTGGTGAGCGTGGAAAACATGTAAAGTAATACGCGTCCCCTCGCGCTTGCCATGCTTCTGGCTTGGTGGCTCGCTGCGCTCGCCACTCAATCTAAAGTCAACTCCACGCTGACGTGGATAGTGGTCCAATAATGCAAGGTACTGTACGTACCTTCCTAATCTATGCAGCATAAGCGAGTATAGCACATTACATTGGCCCTTATTCTGGTTCACTCGCAAAGGCAAATTCCTTCTCAAATGGACAAAACCATGTGCACTGCAGGTGGGCTGCACATGTTACATCTGCCCCACCTGCAGTGCACATGTTTTTTTTCCATATGAGAAGGAATTTGCCTTTGTGAATGAACCAGAATAAGGGCCATTGTCCTGTAGTTGTAAAAAATTTTCCAAATGTTCTCTGATATTTGTTTTGTGTTCCACCGGTTTGTTTCCTTCAATGACACATTACTATGTCACCATTTTTTTGTCACAAGAGTATTTTGCTGTTAGAGAAATTGTTAAAAGTACCGTAATAATAAAGATGAAAGTATTGCTGCTTATAGTTATTACAAAGAACCCTTAGAATAAGACAATTATATTATCAACGCCTTCATCACCAAACCTGTGAGTCACTCAGCGGAAGACAGAGCTTAGCCAGAACTGATGAGCAGTGTGTGGGTTACCATTTACATTAAAGCTTTTCTGTTTTACAGAGTTTATTTTGAGGCCTGAGCAAAGGCATATTGATTTAGGTTTCAAAGAAAGGATGCTGAAAATATATATATTCATAACACTGTCTGAAAGTAAATGTAGGCTATTTTAGAGTCTTTTACAAAAAAGTATTTATATCAACATAGTTTTGAATGTGACACAATTAGGACAAACTAGTTATCCGGATATCATTCACCACTGTTACCTAGAACATTTTTAAAAGGGAAATATCGCTAAATCAAATTATCATTTTTTAAAACATATGATTACGTTTTAGAAGTATCATTGTTGAAGTGGAAGCCAGTTATTGTATGTACGCAATTGAATGAACTACTTTATATACAACATGCCAAAGAAGGTGTAAAGTCCAAATGAACCTGCTCTTTATCCTCTTCTCCCAACTTGTAAATGAATCAGCTTCTTTAAATAGATTCTCTTTGATAACCTTGTACAAAACTGCATTCAAAATACTCCAATATATCATACCTGGAAAAGCATTAAGTAGCTATTCACTGCTAATACCACCATGGTTCCACCATGGGAAGATATGGCGCTGTGGATCCATTACAGTGGCTAATACACATTGCCTATTTATGGGCCTTATTCTAGTTCCCTCTTTCTGACAAAATCCTTCTTAGATGGACAAAACCATGGGCCTTATTCTGATCGGTGCGGATATTCCCGCATGCGGACGGACCGCCGATGTTGATCGTCTGCGCATGTGCAGAGGTCACTCTGCACATGTGCAGGCGATTTCGCCGCACGGATTCTTTATACGCTGCACAGGGGGCGTAGAGGGGCGTGAGGGGCTACTTAGCCTCATTACCCTATGCATACGCCCCGCGTTTCATGGGCGTTCCCATGCAAACGCCGGGCGTATGCATGGTAATGAGGCCGTGACGCGTGGGTACGGGGCGGGCATCTGACATCGCCGGATGTCAGCTGCCCGCCCCCATACATGATTTCACACGGACAAGTGTCCGTGTGGTCTTGTGTTGCGGGACCTGGTGGAGCGTGCGGCCCTGCATTCGATGTTCGGCGACCATCGAATGCAGGGGCTGCTCCCAAGACGGAGGAGGCGTATCCCCGTCCAATTTCAAGCGGATCGCCACATATCCGCGTACGGACGGCAGGTGGCGATCCGTATGGAAGGCGGGGATTCGCCTGCACGGTCGCGGCCGCATATTCTGATCGGGCCGCACCGATCAGAATAAGGCCCCATGTGCACTGCAGGTGGGGCAGATGTAACTTGTGCAGAAAGAATTAGATTTGGGTGGGGTTTTACTTCAAAGTGAGATCTATATTGCAGTGTAAGAATAAAGCAGCCAGTATTTACCCTGCACAGAAACAAAATAACTCACCCAAATCTAACTCTCTCTGCACATTTTACATCTGCCCCCCTGCAGTGCACATGGTTTTGTCCATCTAAGAAGGATTTTGTCAGAAAGAGTAAACAAGATAAGGCCCTATGTACTTTTGATGTATCTATGCTGAGTGTAAGCAATGAAAGGTTGGTGGATGTTACTGGACATTTACTTAACAGGGTAATGGTGGTTGCCACACTTTTACTATGACCCAATTAGAGTGCAGAATGCTGTCATATGGCCTCTACATTACACTGAGAGATATGGGGCCCAAATTCAGACCTGCTCGCTAGGCTGCTTACATTTGCTGCCTAGTGAGCAGGTAAATACTGCCCACCATCCCACGGAACACACGCCCACTGCGCCCCCTGAATCCCCGTGGTATGCTGTGAGCTGATGCGTGCACTTACACATACACTTGCATGCACAGACAAAAAAATAATTTGACGGTTACTCGCCATCGAATGATTTTTCTTCTGTTCGTAAGGAAACGTAGGCCTGGACGTACATTTCATTTGAACGCTTCCCGACGAATTGGGAGGCGGGCGCTGATGTCATGTGACGTCCGTCCAGAGCAGACAGAGGCATGCCTGCATTCCGACAGGCCTACCCAGCATTTTTATGGGCGCACCCACTGTTTTTTGTGGGCATGCCCATAAAATGCTGGGTGCCTACCCTGGAACCCCCCTGCCTATCAATCAGGCAGTGAGTGCCCCCGGCAAATGAAATATTGCACTCGCTGCAGGGGTTTGCACATACGCATTCTCGCACATGCGCAGACCCCCACCATCGGGGACAGGGACCAATTTGGACCTATGCGCACAGGTCTGAATCAGTCCCATCACTTCCATAGTGAGACAACACAGGAGAGATAAGTAATATAAATGGTATGTTTTGAAGTCAGGATGTGACACTAGCAGAGATGATCTGGGCGTCTTATATAATGCTGTTAGGGATCTGTTGTCCAATGTCATATTATTACAGTGATGGATGGGGGGGGTTCTACTATAAAAAGCCAAGCTGAGATTGCAAGCTCATTTTACATTGTAGAAACAGGAACCACTATAGATAGAAGAAGGATGACACATCAGAAGATGCCATGAGAATGATTCCGTTTTCCTATAGACTAGAGCAGCTGAGTGGTAGATGACATGGTGACAGCCCGGCAAGGTGGAGGGGAAATGCCTAGAAAACAGCCCATGGCTCAAGTTACTGTTAATCCTCAATAGGTTACTGAGGATTATTGTGCAATTATCCTTAGATACAGGTAAAATCATTCACTGGGAATTACACCAACATACAGAACAGAATATGTGATTCTGTTTCCTTAGCTATACAAACGGATTAAGGCAGGTGTATAAAAAAATGCATCCATAACAAAGTACATGAAAAGTGCAGCCCAGTATAGCCATCCTATGGGCGTAAGAGTGCAATATAAAGAAAATTCTTCTTATCGTTATTATTGACTGGGGGACACCTCAACAGAAAAGTTTGTGTGGCTATTTTTTACCTTAGGTGTCACGTCTGTCTCCTGGCTGTAGATTACAGAACATATAAAATAAAGGTCTCCTTCAAAAGGTCTGGAACTGGCGTAATCACAGTGATATACAGCTCAGGTTTATCTGAACCGATATTCCTTAACACTTATTAGAAGTTAGTATGTGTCACGTTTCGTGAAGCACCAGCTGTAGTGTAATGGAGGCTTGGTGCTTTGATGTAGGGCTGTTGCATGAACGACAGAAGGGAGTGAAGCAATCGGATGATTGGATGAAGGATTGGATGATTGGTTGAAGGATTGGATGATTGGATGAAGGATTGGCAGTGACAGTATGTAAACACATGCAGGTTTCAGTCCTCAATGCAACAACCACATTTTTTGCTAATCCCACCACAGGAATACCATCGTAAGTAATCATTAGTATTACGGCTCAAAGAGTATACATTGTGGGGAAAAACAGAGTTTGAGCCTTTACATCAGGGGTGGGGAACCTCAGGCCCGGGGGCCGTATGCGGCCCCCGTAGCCTGTCTGAGTGGCCCTCCCACCCGTCCAGCGGCTTTGCCGGGAGTCAAGTACAGGGGAATTCTTGCGATAGGTTGGTAGTTCTTGCGAGGTTCCTATTAATCAACAGCAGCCGGAGACTGTCAGTCCTATTCAGTGGCAGCAGCCGGAGTGTGGGGCGGCTGCAGCAGGACAATTTGTAAAAGCTATTTTTACATATGGCCCCCGAAGGATTTTTTCCCCATACAAACGGCCCTTGGCACAAAAAAGGTTCCCCACCCCTGCTTTACATATATTTTAGATCAGAATATTGGGCCTTATACTGGTTCACTCCTTCTGGCAAATTCCTTCTTAGATGGACAAAACCATGCGCACTGCAGGGGGCAGATGTAAAATGTGCAGAGAGAAAATACTGGCTGCTTTATTTTTACACTGCAATATAGATCTCACTTTGAAGTAAAACCCCGGCCAAATCTAATTCTCTCTGCACAAGTAACATCTACCCCACCTGCAGTGCACATGGTTTTGTCCATCTAAGAATGAATTTGCCAGAAGGAGTGAACCAGAATAAGGCCCACAACAGTAAGAAATAAGGACATATATAACAATATAAAGCTTTATATTTAACTTTAATCACTTTCTCCAGTGAAACACTCCCACAAATACCTCACTTACACACAATTCTAAAAAATACAAATAAAGAAGCACTTGTACCACAATGAATAAATACTAAACCAATTTTGGTAATAAAAATTATTTATATTTAAAATAAAAACATTTAATAGTTAGGTATACACATACACATCGCAATAATATTAGGTTATTAAAAACTGATTGATAAACCTCACTCACAGGACGGAAGATGAAACCATGAATGTCACTTGTTCAATGGATAACAGTCAAATTTAGTGCACTTTACCAAAGGGACTGGTGTATGAATCACTGCTCATAGACGATAAAGAAGTTGGAGTAACACAGGTCCTCTCTATTTGTACGGTATCCCGATCCGGTGCTGCTGGAGGAATCTGTGGAGGGATCAAGGTGTTCCAGACCCCAGATTTTGCCAAAGGTCCTCTCTGGTGATGCGGTGCCCCCAATAGCCGCTGGAGGATATGATATATGGGTGGTTTCAGCTGGAAAGTGAGGAAATCCTCTTTTGAGGTTGCAATAGATTGAAAAGTTCACCTAGAGGTTTTCACCTGGGGACATCCAATGGTAGATGCCAGATGGGGAGCCACAGTAGATCCTGTAGAAAGTTCCACAATTGGAGCAGTGAACAAGCCAAACTGGGTTATATAGCCGCTAAGTGAAGCGTGGATCCAAGTCCTGGAGTGGGAAAGGGTAAACACCTCAAGACTTGCTCCAATTGTGGAACACACAATCCTACCTCACATAAGGCATCTGTCTTATAAATTACATTTTACCTACTCGAAAAATCAAGAAATGAGCTTACGCAGATCTTTATGGCCATCTTTCAGTGTTTGGTTGTAATGAATTTGAATAATCTTGGTCGTGCTCCTTTTGTCTCTGACTCTATCAATTAAAGTGGTTTGGATGTTAGCTGTTAAGTACATCTTGGTGTTAACTTTACAGAAATATTTTAGGAAATAACAAGACTGTAAAAATAATCCATATTCTGTGAGTAAAAGAGAATGTAGGAACATTGACTATCCCAAAAAGGCTTTGCAGGTTTCACACTGCTCTTACAGATGGGCCCTCATTCAGGTTTGCTTGGTAAGCTGCAAGAATCATAGTTTATGCAAAAGAGTGGGAGTGGGGAGCTGCACTAGTTAGTCAGGGTGAAAACATTTTTTATTAAGCTAATTTATGTTGAAGGGGACCTAGCAGATAATAATTATACTTTTATTTTTATAATTTACATCACCTATTGGCCTTGACCCAATGGGGTTCTATGCTCCATATGTGATGCTCAGTGGTGCACCCCCGTGTTATGACAAGTTTATCTAAAAGACACGGGGGGAGAGAAAGAAACTCGGGTGGGGTGCACTCTGAGTCCCCTATTAAGTTATTCTGAAGGAATTTGTTTATTTATATTATTTTTGTGATTTTGTCTGCTTGTGCATTTGAGGCAGATATTGTATAATGTATATATGTAAATATAGATTGGTGTAAATACTTTGTTTGTCTGTTTTTGTCATTTTCTTTGACCAATGATTAGACCCTTATCACTTGTCTAAGTGACACCCACAACATCAATGGTGTATGATTGATGGGGTATATGATGGTCATCTCTTGCAAGAAAATTGACAGACAGGCGGGTATTAATTATACTTTATGTACTCTGTAGAAAATATTTTCACAGGAAATATGTATAAAAGCACACAGTAAAGTATTAGTTTATAAAAATTATTATTATTTATTTTCTCACAAATTTTGTATATTAATAGACATATAATTTATGCACAAGCAAACAAAATCACAAAAATAATATAAAAAACTAATTCCTTCAGAATAACTTAATAGGGGACTCAGAGTGCACCCCACCCGAGTTTCTTTCTCTCCCCCCGTTTCTTTTAGAATCATAGTTTACCAAGCGCCTGACAGGCCGCCCGGCCAAATACCAACCCCCCCCCCCCCCCCGAATCTCTCTGAATCATCCAAGGAAATGTGTATGATAACACAACCCACTCGCTTCAACTGCTAGTTTTTCTTTGTATTCTTTAATATATTGTGTTGTTTAGGTTAATGACGTTTATGGTTTTTTTTTTAAACCATTTGTTTTATTGTCATATTGATGTTGCCCCTGCAATCTGGTGCCAGCTGTGCTGCAGATAGACAATATCAGAACAATGTTTTGCTGCTCCTAAAACAGCTGGGTACACACTGGGTGATATATCGCTAAAGATATGGACAATATCAATATTGCTTATGATATCCTGGGCATTTTGTCCAGTGTGTTCCTTCAATATCGGTAATGATGAATGTGTCCGTGGGTCGTTATCCCCCCTCCCCCACAATGCCTTTACATGCAGCAAAATCTGACAATAGTGTCAGCAACTACAATATCGTAACTGATATCGGTCAGTGTGTATGCTCTATATCATTCTCTCACAGCACTGGTGACCGGGGAATCACTAAGAGCCAGATGTATTAAACTTCAAAAAGTGATAAACGGGGATAAACAACCAGCTTCTACATGTCATTTTTCATACCCAGCCTGTAACATGGCAGTTAGGGGCTGATTGACTGGCTGTTCATCACTGTCCATTTTATCACTTTTTGAAGCTTAATACATCTGGCCCTATGTGTGTTTCCCGATTTAGTGTGCATGCACCCCAGTGGTACTCTTGGCTGGTTTCCCAGCTGACACTTACTTGTGTGGTCATTGGCGTCGCCAGACAGAACACAAGGGGGGAGGTGTTTTCACTTGTGTATATGATATAAAGTACATGCATGGTGTTGTACCTGCATGTTCTTGATCAAAATCCTAGCAGCTTGAAATATTGAAAAGACAAGAAGCCACAGTGTCGTTTTTCACTGCTCGTTGAAAATCCAAAGAGTGCCGTCTGATCAAGAGGGGCATGTCCAACAAAAATCAAATTTGCTAAATAAAAGCTGTCTGGCATATCTGGGCTAGAATTTACCCTACATGTAAATGGATAAAAACATTAATTCCACCCTTTGCATTGCAGCATGGGTTTTCTTGGTGCAAAGTTACTTGCTCAGAATCAGTCCAAAGTGAGAATGGAGTAAGGAGCTTGCAGTATGTTCCATTGCATTGGAGATATGTTCTTATCTTTTTATATCACAATACATCGTTATAATGGTTAATCTTACAAACCATCCACAGTATGTGAGGACCAAGGAGTGCCAGTGAACAGTTTTGGCACCATTTCTCTTTACTCTCTATACTGCAGATTTCACATACAATTCATCAACCTGTCATCTACAGAAGTTCTCTGATGACTCTGCTATTGTGGGCCTTATTGTAGATGACGAAGATAGGGAGTACAGAGAACTTGTGCAGAACTTTGCTACCTGGTGTGTGGGGAACCATCTTCAACTTAATACAAGGAAAACTAGGGAGCTGGTAGTTGATTTCAGGAAACGTCAGCATACCCGCCCCCAACTCCTGTGAGTATTCAGGGAATGGATATTGAGATTGTAAGAACTTACAAGTATCTGGGTTTTCACCTTAACAATAAACTGGACTGGTCTGATAATTCTGCTGCTCTGTATAGGAAGGGGCAGAGTAGACTTTATCTGCTGAGGAGACTGAGATCCTTTGGAGTGCAGGGAGCGCTCCTGAAGACCTTCTTCAACTGTGTAGTGGCATCGGCCATATTCTATGGAGTGGTCTGCTGGGGCAGCAGTGTTTCAACAGCCGACAGTAAGAGACTAAACAGACTGGTGAGGAAGGCCAGTTCTGTCCTAGGAATGCCTTTGGATTCTGTAGAGGTTGTGGGTGAGAGGAGAATGATCAACAAGATAACATCATTATTGGATTATGCTTCACACCCTCTCAAAAACGTTTTGACAGATCTGTGTAGCACTTTCAGTGATAGGTTGCTTCACCCTCGATGCTCAACGGAGAGATATCGCAGATCGTTCCTTCCGGCTGCAATTAGAATGTACAACTGTCATGGTCTGAAGAAGACCTGCATGTTCCTAGATTCTTGAGTAATATTGTTTGGATCTTATCTTATTATGTGTGTTCTTATTATTATGCTACTACTCTTATCTGTACTTGAACCTTGCTGTAACACTGAAATTTCTCCATTGTGAGACGAATAAAGGGATTCTATTCTATGTGTATGTATATTTGATTTTAAATAATTCTTACTATTTTATTGGATGACGAGATTCTAAAAAGTACATGTGTTATATGTATCCCCATGGCTTTATTGAGCATCTCAAGATCCTTTTTAGTTCAAACCCCTTTTACATACAGGAAATGATTTCCCAGGTAACACAAATACCATCTATATATTGTATGTAGAGTGGAAGTATTCTATAAGAACTGATTAAGGGACATTTTCAAACTGCATTTATAGGATGCATTTGCACCTAATCAGACAGGCACCTTTAATGGAGTGTGGTCTACTCTGGAGAATTTAAGTCTATTTGCATAGAGGGAAGATCCGTGGTCGGGAATACTTACTAAGTGCACATCTCCATCTCCGCCAGCTCATCTAAATAATCCCATCTTGTCAAATGAAAGCATGTTTTTTTCACTAAATGCAAATTAGGCATTCTCAGTTTCCCAGCTGGCACCTGCCAAGAAATGCCTGTAGCTATAACGCCTCCCCTTACATAGTGTAAATGCTTACACACCTGATGATGCTGTTATCTTGCCTGCATGTACTTACTCATATATCAAGTACATTTGTGTAACAGTAGAGTGTGACATCACAAAGCAGTATTTAAAGCCAACTTTTACATCTTTGTGAATGATTTATTTATTTTGAGCCTACAGCCTACAGCACTTGTAACTGCAGAGGAGAAAATGTTGAATATACAGATGTAGCACTTCTCTTCATTGCAGGGGCTGGAGGTGGATTCGCCATGCACCAGCCCCCGCCAGCAACCAGAAGAGGACAACGGGGTCCCCGCTGCCTCGCCGCCGGTCCCCTCCATATCCCCCCCCCTCCCCTCTCCCCCCCCCCAACCCTGCCCATCTCCCTGAAGCGGAGACGGGCCCCCAGAAACTGAGGCGCACATGCGTGTGGGATGCTTGCGCATCCCAATCAAATGTAGCGCCGCTCGACAGTGGGGGTGGTCTGGCGAGCCCCGGCGCTGGATGGGCGGCGCTACATCTGTATATCAACTAAGTTCACCACAGGTGATGGCAATCGTACATTACCAGGGAAATCCAGGAGCAGGGCATTTTCTCCCTCATGGAGAGGGTCAGGTAGGCAAGTATGAGTCCCATATATGTATCTATGTATCTTTGAGAATGCAATTATGTATAATCCCTGCTGGCAAGTAAATGCAGGTCCTACAGTGTATCCAGTCCTTTATGGATGCTGAACAGATGCTGAAGTTGAAATTATGATGGCAGAAAAATAGTCAAATGTTTAGTGACATGAATCACAACATGACAATAAAACTCTATCTGCTGGGCTCCATCCCTGGTCTCTGCAGCACAGCGAGACCAATATAATTGTATTTACTCTTTTAGTCAGCTGTAAATGGCACTAAATTAGTGCTGTGCACAGTGCCTGGTCATGTGTGTGATACTATCTAGGCCCTCCAGCTGCTGTTGAACTACACAACCCAGCATGCTCTTCTACAGTTTGCTATTTGCCCATGCTGAAACTGTTGCATAGCAAGCTTGGATATGTAGTTCAACAACAGCTGGAGGGCCTAAGATTCCCCATCCCTGATTTAGTACATACTTCTGTAACATTTTAATGGGTTTCCTCCAGGTGATCTTCCTCCATATTCTCTGCAAAACACTACATAGCATGCAGGTAGAATATAAATTACTGTTAAATAAATGATACTTTCTTGGCACTAGGGGACACGGAGATGGCTAATGATACCTAGAAATTCCGGTTACTGAAAGCTGAGACCAGACAATGTATTACTCAAATGTCACTATTTTCCATTCCAAAGTTTCTTTCTAAAGCACTATAAAGTATCTTATGATATACATGGAACACTTTAGAGTTTCTTATTTATTTATCAAATTATTTGTTTAATTAATTGTTTTATTTTGTTTATACCATACAAGTCCATCACCCCAACTGTCCCACTTTGAATGGGACAGTCCTGCTTAATGGGGAATATAGGCCCTGATTCTAATCCATACGCTCCCCTGTGTGTTCGCACAGGTGAGTTGTGACTGCACATGCGCATACACATGTATGTGCATGTGCAACCGCTTATTCACTGGCCCATTTGCACTTAGCAGGTGGGGGTGTGGGGCAGTGGCGAGGTGTCGCACCCATTTATTTATTTACATTTTCTTATGTATTTCAAACTGGGTAGATACAAACCGACATGGAGGTAGGAGGGCCCTGCTCGCAAGCTTACAATCTATATGGGAACGCACAGTATTTCGTGGGCATTCCCATGAAAATGCTGCGCGTTCCCAAGGAAATGCACCCATGATGCAGGTGCCGGGAGCGGGCAGCAGACATCAGCGGATGTCAGCTGCCCGTCTGCTTCACACACAGGGGCGCCTTAGAGAGATCTTAGGTGTCTTAGATCTGCAAATACCACAAGCAAAGCTGCAAATGGATATTTATGCTAAAAATTCATTGGCGTGCATGCAGGGAAATCGGCGTGTGCCGGGGGGGGGGGGGGGGGGCGTTTGTGCGTGCAGCGGGCAGTGTTTAAATGACCCTCAAAGCTGCATATTTTGCAGCTTTGTGGGTCAACCAGAATCACCCCCTTAAGCCACAGTGTTTCGCTGGAGGAAAAGTTGGGTTCATCTTCACAGTGCTGGAAGACCCTGGGGATAGACCAGCAATCTGCAAGAGTCAGTAATAGGGGCATGCCACAAGGCCACACCAGCTTCCCTTGAGGCCAAACCCTCTTTTCGGGACAAGGCCAGGGAAAGCACGGGCTGCCATGGTCTCATGAGATCTGATTACTCCAGGCAAGTGTTAAGTATTGTTCTGCATGGCCAACATTTTTTTTTTTTAGAAAGTTTTTATTAATTTTTAAAGTAAAGCAGTAAAAATGAAATACAGACAATGCAGGTGTACAACCATTGTACACACTGCACACATACTAAAGAGCATAATCATGACATGTAGGTAACAATGAATAAGTGCCTAGTAATGGATGTCAAAACTAGTAAATCAGTAGCAAAATATCATTGAGAAATAAGTGAGTAGAGAGCATAGCATCAGCACTCGGTCAGGTATCGATAAACAAATGAACTTTAGAAGGGGAGCCAGGGAGATAGAAAAAAGGAGGGGATGGAAGAGAGGAAAGGGGGGTAGACGGTCCTGTCCGCATGGGGTGATTGAACAATGGAATGAAATAGGGTGGATATGACTAAACAATTATATAGTAGCTAGTGGAGGTTCCACTTCAAAATGTGCCATCCAGGGGTCCATGTTTTAATATAAAGATCCGGAGTGTCATGTAAATATCGCCGTGATACGTTCCAGTCTGTATGTATGCAAAATGCAATTTATAGTAGCAGTTAATTAATGTAGGAGGTGATGTAGATTTATGGCCAACAGTTTTATAAATTGTGTTTTCCATATGAGAGAATCCCTCTTTCCCTGACAGATCTGGCTCTTTGTAAGGGACAATCTGCCCAAATTATTATTACCATAATAATAATAATAATTATTATTATTATTATTATTATTATTATTATTATTACTCTGATCATGTGTGGAATATTGATGTAGTACTGGATGGTGGCTTGACACTTAAACATCAGATTTTGGCCACAATCAAATCCTCATTCTTTCATCTGAGGAACATAGTCAGAATCAAGCACTTGATCCCCTCTGAAGATCTGCCAAAAGTCATACATGCATTTGTACCATCTCGTTTGGATTACTGCAATGCCCTCTACCTTGGTCTCCCAGCAAAAGAACTGCACCAATTGCAGCTGGTACAAAACACAGCTACCAGGCTGTTAACCAACCACCCACATTCTAGCAATGTAACTCACATTCTCTTCTCCCTTCACTTGGCTGCCCATAAAATGGCGAATCATCTTCAAGATCAACTTACTGAGTTTCAAAGCGCTACATGACCAAGGCCTTGTTGCTGCCATTGGAACTTCTCCACTAGCTTACTTTCCACTCTTTTCATTGCTTTATTCATCACCTCATGGAATCATAATGGGTTTGGCTGAACATTATTCCAACTCGTCAATAGAAAGTACTCAATACCACAATCATTTAATCCAATCAGTTGCCAAAATGTTTTAGGAACATTGGGGCAGATGTATTAAGCCTTAACAAGAGATAAATGCAAGGGTGATAAAGAGAGATAAACGTCCAGCCAATCGTCTGCTAACTGCCATGTTACAGGCTGTGTTTACAAAAAGTCAGTAAGGAGCTGATTGGCTGGACGTTTATCTCTCTATATCACCCTTGCATTTATCTCTTGTTAAGGCTTAATACATCTGCTCCAATGAATACTAAGGCAATAAGTTATAGCTGAAACAATTCTAATTGATATTCAACAAGGTTATGGAAATGCACCAATCGGGAAAGGGGTAAATAATATTTCCAAGGCATTGAATTGTAGCCTGAGAAATGGATTGCCTTGGCGAGAGTCTGTTCTTGGGAAGACCAGTTAGGAGTCTATTGCAATAGTCAATGCGGGATATAATGAGTGCATGGATAAGAGATTTAGTAGTGTCACGGGACAATCACGGAGACAATCACGGGACAAAACACGGAGGCTGCGCCAAGTGAAGTCAATGTTGTATTAACGTAGAAACATAAGCTCACATACATGAAAGTTTAAAATGATCAGTTTGCCAGCATATCTCAAAGCAACATCTCCACCAGATGTAAAAGGATAGTCTCCTAGTGTTAACTGAATGTCTCAGCGTGCAGCACTGTGTAACGCTGGAGGCCACTGGAGTGATAACCAGCAGTAATGAAGGCAGGTGTCAGCTGGTTGTCTGGATGAATGTTCTTGCGTCACAGAATCAAGCCACGCCCAACGTGTTTCATCCGAGGTCGGACTTCAAAGTCCAACCGAAGACTGTAAGGACTCCAGTCAAAATGACTGTTGGGTCAACCATGATGTACTTGTATTTCACCATGCTGTATTCTCCAATACAAACACCTTTTTCTTCATCCAACTGTGAGTGCTGGTTCATTCCTGTCCTTGACTGAGGGTGGGCAAGCCCAGAGCCCTAACATCAGGATTAGACACAGAACTGGATTTTAAGGAGGGGCATATGCATGTCTATAAAGGGTGAGGTTTGTGCAGTGCACACCGGCCCTTGGCTACGGGGGGGGGGGGGGATACATGTTTCTCTAAAGGTGCCCACACACTAGAACGATTTTTGGGCCGATTGGCCGATTTTCGATAAATCGGCCGATATATCGGCCGATATTTACCGATAATCGGTCAAAAATCGGTCGAAAATCGGCCGATGCTCGCTCCCGTGGATCTTTTGCTAAATCTTCTGATCTTACGTGCTGCACAAAAGATCAGAAGATTTAACAAAAGATCCATAGGAACGCACAAGGGATCTTAAGAAAAATCTTTGGTAAAGATGTGCGCTTGCCTGAAATCTTTTGTCCAGATCGGTCAAAAGATTTGAAGGCTAATTTATGCGCACATCTTAAGATCGCAGATCTTTCTAGTGTGTGGACAAATCGGGAGCACAAGTTTCCTGTCTGGACACTAAATACTGTGAAACAGACCCAGTGTCAGATAATAGACTGTAGGAAACATCATTAGCCTTAGAGCCGGTGCCTCTTAAGAATCCTGTTGTGTACCATGGCTTAAGTACAATAATGCATGCTTTACTGATGATTGTATATTGATTGATTTTGCTAATTAGTTTAGGATTGGACAAAGCAGCAATAAAAACAATAACATGAACCTGAATTTACATAGTAAATGGCTGAAGAACATTAGTGGTTATGACTATACTATATATAGTTCTGCATCCATTGTGAACTAGACTTGAGCAATAGTAGAATGCAGGGGCGTAACTAAATATTTTTAGGCCCAATAGCAAAAGTTTGTAAGGCCCCCTATTTAGCAACTGATGGTGATAAATGTATGTAAAACACATTACTTAGTCAGTAAAGATGGGCCCCCTTCAGCTCTGGGCCCCATAGCAGCTGCACCCCTTGCACCTATGTTAGTTACGCCCTTGGTAGAATGTTGGGATTACAGAGAATGCAATACTGGGGTGCACCATAGTATTTGCATTGTTACTGGAATATAATACATTGTACCACCCCGACAGTTGCTCCTGCCCTTTCCTCCAGAGGGCTAATAGACAATGTCTAGGTCAAAAGTCAATAGGTTGACACCATGTGGTCTAAATAGATATGAATGACATGGTCAAAAGGTCCACACAAGGTCAACATAGCTGTGGTCAACACATGAAATGGTCAACATCAGTTTTTGGGGATTTTTTTTGCCATTTTTAAAAACTTTTTAATACTTTACCATCCTCGTGGAATCCGATTGGGAACGGTAAAGTTTTCTGAGCCCAGCAGTAGCGGAGCGAGGCACCTGGCCCAAGCATGGTGAGGGGACACACTGGGGGTCCACGTGCTCCGGTGTCAACATTGACAGCAAAAAAACTGAAAAACTCATGTCGACCTTTTCATGTGTTGACATTTTCCATGTCAAGACTTTGTGTCTATCTTTTTACATTGTCGACCTTGTGCATGGTGACCTTACCCTGTTGACTGAGACATTGTTTATGTAATGTGCCACGCCGCTCCAACAGGACCACTTCCACTTACCGTACAAATAATGAATTGCTAATAAAGCAGTTTTATGTTTAATACCGATTATTCCAGCTCAATTGCACTAGCAATATAAATGTAACGTTTGGGAATAGAGCATTCTGCACTGGAAAGAGTCATGTTGGATGAACTGAGACAATGTTATTTGGGTAGGATGGTGAGTGACGTCACTGAACAAAATTGTTAATGTTAACGATAACGTTCAGTGTATATGTGTTATATCATTTGCAGCAGCTCCAACAATATTGGTCCTGGAGCGAATAGTTTAGTGTGATTGGGGCTATAGAGTCACTGGATTATGCCATCCTCCCAAACAAATATCTGCAAATGCTAATTAAAATCTGATGGCCACCTTGTTTCTTAAGTCCCATACACACTAGCCAATCAGTGCTGGTGAATTATATAGAACATGTCACATCATGGAACAATATTGGTTAGTGACATCACCTGCCCCGCTGATATCAAGCATAGTTGAAATATAGTTAACATTGTGCATGCAGCCCAGGCGATGGGAGGAAGGGGGGGTGTTAAAAATGCATGGGAGCAGGCATCTTTAATGATATTGAGTGTAGAAATTAGACCAGGGTTGCCAACTTTTAAAAGCTCCTCTCCGGGAGAAGCCCGGAGAGGAGACTTTCAGCAGGAGTTATGGGGGCGGGGCTTAAACGTGCCATCATTAAGCCCCGCCCCCACAAAGGAAAGTTACTCAATTTGCCTATCTCGGCTAAACAAAGCAATTATGACACTTTAGCCCCGCCCCCTCCCCGGAGATCTGCAGAGATAACGTAATTTAAATGCTGCGGTCAGGGGGGGGGGGGGGGGAGCGGGGGTCCCCCAGAATCCGGGAGGGTTGGCCACCTTTCCGGGGGGCCAGGGAGGGTGACCCGATTTTTGGGACCCTCCCGGCCATTCCGGGAGGGGTAGGCAACCCTGAACTAGACCAGGCATGTCCAAACTATGGCCCTCCAGCTGCTGTGAAACTAAAAGCCCCACGATGCCTTGCCACAGTATTGCTATCAGGGAATGCTAAAACTATTACAAGGCATACTGGGATGTGTAGTTTCACAACAGCTTGTAGGGCCATAGTATGGACATGCCTGCTAGACGATATGAGCAATATATGGCTTAACATATATAGTCAGTTCAACTCAATATAGTATAACACAATCAAATTGGACAAGATTTCTATATTTTTGGCTTAGTTAATCCCCACAGTTTCTTCTCAATTGCTGATTCTTATACAGCCCAGAAATAATCCATGTAACTATGACAGACACTGTCAAGGGCGTAACTACCATAGGTGCAAGGGGTGCAGCTGCAATAGGGCCCAGCGCTGAAGGGGGCCCATAGTTACCATCTAAGTAATATATTTTGCATACATTTATCACCATCAGTTGCTAAATAGGGGTCTGTTATATAGTGGTTAATGTCTACAGGGATACTATATATTCTTATTTCCAGAATTCTATGCATTTGTATCTATAGGAGGAATCAGTGTGATATATGGAAGTAATATAGAGGTATCTTGTTTATTGCACTCATGCTACCTGCATCAGCATTAAGCCTGCTCATTTTTCATGACAGATTACTTTTGAGATAATAGAAGATGTTGCTGAGATGGTGAAATATGAACTGACATTACTGGGTTCTTTCACTGATAGTGTTCTGGGGATAACCCATTAACTGCCAGGTACTCCAACATAAGGTGTTCTAGGAAATCGTCCATTAAACAGCCAGGTACATGCTCCAAAAGATAATGATAATAAATACAATAAAACCAAAATCCTAACTACAATGTTCTCAAGGGGTAACAGATGTCCCTGTGAGGAGGCAATATAAGGCAACGGTTCCAAGTTCCATGTAACAAGCGTTGGGGGGCAGACAATAAGTTAAAATGCTGTTAATGATAAATGAAAAGATAATATTTATCGAAACAATTTTGTTGCAGGAATAGTCTACATTTAAGCTGTTGGCAGCTTAATGGCGCATATTCTGGTTCACTTGCAAAGGCAAATTCCTTCTCAAATGGACAGAACCATGTGCACTGCAGGGGGCAGATATAACATGTGGAGAGAGAGTTAGATTTGGGTGGGGTTTTACTTAAAACTGATATCTATATTGCAGTGTAAAAATAAAGCAGCCAGTATTTACCCTGCACAGAAACAAAATAACTCACCCAAATCTAAATATCTCTGCACATGTTAAATCTGCTCCCCCCCCCTGTAGCATACCTCCCAACTGTCCCTCTAAACGTGGGAACTTCCCGATTTTCGGGTACGTTCCCACGTCCCCCCGCGGCTGGCAGTGTCCCGCTGCGGGGGGGGGGGGGGCAGTTGGGAGACCCCCCAATCTCACAGAATAGACGCTGTGCGCATGCGCACAGCGTCTATTCGCGGCCGAAAATGAGGGTGTGGTCTAATTTGCATAAGCACCCCTTTTCGTGTCCCTATTCTTATCATCACAAAGTTGGGAGGTATGCTGTAGTGTACATGGTTTTGTCCAATTGAGAAGGAATTTGTCTTTGCGAGTGAACCAGAATAAGGGCCACTATTCAATATTTGCCCATAGTTCATATTCAAATATGTATTACTTTATAATGGATGAGAGGGGTACAATTCCAGGTAACAGAATTTGCAGAGCCCTGCGATCAGATAGTCGACAACCAGACAGAGAGCAATCCCACCCTGTGCGTCTATATGTCTTACGAAAATATCAATGATTGCCGGCCAGCTGACAAACTATACACAACTTACTCACCACCACCCACAAACAGCAGCTTCCTGTCAGTCAAGTTGCAAAAGGATTGCAAAAATGTCAATGCTGATTTTGGACGCTGTTTGGTCTCATGCATGCACGCTAAGACCTATATGCCTGCGCAGTTGTTCGATAATGGATCGCCTTGCAAATTCGCACACCAGCGATCAGCTCTGAAGAACCCCCCAAGATAGGAGGACCTGGTAAGAATGTATTTAAGGCCATGGTTTTACGTCTATTGCCATGTACATTTCTTTCATGGACCATGCAGTACATTTACAAAGTTGGCACATTTGGCACAACTGGGTCATGCATCTCTATAGCTTCCCAGATCATTCCAGAATCTAGCTGTCATCGTTTTGCGATTCATCTGGTCATGATGCCCTGGGCTGTTTCTTTCAGTTTCCCTAATATTATTCAAGTTCCACCGCACATGAAAATGGGACATATTACAATGAAACAATTGGCAACAAATGGACAAATGAGAACAATTCATGAGCAGTTGATAGTAACAAATGGGAAAAAATACTAAATAACATTTTAGCAGGTTAGTTCGTTGCAAGTAGAAACATTTCACCTTGACTTCCATCTATTCCTGCTTAGTAAATGGTCATTTTCCTCCTGTGCATAAATTGGCAGATATCGGAAGTACAATGATATTATACTGGACTGAGATGCTTTTTCCCTTCCCCAAAACAGTTTTTTTTAAAGATGACAAATGTAAGGCAAACTACAAGACAGATAACATGGTGGAAATATTTAGTTCAGCACATATTATACACCCATCAGTGATATCGGGAATATAATTTATTTTATTACTGATCCTAATGAATTGTGAAATCAATTAGCAGATTAAGCAAATAGTGTCTCAGCAAAGTGAAAGATGTGCCTGAGGAAAGAAGCACAGGGCTGCTGGATACAGAATACCTGTACACTCTATACAACATTGAGCCTTCTACATTAGCTGCCAGGTAACAGGCTAATATCCCATACTACTCAGAGATGGAAGCTTTGCAGTATCCTGTAACTTCAGGTGTGCAGAGAAACACATAAGCCAGTCCTCCTGCACAACCATCAGCCACTGACTGGAAAGACTTGTCACAGCGAGGAGAACCTATATGCAAAGTCTTATAATCAGATTCCCGGCGTAACCTGCTGCGTGTTGGTATGGTCCAGATATGTATCATTGTGCAGCTCCTTGTACAGCTCCTTGTGCATCATTGTGCAGCTCCTTGTACAGCTCCTTGTGCATCAGTTTGCAGCTCCTTGTGCAACAGTGTGCCGCTCCTGTGCATTAGTGTGCAGTCCAGCTGAGAGCATTCTCCCCAGGCCATAGTTGGCAAGTCTAGAACCACCGGATCCACATAGCTCACCAGTGTGAGTTCTACCATTGCCAAACACTGCCAGGGAAGTCAGTCAATCCTGTCCTGGGCCTGAGGAGAGAAGTTGGACAACATGAAAACATTCAGAGTTGCACTATAATGCTGCAATCCTAGTGTGCATCATGGATTTGTGCAGAGTGCTATCTTGTTCTGAACCAGGTTTACTTAGTACTTGTTATAGAGGGTACACTCGGTAATATATGCACTATTTTTCGATTTGATTTTGCTTAATCAAATAGAAAATCAAATAGAAAATGGGCATTGAATGTTTTTCCTACATTCGATGCAGATTTGATCCCAATGTGCGCTCCTGTATAGTGTAAATCGAATAGAAAAATAGTCTAGTCATGCAAGACTACATAGTACAGATCTGTACTATATAGTCAAATCGAATGCATTTTGCGTACCATTCCATTTGATCCCGATTCGATCCCAATCAAATCGTGATCGAATTGCAACCAAAATCGCACAGTGCGTACCCACTACTAGATTTCCTAATGACAGTACACTATTTGAGCATACATATGGTTCTATCTATTTACTAAGCCTTGGAAGCAGATACAGTACCAGCCAATCAGCTCCTAACTGCCATAAACAGGCAGTTGGGAGATCCACTCAAGGTATAAAATAGACCCCAAAGTTTAAATAAGAGTACTAATATCTATGAAGCTGGTGATCGATCATTCATTCATTCATTCATTAAATCCAATGGTACTTATATGTTGGTTGGGTGCCCACTAAGCTATTTGGTTAGTTTTCCGCGTCCCCTCGCAGGGCTCGCCACACTATATAAAATAAACTCCATGCTGACATGGATAGTGGGCGTATGAGCGTACTAAGTATAGCGGGCGTCCAAATAACATATAAGTACCAATCCAGTACAAGGGCACAGTAGCCAAGATTGTTTATTTTTGTGACAGAACATTCAACAACACCATCAATCAATACACAGTCACATACATGCAGTATACCATTTCAGTCTGTACCTTATGCACTTCTGATCCCTGATAATAGTCTCCTTGGTTGCCACAATTACCATGTATCACCTAACTAAAAGCTTTGCTACCATGAACACTACCATAAAACAACAAAGGTTCAGTTGTCAGATTCCATAGGTCAGTGTCCAGTGAAGAACCATTAAACTATCATTATGTAATTAGATAGAATGACTCTCTGTATTATTATTATTATTATTATTATTATTATTACTAATTTAAATTTGTAGCTGACAAGCAATAAAACGACCATTTCTCTGTAGGATCCCCACATTCTACCTAATTGCCCCCCTTCCCATAGATTTCCTATGCCATTGCTGCAGATACTAGGCGGCCCGGCATTGCCAGCACCCTGATATGCATTATCTTGGGGATTACTTTGACATTTGGGAATGTCAGCTTCTGTAAAAGTACTATAAAGTTCTATCCACATTAACACTTTATACTGCTCGTGCTCAAGCACATCATGCCTCTATATGAAGGGTAATACTGGCTCCAGTGACCTCCCTTCTCCTATTTGCACAGCATGGAGACTTCCATTAGCTATGCTTGTACCGATCTGCGGTTCCTTCTCTTGTGGTAAGAAAGCCTAATCTAATGAATCCCTCCTCCCAGAGTTCAGTGGAAGTAGTATAGACAGATCAGAAATGTCCTCACCGGCTCCATCTTATGGAAAATGACCAAACCTTGATATCGATGAGCCCATTGCTTAGCTTCAACATTATATTTAGATTTTTAAATTACTTTTTTTTACCTTTTTAGTGCAAGTTAAACATAAATTTTCCATTACTGATAAACAAGTTTTGGCCAGTAGGAATATATTGATCCAGACCTGACAAATCTGTATTTTAGAAAGAAAGCTCCTGACACTGACCTTATATAGGCCCTTATTCTGCTTGGTGCGGCCGGAGCCGCATATGCGGCTCCGACCGTGCAGGCGAATCCCCGCCTTCCATACGGATCGCCACGGCTGTCCGTACGCGGACATGTGGCGGTCCGCATGAAAATGGCGGGGGATACGCCTCCACCATCTTGGAGCAGCCCCCTGCATTCGATGGTCGCCGACCATCGAAGGCAGGGCCGCACGCTCCACCAGCTCCCGCAACCATAGACCTCACGGACACTTGTCCGTGTGAAAGCATGTATGGGGGCGGGCAGCTGACATCCGGCGATGTCAGATGCCCGCCCCCAACACATGCGTCACAGCCTCATTACCATGCGTACGCCCCGCGTTTGCATGGGAACGCCCATGAAACGCGGGGCGTATGCATAGGGAAATGAGGCTAAGTAGCCCCTCACGCCCCTATCCACCCCCTTTGCGGCGGTAAAAAAAATTGTGCGGCGATTTCGCCTGCACATGCGCAGAGTGCCCTCTGCACATGCGCAGAGCGAAAACATCGGCGGAACGGCCGCAAGCGGCCGTTACCGCTTAGATCGGAATAAGGGCCATAGTAAAGGTGTTACAGCCATTACTATGATTTTGGCCTAGGGCAGGAATGTCCAAACTGTGGTTCTTCAGCTGTTGTGAAACTACACATCCCAGCATGCCTTGTCATAGTTTTAGCATTCTCCAATAGCAAAACTGTAGCAAGGCATTGTAGTTTCACAACAGCTGGAGGGCCATAGTCTGGACATGCCTGGCCTAGGGGCTTGCTAACTGGGCAGGGATGCAGGGTAGCCTGTGTCTGGGTGACAGGAAACTGCACTCAACTACAATTAATACTACATGGAACAGAAGCAGAAATAAATGTTACTACACCTATATCTTTCTTTCTATCTATCCACACACACACATTTTGTTCATTTTTAAAGAACATTATACTGTATTGCATTTAAACACAAATCTAAGACTAATCTGTATGAGATGTTCAAAATATCCACAAAAATTGACAGGTCTCTCACATGTGTTATATAAATTCAATAAAAAATGGTTTTGTAAAAAAAAAAAATATATTATGTTTCATATATACGGTAAACCTTACAGGTCATTATAATGAATACAAATGTTGGTACTTATATGTTAGTTGGGCGCCCACTATAGTTAGTACACTCATACCCCCACTATCCATGTTGGCATGGAGTTGATTTCATATAGTGTGGCGAGCACAGCGAGCCACCGAGTCCGAAGCATGGTGAGCGTACGCGGAAAACGAAGCAAATAGATTAGTGGACGCCCCAACTAACTTATAAGTACCCAAATGTTTGCTTGCCAATTTTCACACCAATTTTGGCAAATTCAATTGGCAGTGGCACTCAAAGGGTTAATACAGTGACACATATTGATCTTGCTTTCCTGAGTATAATGGAGAAACTAGAACTCATGAGTGTAGGGACATTTACCAAATTTAAGGCAGGAAATAGGTTTAGTCTTCCTTGAGTTCTATATTGCCGGCACAAACATATTGCCCAGCTCACTTTAGTAGGCATTCAAATAAACCATCTTGCTTACAATTCTTTGGAAGATTAAATTGTTCAAGTGACTTGTAATTCCAGGGTAGTTTCTTCTGTATTGTCCTATATTGGCACTACACATAATTGCTCAAAGTAGATGTACAAAAGCAAAAATGTGCTAGTGCCAAAGCAGGCCACACAGAGTGTTCTCCTACTGCTGATCCCAAGGAGACCTGCCCAGGGCAGTTGGAGCAGGCTGCGCAGCAAGAGAGACAACTGGTACACATAAGAAAACAACAGTCGGTATACTTTCTCCCACTAATACAAAAATAGAAAAAAGTACAAGTTCTAGTTAAATAAATCACAACTGGACAGGAACAAATGAATCACATTATTGTACAAACCTAACACGACTCAATTGTGTGTGCTTATGTATATTGTCATGAAATCCAGTGGCACTCACCACTATTTTGTACATGTATTGCACTATCTATGTATGTATATCACCCTGATTTACAGCACTATGTAGGAACTCCAGAAGGGATGAACCTTGTCCCCAGCATTTCTGCCTACATTGAGGTAATTTATTTGAAATTTCCATTTGGAATCATTTACAGTCAATGGGTCAGGGGTCAGTTATCATGTAGGCAGACATTTGTTTGGGCTGTACCACAAGCCATATGTAATGTAACAGAGGCATCAGGCACACTCTGAATACATGCCTCAATAACACTATTAAGAGTAAACTTGTAGGCTGAAGTGTCAACATGGCTGCCTCTCCTGTGTATTCAGGACAGGGTCATCTTAATACAGCGTGGGGATATTACACAGCAAGCCTTATAATTATAACACTAGTTCATATAGAATAGGCATTGATACAGTAGGGTTCTTCACTGGTATCTCATGTGGTTCTTTCTCTGCTCTGTTTATGGCCCTATGGTAATTCACTGATTGTGTGTTTTCACAGTGAATTCTACCAGTGCCATACACAGAACAGGAGGGATGCTCAGCCAATGGCAGCCTGCAAAGAGAAGGTGTGTTACTGCAAGACAATTACAGTAGTAGTTACAATATACCACGAAACTGACCTGTGGAGGAAGAAGAGTTATGACAGGGAAACAAATTCTTCCAGATAATACTATTGGAATATTATTTTATTCATAGATCTATGGGTCAATGAACACACACACATACACAAAAACTACACACATACACACACACACCAATAATCTCCAATACGAGCCAGGTTTTTAGGATGACCATGTTTGGACTTAGATAGTTAAATCACATTGAATGAGGTGCTAATGAAGATACTTGTGCTGAATCATGGGTCTCCTTGGCTGGACTGTAATGGCAGAGTTGGGAGCCTCTGAAGGAAAGCCATGTCATCGTCAAAAAGACCCCAACTCTTTAAGAGGGATTGGGATATAAAAATCATCTTTTTATTGTAAACAATGTATTGGCACAAACCTTTAATTCACATTAAATGGCCTGTGTGCATTAAATAGTCACATAACCGAATACATACGTGTATGCTTTAGTCAGCAGTTTGTATCATTTCATGTTATTGTTGTGATATTTTGTCCAAATAAATCTAAATAAATTACACCACTTGTTTATAGCCTACCATAAACGGGGAGAATTAGACAGAAGAGTGTTTAATATTTGTGTCTAACTCTATCTATCTATCTATCTATCTATCTATCTATCTATCTATCTATCTATCTATCTATCTATCTACAGTATCTATATATCTGCTTGGTACATACCCACTAATTTGTATGTCTAATCTGTCTGGTGGGGACAAAGATCTAGAATATCTGAAGAATATGAAAATGTTCTCCCAAACACTACAACAAAAAATATATTTTGATAAATATGTTAAAATAAACAGATTTGAGCTATTTGTCTGAATGACCATTTTTAATGTGTTTTAGAGCAAGTGTTTGATTGTATGTTATTCCCATACATTACCAGATCTTCCCACTAGAAGATTGGACAGATAAATATTTAGGTGTGTAACTAGCTTATCTATCTATCTATCTATCTATCTATCTATCTATCTATCTATCTATCTATCTATCTATCTATCTATCTACAGTTTTCTCAATCTATAATCCATGTTTATATGATTATTTGTGTTTCTAGAGGTGATTAACTATTGGTTATAACTTTATAGATAATGCACAGTTATGAAATTAGGAACTATCAGAAAATCCAGTTACACAGCCTAATTTACATATTCATAATTTATTTCATATAAAGTAGTCTAGAGACAAAAGCAATTTTAAATTACGATAAAACAAAAACTTTCCCTTTTTTTCTTAAAGATAGGCACGGGCACCGGAGAGCTCTCTCTGGTAACATGGCAGGCGAGAAAGATTCTGTCAACAGCAGTTTTCATATAGAAATACCAAATGTACATATTTGAGTCAATCTGTCTCGGGGAATAGATTATTAATGGCACATCATTTACATATATATAAACAAGGAAACCTCTTCTATTTTTTTGTTACCAGAACTTCTATTCGATCCAATGTTATATTGCTGTACGCTGTATAACTCAGGATCCTTTACTATAGTATAAATATGGCATGCTGACAATTTTTTTGTAGCTGTGTTAAAAGAAAGAGGATTGTACCCATAGTCTTTAGGGGACAACATGAAGGGTTATTATAAAAGTGTGTAGCGATTATCTGAGCAAATTCTCTGGTTTTAGACCAATCCTGAAGGTAATTTGTGTACTTTTATGGTTTACTGGCAGATCCACTACACTCTGGTATTCTGATGATGTATCTGAAATGTAGAGCAATACTGTAGAGCAATTGTAACGTGCTTGGGATAGGCATATTGATGTCCTTACAAAGAAATAAGGATCAAATACGGTTTGGTGTTTTACGGTGTAAAAATGGGGCAGACTAGATGGGCCAAGTGGTTCTTATCTGCCGTCAAATTCTATGTTTTTTTATGATGTTACTCAAGGTAAAAATAGCTCTAATTTATTATTAGAAATACATAGTAACAATGTATGAGGTCAATTAATCATACATGCTCCCTCAGGATCAACAAGCAATCCCTTATCTGCCCTTAGTCACGTGATGGGGTGGACTCTGACTTCTTCGGACAAGTGTCATTACCTGGTACTCACATGGGCATACATACAATAGCAGTGTGATACACGCTACACTGAATCCCAATGTTTGGCATACTGAGCTGTGTATTATGATCTATTAGTTAGTAGGACATGCTTGGCATGATGTCACACTGTAGTAATGCTAGTGAAGCCATTGCACTATATACCTTACATATACAGCACTGCTATGTCCACTATGTATACTGTAGGCTAGCGTCTATGAAACCAATATACAGCAGGGGTATTAAGCATGATGCCAATAAACTGCAGTGTTAGCATACCCTATTAGCAAAATTGTGGCAGGGCATGCTGATATATGTAGTTCAACAGCAGAACACAAAAATTACAACTTCCTTATTTCATCAACTATCTAAGATATTATTATTAATAATAATAATAATAATAATATCATCACTAGAATTTGTCTATTTACGCCCAAGCACTGGTGTAAGCTATACCTGCCTCAGTGTTGCGTATTATAGGCATGCATGGGAGTAAACCCAAAAAATATTACATGGAGTTTATATAGGAAGAGCAATTACCAAGGGTGTGGCTATAATTGTTTATCTGCCACAAAATAAAACATGTGAGCCCTGTAAATCTGCAGGGATGAAAGTAGCTGCTTTGATCATTATTGTAATACGGCATATAATTACAATATACTAGACGCAATAACTTGTTACTAGTTGAGGGGATTCTCATAATTGCGATGTTCTGTTTGGTCTATTGACATGCTGGATGATAATGAAGGGTATGTGGTGAGCTAAGATGCACATAAAAATAATAGAAACAAAAGGGAGAAATATTGCACCTTGCACCACCAACCATATTGCATTAAAGTGTGCAGAGAGATATAGGAGGAAATGTAATAGGATGAGAGATTTAGGAAGTGAGAGATTTCCTAAGAAATCTCCAGTTTTTTTAAAGCAGCAATCATTTACTGTAAATGCAGTGTAAATGATTGCCGCTTTAAAAAAAAATGGAGATTTCTTACCGAATCTCTCACTTTCTGAATCTCTCATCCTATTACATTTCACCCTTAAGTGAGGAAGGGTTTTTCTTCATTGTATTCCTAAATGCCCCTCTAAAATAAAAGCTACCCAATGTTTGTTCATTTCCAGCAAAAGCATCTAGTATTGTCCCAGCATACAGCTTAAATATATAAATAAGATAAATAATTAAAGTATCTGCATTGTGTGTGTGTGAGAGAGAGTGTGCGTGTGAGAGAGAGTGTGCGTGTGTGTCAAAAAGTATATATATATATATATATATATATATATATATATATATATATATATATATATATAATAGTAATTCACGTTGTACTGTTTTTGTGGATTTTTTTTCCAAGACTCAAAATGATATTTAATGGATTATAATCTTTCATATTTGGCATGGGAGCTGGGATAAAGAAATGCCAGACAGCAATTTTGAGCGTGCTGTATTTCCTAACAATCTCTCCATTATGTGGCTGCAGAATGAGTCTCTGTGTGGCTCCCTCTGGAGTACACTAATGGAACAGGCTGTTACATTACTGGGGTAACGCTGCTGCTTGCATCAAATCCTGGAAGAACAAAAAAAAGGTTTGGGGAATAATATTCTCCAAGAGATATGAACTAGAGGGACACACATCGCCATACGCAGACTGAAGGCTACTGTAGTTTGAAATGTCTTCTGATGAGTTTCCTAGTAATACCTAATAATACTAGTTAGATTTTCTCAGATTTAAATAATTAGAATCATAGGACAGGAGCTAGAGCTATATTTTATGAAACTGTTCTATATAAGAAATAGACAATCATAATAAATCGTGTCTTCCATTCAGGCGCTAGTTTATTCAGAATGTACTGTAAGTGCATTGTCGGAGATTACCTCCTTCTATCTGTTCTTCACTCCGACCCACTCCAAAGCCTGAACTGATCTATATATTTCAAATAAAGCTTTGGATGATATTTGTTATGTTGCCTTATGTCAGCAGGATGCTGGTGTTAGGAGGATTCTATATTTCACTAGGAAGAGCATCTCTCCAATCCTGACACCAATCAACAATCTAATGTTCTAGGATTATGTTAGATTATGTGGATCAGAACCAGTGTCTACCAAGCCCCTTCGTTATATCAGCAATTATTGCAAAATGCATTAACCAGAAATGCCAACTCTCTCGTCTATCATGTCACATGGGACGCATCTATATCGGATATTACTGCCGGGACACTGTCAGTGTTCCCCATACGTATTTTGGGGATAATGCATCAGTAAATTGTGTGATGTAGATTTAGCTGTGCAGGAGTGTTGTCTGACCCAAACTAGAGATTTCAGATGTGCTTTACCGAACATATTCACAAATACCAATAAATGCAAAACAAAAAGGGGTTCTAGTCTACTGCAATGGTCCAAGCAGAATTTCTGCTCTCCGATATCTGTGTTTTACTAAAATTGGGTACTCAACCTCTAGAACAGAGAGTTGCAGTAATATAATGCAACATATATATATATATATATATATATATATATATATATATATATATATATGTATATACACATATACACACACATGTCACTTGTACTGAGCTCTATATCAATGTTATCTGCCAAACTGAGCATAAAAACTGGATATGCATAAATTAAATATATCCAGACAGTGTCAAAGCATTATTTGGGTAATGTTCATTATGATAAAATATTAATATCTACCCTAGTAATGATGCAAATGATCTTATGTAATCGTTACCTATTGTAGTCTACAGGTGATGACCCCAAAAAATTTTGCGCAAAGACGGAAGAACCGTTACTTGGTGACCTCTTACCTATACACAAATAACAGGTAAGGGGCTGTATTATTCTACAGTGTATACTGCAATAAGGATAGATATCCCAGGTATTTAATACGTCCACCTGCAATCCTATGAGAACCTCAAAGCATGTTCTGTAAGACCTGATGTCCGCATTATGTTGATGACCGATTGTGTTTGTGTGTGTGTGTGTGTGTGTGTGTGTGTGTGTGTGTATGTATATATATATATATATATATATATATATATATATATATATATATATAAAAATATAAATATAAATAAATTAAAGCGCTGGTGCATTGAGAGTTAAGTTATTATTGTATGTTTACCTCAGTAGGCTTTGAATTAGCTTGTACAGGAAACTATTACATTATGATTGCCAGAAATGTAAACGCAAATAGTAATAATTATTATTCTGGTATCGTCTGAAAAAGTGATCTATGATTCTGAAATTAAATTTGTGTACTAAATACAATGTCTAACGTATAACATTTATTTTTGTAATACACTCATACCTCAGAGGGTATGTACAAGTTTCACGCAGACCAGAAATATATGGAACGCTCGTATAGACTAGGTGTCAATGTCACAGTATTATCTTTTATAAATAATTTGAAATAATTTTTTTTTCCTGCTATTAGAAACATGCAGACACCATATGCCAACACTTGTATTGCTTGGCAATAAGACAAAAGTAATCTACTACCAGTCCATCAGTAATGTCCTTGAACTGACCTTGGGATGGATTGCGTCACACTCAGTCTGCGGGGACATGCTAGAGGCAGCAGCCTTGACAAAATCTGCAGTATAGTGCAGGGAAATATACACTGCAGATTATGCCGAGACAAAGGAGATTATCATTATTTAGACTTGTCTACAGCCGACAACCACCCACTGTAGCTGCATAATGTGATGGAATTACCTGAACATCAACCAGTTATTTAAGTGAATATGTTCATAATGTATAACAAGAAATTGGGTTCTAGATACGCAGAGGAAGCATGTATTTATTTTTGTTATAAAGGGTCTAGCTATATATAATTGTGGGTTACGTTTATTTAAAACGTTTTGCGAAAACAAAAAAGCTACAAATAGACATTTAAAAAAAAAAAGGAATATTAGCAGCTATCCAGCAGAAACACACTAAGGTGAGGATGCCTGTATCTGACATATAGGGGGACATTTAATAAGATGTGAATTCTACTTCACATGTGATGTTGCTATGGGCAACCAATCAGAATCTACTTATTTATTTAGCACGGTCTAGAAGATAGTAGACAGGCACTGATTTGTTGCCCATATACGAAGTAGAATTTACATCTTTCCCCCATAGTAATACTCCGAAGTTATACGAATATACATTGAGGGTGATCACCTTAACTAGAACAGAACAAAGCTTGGCTCAGGACTAGGGAACAGGCTAACTGCGAGTAATAGGACGGTGCTGAATGAAGTTCTAGGGCAGGGTAGTCTACAGTGTTCTTGGACTTTCCAAATAAGAATCATGCGGTACTAGCACATATATCGCAGTATCCTCCAATAATGAACTCAAGTCATTTCTTTCAAAACAATCTGCACCTCCACCTGCAATATTGCTAACACAGACCAACGAAATCTAATATTTCATGTGAAATATTGTTTTACTTTAACGAATATTAGAAGTTAACCGTTGATAGAACTAAATCTGGTTTTGCACTTGCATTATAACCGGAAGATAATTCTCATTGCTCAGGTTGGAATCTACCACCCATCACTTTATGTCTGATCCTTGTACCACCTTGTCTATAGACATCCCTATAGAGTAGATTAGCCCTTACTGGCATCGTCCCTTTCCCCATGTCAGCAGGGATATATGACTAATCATTTACTACTGGTCATCTCTAAGTGAATTTTAGGTTCCTAAATGGCTCCCTTAGCAGGATATCTTTTCCTTGCACATTTCCTGCAGAAATCAATATCTCCTAAAAGTAGTCAGATTCAAAAGGATGCAGAAAGACCCCCTCCTTGCAAAGACCCTCTGCTGCTACCCCATCCCAGGATTTGCTCAGGGCATCAATTAGGATCACTTAGGAAGATCATAGATGATTAATATTTAAAGATATGGGAACAGCGCAATGCTACTTATCCTGCCTCCCTCAGCACTGTGCCCCAGCAAGCAGACAAATCGTTATCCCTCTGCCGACTCTAATGCCATGCTCAATTAGCCTGCTGTACCAGACACATACGCTTCTATCTATCTATCTATCTATCTATCTATCTATCTATCTATCTATCTATCTTCTATGCATATCTATCTATCTCTATCTATCTATATATCTTCTATATCTATCTATCTATCTATCTATCTATATATCTATCTATCTTCTATACATATCTATCTATCTATCTATCTATCTATCTATCTATATATCTTCTATATCTATCTATCTATCTATCTATCTATCTATCTTATATATCTATCTATCATCTATCTATCTATCTTATATGCATCTCTATCTATCTATCTATCTATCTATCTATCTATCTATCTATCTATATATCTGTCTAGCAAATTGATAGTTCAGCAATCACCTTAATAAACAAATTGTACAGGTATCACATGCACATAAGAAGGAATGTAATTGATAACTGTCAATACATATTCTGCATGATCGAACAATATAAGACAGCAACTTACAATGATAAAATATAATAACAAATACATCAATCTAAAAATGTACAGAGCTAATACGTTGCTATACTATACTATACTATGTGTAATGATGTAGTAGAATATTTGACCTGCAGTAATGGCATGTATATTGTATTCATGGGAAAGCAGTGATATATATATATATATATATATATATATATATATGCACATGGTAATGCTACAGACACCGCTTGATTTCAGTATAAAGGTGACCCTACATATTTCAGTAGTTAGCGGTTCTGTGTACAGTATTACCCAGCAGGGGAGCAAGGTCTGAAGAACAGGGTGCGAGTAGAACATTTAGGGGATAATGGCTGCCATTGCGGTGACGTGGGAATGGTTAATAATACACAATCACTGCGGAAGACGGGAATGCAGAGGTACAATGCAGGGAAATGGAAGTCATTAATATCTCATGCTAAATCAATCTCAGGCCACTTTAGAGCTTCTTTATGGTACATCTAATCAGGGACCTCTGCACCCTGTGTATCTGCCAGAACTAATTGTTTTATACATACAGAATAATATAAGGAAAGTTACATTCCATTGATCAAACCACATTTATTTTGTCGTTTATAACAAAATATTTACTTGTCATTAGTATACAACATTGTAACTTTATTAATTGCATATATATATATATATATATTTATTCTATCACATTCTATGTGATAGAAAGATTCACGTTGAGTAATGCAAATTAAGTTATTAATAACTAATATAATGCTGAACAGTCACATTTTACATTTGACTGACAGCGGTAGTCTCCTTCCTATATGAAGGCAATATCTATATAAGCATAGAAAGGTGACTGCAGACAGATCACTTATCTCTTGTTAGTATTGTTTGTGTATTATCCGGAATGATCGGTGTTACTATAAAGCAGATCTGATTTCCTTCAATGGAGCCTTTCCAATGAGGCTGCTCATAGTTTGCTTCACACAATTATTTTGGAAAACAGCCTTATATGATACCTGCATTATAGCATTGTCACAGCAAGGTTCACAACATTGTGTCATTTTACATTTATATATATAGAGAGACAGAGACAGAGAGAGAGAGAGAGAGAGAGAGAGAGAGAGAGAGAGAGAGAGAGAGAGAGAGAGAGAGAGAGAGAGAGAGAGAGAGAGAGAGAGAGAGAGAGACTCAGCACTCAGTACTGTACTTCAATTAATTTTGGCAAACAATACCCGTTATTTCCTGGGTCCAGGCAAGGCTGATCTGGGCATCCTTGCACAACTATTAGGGTTAATCATCTTCATTCCGGTGGTTTACAGTAGGAGCTGCTGTACCTGGCTGATCACGCAGCATTTACAAAGAGTTGCAGCAGATCGTTTCATCAGCCGGCACAGAACCTGCTCCCTGAGCAACTTGGATTAAATGACAAACCCTCTGGGTATAAGCCTAATGATGCCTCAGTAGCCAGCTACCTACTGTCTCTCCAGCATCCGTGCCACTCAGAGTGCATAACACAACAAGCACAGCATCTGTAACTGCTTACACCTAGCACAACTCTACACTGACAGTCAGATCCCATCCAGGCCTTCATTCATATGGGCGCAATAGGTGAATAGGGATCAGTCTGTCTGTTCTTGATGTTCTGGATCTCAAGTCACAGATGACAAAACAGCCACTCCCTATTCACAGTATTTTCCTTTGTCTAACTCGGTCCATAGCTGAGGAGGAATCATCTGGGGCAAAGGACTTATACAGTGTTTCAATATATCTATATGTCTATATGTATGCTTCTCAGATACGCTGTGTCGTATACATTAGGCTGATCATCAAACAACGAGAGAGAGAGGTTCTAAATGCAAAATCACCTTTCAGACCAGCTTAGAACAAACAAGGCAGTAGATGTGTCCTACAGGTTGTGGCAGGTGTCCCCCATTGTTTAATTTAAGGCTTCCCTAACTGAGGTTATAGAGCAACCACCTATATGGGATCTGCTGTGACCTGCCACAGAGGCTATATAGTATAGCACGACCTCTATGCTATCTGCTGTGTATTACCCGTGCAGTGCTGGGGGCAGTAAGGGTGCACCTGCCACAGAGGGTATATACTGTAGTATAGCACGACCTCTATACTATCTGCTATCTATGTATTACCCGTGCAGTGCTGAGGGCAGTAAGGGTGCACCTGCCACAGAGGGTATATACTGTAGTATAGCACGACCTCTTATGCTATGCTATCTGCTGTGTATTACCCGTGCAGTGCCGGGGGCAGTAAGGGTGCACCTGCCACAGAGGCTGGGATGGAAAACTGCTGATTTGAATGGTAGTTGTGTGGCAGGTAGAGCGCAGACAATGTGCAGAACGTTTTATGTAAATGTCTATGCAAAGAGAGCTCAGACATATATCCACAGCCATCACATATCATCGCTTTATGATAGGGTACACACCCCATTTACATGGAACGATTATACAACATTCTAAACACATATATGGTCTGTTTAAGGATAAAAACAACGTGCAACTGCTTATCACATACTGTATATACCTATATACTGTATATACGTTTCATGTATTACACTGATTTTTTATATCTGAAATTGTCATTGTCATTGTATAAATAGACACAGTGTAGTGTTGTCCAGCTTCTGTATTATCCTGCAGCCACCGACTAAGGACTTGTAAAGTTAGACTGTGTGTATGTATGTCTGTATGTATGTATGTGTGTATGGATGTGTGTGTATGTATATATATATATATATATATATATATATATATATATATATATATATATACATACACACGTATAAATACTATATAAGCTTGAGAGCAGGGCCCTCCTACCTCTATGTCGGTTTGTTTCTACCCAGTTTGTTTAATTACTGTTGTCTCTAATATATATGAATACTATGTAAATAATATTATATATATATATATATATATATATATATATATATATACCATACTATTCGTACAATCTAACATGACTGATTTGTCACATCCGAGGATCACATTGCCCCGTGTCTATATGTTCCTTGTGAATCCCATTCCTGGCACGCAGGTAGTTTGTGCATTAATTCCTCCGGGGACAATGTTACTGATATTAAGGGAAGATCATTTCAATAGTTACGAGAATAAACGAAATATAGTCCATGATTTCCCCCTAAACGTCATAAACCCTGTGATTACTAAATTAAACCAGTCTATATTTGCTAAGCATCAAGATGTTCAAGAGGAAGACAATGAGGAGACCAAATAATCTCTAGTCTATCAATCACAGTCTATGTATACAAGGGCTCCAGTCCACAGGCACAAGACCTTACTTGCACTGCACATACACACTTCAAGCACCCACTTCAAAGAGCCACATAGCCTACCTGATGCAGGAGCATAAGCACAGACTGTTACCTGGCCCTTGTCATATGTGCGGAGAGAGCCTGGCTTTCATTGCTACATCCCTCTAGGAACAGAGCATTAAACATAAAGAGAACTCAAAGCTCCAGACTATAACTGGTCCCCCCCCCCCCCCTCCTCCCAGTCTGCGGAGATCTGAGAGTTTCTAAAAGGCAGATCTGTAGGAACATCAGAGAGACACAAAGAAAGAGGCCACTTTCCATCAGCAGAGCTTAGAGTATCCTCCCTGCTATCGGATGACAGCAGGAGCCCCGGGCACTGTCCCTGTGACACACCAGTATTACCTGCTGCTTGTACCTGGCCTGGGAATGGCTCTCTCCCTGCCTAGCTGCCTGTCACTCCGGCATTATCCCACACTGTGCTGCTGTGCCTTCCTGACAACACTTTATCAGAGTATTTGTTATATACTCAACAGGTCAGATGGCTCGTACAGCTGAACAAAAGCGTGCAGATAAGCACCCAATCCCCCAACCCTCACCCCACTGCCAGCCTGTGTCCTAAGTCTAGATGGATGTTCCCCAGCAGACACAGAAAGATAATTCTTCTGTAATCACCTTACCTCCACAGCCTGGGAAATAATCCAAGACAGAGTCTGTGCCGGGGAGCGCCTCTCATTTTCCAATGTCATCGGCCCAGGTGCCTTTTAAGGTGGCAGTGCAGGGAGGCAGGCTCACCTTGAGAGTCACAGGCTAATTACTAAAAAGCAGGCAGCTGATTGGCTGGTGGGGGTGTCTACGCTGCTAAGCCCCAGCCTCCTTGTCTGATGTAATTTCCAAAGCCCTTTGATGGATATCTGTTTGTCCATCTGAGCATCCTTTGGATAACTTGAAATGATTTAACCCTTTCTAAACTAGTTCAGTCAAATATCCTCATTCTCCTACATATCCTCATATCCTTCACTATAGGCAGAGATTTACCAGCAAGAATATCTGCTAGAAACACAAAACGTCCTGGATACTTATCACTCACTATCATGTTGCACTTGAGATAGATATATAATATGTGTGTGTGTGTGTGTGTGTGTGTGTGTGTGTGTATCTGTGTATGTGTGTATTTGCATACAAATGACAAACGACGACCCTAGACTTCATCGCATGGAAATAAAGCTTCTATCTATCTATATATCTATCTATCTATCTATCTATCTTTCTGGGTGTGTATAGCAGCGTTTGTAGATTAATGAAGCTATATATATATATATATATATATATATATATATATATATATATATATATATATATATATATATATATAATTGAGATACTATTACTTGTGAATTAATAGTTGGAATGTAATATTCGTCTATATGAAATACACTACTTAATTCTGCCTCCAAAAAGAAAAAGAAACGCAGCTAATTCTTGAAAGATCGAGATTTTATGTTGTAGAAACAATGTATAAAATAAATCTGTGGCAAAGTAATTGTAATATGCAATAGATAACAGTTTCCGCAGCCGTACGTTGTACAGAGTGCGCACAAATACTCCTAGTGTAGGTGTACAATGTATGGTATGTCCTGTGTCGGTGTTTGGATACTTATAGTTGATGGCATGACTGTGATACAGTATCCTGCGGTACCTGGACAGGAGACGGCGGTACCCAGAGACATAGAGGTGCGGGGCTCTAGGGAGAGCATAACGGTTCCTGCTGACATGCCCCAGCTCATGTAACATGTCTCTGTGCAATGTACCCAGCAGCTTTCGGCTCCCAGCTTGCTATTAGGCAGGAGATTTCCCTGAACAATCCGCCTCTAGCTGTTCTGCTTCAGTAAATAAATCCCACAAAGGGCAGGGGCACCTTTCTGATCAGCACAAAGGGAGATTGTGTGCACAGGTAGCCCAACATGGAGATGTTTTACAGGAGGCTGCTGCCATCCAGGGCACAGTTCAACTCTAGGAGACATTAGTGTGCCTGAGCTGGAGATGGATCTAGGTAGGCATCATACAAAGGGTAGGTGGACATTATAAAGATATATTGGGCACAGAAAATGGTCTATAGCAAGGGGGGAAATAGTGTGATAGTTGCTCAACAAGTATTAAAAACATAATTAAAAAATTCTAATAGTAAAATGCAGCGAGTGGAGTGAGGCGTGGGGCAGGTAATCCTGATCTGCAGTCCTGAAGAATACATGCAGTGTGTGTATTAACCCTTGCAGTGTATTCTCTATGAGATGGCTGGCTGCCTGTGCACATCTGTCATCCAGCCACCCCCTTCTCTTCCCACAAAATATCCGCAGCAAGAAAACAAGTCTCCTCCATTCAGAAATGTGTGCCCTGGGGATAAACGCCTAATGCAGCCAGCGCTGCTAGTGCCTCTGTAGCCATATGGGCAGGGGCGAGGGAGAGGAGGTGCCCACAGGACATGGCAGCAGTAATACCACTCCCTATATCGCTGGTGGTTTTATGTGTCACTGAACTGGTGATAAAAGTCAGTTTAATTAGGCCTAAAGACAACAAAAAAGGAAACTTTTGCTGAATGGAAAGCAAACTTCAGTAAAGCAGCATCAATGAATGTACCTGTTGTTCTATGAACTAATAATCCCCATAGCAGTATCCTGCTGCCTGTCTCTTGGCCACTGGGGCCTTATACTACTTACAGATATATATATATATATATATATATATATATATATATATATATATATATATATATATATACATATATAATAAGACTAGCTAATAGTACAAGCAGAAAGGTAATGAGTCCACAAGTATTATGGTGGTCAGAGACACCTCAGTATAGATCGGTTCATTCTTCATATTGCTGAGCTGCATTTTGGGAGAGGCAGTAAACCAAATTTATGGGTACAAAAATATGACTCCTAAAATAAATTAACCCAGTGTGTGGAAATGCTATCCTTTTACTACTGCTATTATTATTATTATTATTATTATTATTATTATTATTATTATATATTTTCCAAGCTACGATAATCCAAAACCGGAGTTCTCTAGATTAGTAATATAAAGGGGGCGCTATGTTTGGGTGCTGCATATAAACATTACAAATGAATATGTTGGTGTGAGACAGAGACTATCAGAGTGTTAGACAGAGGCTGGAAAAGGCGTACATGATGAAATAGATACCTGCCTCAGAAATGGGTGGCATAATATGCTAATGAGCTCATTAACGTGGCTAATTCGTCTCTCCTGTAACAAATACGGTATTAAACAAAAATGAAATGCTTTAGTAGTAAATAGCTATGCCGTATATTTCGCCGGCACTCCATCATTTTCCTACAACACAGTTGCCTTGACCTTGTTTTTGTCATGTTAGTGTAATATAGTATAATAATATAGATAATATAGTGTATAATGGGTCCGCTGTGAATGTTATCTGCGAAATAAATAGTGCTCTATCATTAATAAAAAGGTAATGCTATGGATTATCTGCTGGAACCTTATTTTACATCGAATCTAATATGTGCAGTCACACAATTCTATCTCTAGAACCAAATATGTAACAGTTGATGCAATATTTGCTTCCACGCTTCCAGCATGCTCCTCCTCCAGTAGCACAGAGCATATGTACATTTCATACAAAGACTCTGTTTCTTTAAGAGAAGCTTCCTGCGTGCAGCAATTTAGGAGGATCAAGTGTCTCTATCCAGATGGTCTGAAGTGCATCAAGAGGCTCTCATCCACCGGACACACCCTACAACCATCAGTCCAACCCCATCCCAATGCATACAAAATATTAAGACAATTAGAAGCGTCTATCATATGAGAATATATGTGTATATATATATATATATATATATATATATATATATATATATATATATATATATATATATAGACACACACACATTTAAATGTCAGTATGTGTTGTAAATCCCAATGTGTATTCTATACAGATTTCTGTCAGATGTAAAGCAATAGTTGCATCAGCAGATCACTGAGGTCAGTGCTCGTACCTGTCATTCATTCCTCTGCATCCAGTCCCACGGAAGTCCATACAGAGCAGATGAGGTGAGACATCCACAGGGCAGTGGGGTACCTTGGACTATGCTGTGATAATGGGGTTCCTGCAGGACGCATTTATACATCTTTGACAGCACCCAGACTCCTCCCTTCCCCACTGCCCCCTGTCTATGTACCTGCTGTTAGCCATTCTAAAGAAGGATAGTTAAAAAAAAAAAGTTGCCCACCTCTTCCTACCTGATCCAGCTGTGGCAGGAGTTTGGAAGGATCCAGTTACCAACAAGTGAAAAGAAAACCTGTAAGAGGATCTTATTGCCTTCATTAGGCAGGTTAACATTTGATCAGGAACAATCAGATAAATAGTCCCTCACCCTTACACTCCCAGTCATCACTGCCATCTTTTGCCACATCCCTTGTTTCTAGCTGATTAACTTTTGGAGAAGATGAAACCTCATCTGAGTTTCAGGTCTCAATGAAAGAACAGGAGAGCACCAAAGCCACTCATGAATATTTCATCTGCTCCATGCTTGTGTGCCTAACCTGGCTTGTTCCACATGACGTCTGCCATTGTGCTCTCTGTCTGTCAGGGTGGGTGGGGGGATGTAACACTAGCACACCGTTGGCATCAGGTCTCCTTTGTTGCTGCTGTTGTGTGATACCTGTAGAAGGGAAGCTATTGAATGGGGACAGACACGACATAACTGCACTGGAAAGCTAGCATAGCTCGGCTCAAGTTGATATATTCACAGAGAGACATTGCACAGCAAAGATGTATAAATATATAGGTACACATATTTTTAAATGAATAGAACAGTCATAATAAGAACACACAAATGCACACAATATCTGTTATGCCACTTGTGATTTTCCAGTCATTTCTTCACTTATGTAATTAGGTGACAGACAGGGCAATTTCAAGGCTATTTCTAAGCAACTGACTAGATAGCTTAGAAATTAAGTACACATTGCCCTATGTGTACAGGCCATCGCTACGAGAGAACACTGGTCCGCACAGATCACTTCGCACACATCGCTGATGCATCGTATTGTGTGCAGGGATGTGTACTGGGCGATCCGTGCTTAAGCACCTTGATCAGCATGGGGCTGCAGTCACCCCATGTGTACAGGCCATTGCTACGGCAATGCGTGGTCCCATATTTCGCCATCCCCAGACTAGAGTTATAAGGCATGCATCATAAATCTAGTGAGATCGCCAGTGTTCTCACCAGAGAACACTGGTCCGCACAGATCACTTTGCACTGCCCACGTGTACGGGGCTTTAAATTTGGGTGAGTTATTTTGTTTCTGTGCAGGGTAAATACTGACTGCTTTATTTTTCACTGCAATTTAGATTTCAGTTTGAAAACACCCCACCCACATCACTCTCTGCACAGGTTACATTTGCTCCACCTGCAGTGCACATGGTTTGCCCATGTAAAAAAAAATTGCCCTGTGATCAAGCATAATAATGCACTTAGTTCCCTACACCCAATACAACTGTACTTGTTCTTGACCTGCACTGGCCTGATTTTGTGTATATAACATTAAATGTAAGGCTCCACCTGTGTTCATACCCTCCACTGGCTAGTTAAGTTTGGTGCCAATAAAGTTGCCAGCAATTAATAAAAGTTTCAAATCATTGCAGACCGATATAAATATAAATTGTAAGATACTTATGTAGTAGCCGGGCGCTCAGTAAGCTATTAGGGTACTGGGCTATTCTCTGTAGTGAAATTGCATCGGATTGCACGCCGTGTATGGTGCCATGCGATCCGATGCAATGAGATGTCCCTTTAGTTAATATATGAAGTGCTTATACAATGAAATATCACATGGGATCGCACGGCACCATACACGGCATGTGATCCAATGCGATATTTCATTGTATGGCCACCCATGCTAATAATATTAAGTGTTTAAGAGTGCTTATACAATTAAATATCGCATGGGATCGCATGGCACCATACAGCGTGCAGGGCCATACACACCTAGGCAGGACTAGGCATTTGCCTAGGGCGCCGTCCACTGGAGGGCGGTACTGAGCCTGGCGTGAAGCAAAGCTGTCCCCCGCGCGCGCCACCTGCTCTCTGCTGGGGGTTTTCAGCGAGGACTCGCAGCACCCGGAAGCTGCATATCGCGGCTTCCAACAGCAGGTACAGCGCTCTGGGGGGTGGGGGGTGCGGGCGCCCACCGCAGTATCGGCCGCAACCCCCCCCCGCCATGCCGCAACAAGTATCGTCCGCATCCTCCCCACACACACACCCCCCCCAGGCGGGCGGCGCGGTTTTTTTTGTTGCCTGGGGCGGGCGGGGGGCTTGCACCGGCCCTGACACCGTGCGATTCGATGCAATATTTCATTGTAGAAGCACCCATGCACTTTTTTTTGTTATTTTTTCTTTTGCAGACCTACACTATCCACGCCACCCCTAAGCGTGGCGAACGGTGGCGGAATGCGTTCTCCCAATCTTTTGATACCCCCACTATCCACGTCGTCGTGGAGTTTACTTTATGTAGTGTGGCGAGCGCAGCGAGCCACCGAGCCTGAAGCGTAGCGAGCGGACACGGAATACATGTAAAGTGATCTGCGTCCCCTCGCCATGCTTCGGGCTCGGTGACTCGCCGCACTATATAAAATCAACTGCACGCCGACGTGGATAGTGGGGGTATGAAAAGGTCGGGAGGACGCGTTCCGCTGCCGCTCGCCACGCTTCGGGGAGGCGTGGATAGTGGGGAAGTTTTAGGAACACATTTACACCAGCCATACAATACATCTGACACAGTAATGTGGACACGTGTACACTGTGAATTTACTGGTAATGAAAAGAACAATAATAACAACATTTATGAACAATAAGAAAGATAAAAAGATAAAGAACAATAATAACAATTTTAAAAGAGTAAAGAATTATTGAAAATCAGTCACTGTGAGGGCACAGAAGTAGCCTTTGGCAGTAAAGTCAGCGCATGAAGAATTCTTTCAAAGGCATTCTCAGCTCCCAAACTTTTCCTCCACATGAATTCCTGTAAATTAGGTTCTAAGTGGTGTCTTGCGGTGCCTCTGTGCCTTTTATTTAGCCATTTGGCGGCCCCCCACATCCGTTCAATATTTTGTGTGTGGACACCTGAGTCAGGGTCCACAAAATGGAACCTGTGGTTGACCCTGGAATGTTCATAGCCTGCCTGCTGCAGTTCCTGGGTATCATACACCCTCCAGGAGTCTGAATATATTATAGACCTGGGAGCCACATGATCATTGATAGCAGCCATGAGAGTAGTGGCGTCTCACCTTTCAACAGCGGTCAGGAAGCAGGCTCCTGTCTCCCTGCATATACCACCAAACACCCATTGCTGGGGCAGCATCAGTGGCGTAGCTATAGCACCGCAGCCCCCGCGGTCGCAGGGGGGGGGGGCGCTGTGCATATGGGGGCGCCAGGGGGGCTGTGGTGCTATAGTAATCCCCCCGACCCCCATCCCCCGCAGGCTTACCTGTCCGTGCGTCCCGGCTCCCCTCCTGGCTTCAATCAATGCTATGGAGACGGACCACGATAAAATGGCAGCCCCATAAAGCAGACTGTTCTCTGAAACTGTCTGCGGTATGGGGGCGGCCATTTTATCGTGGTCCGTCTGCATAGAATTAATTGAAGCCAGGAGTGGAGCCGGGACGCGCGGACAGGTAAGCATGCGGCGATGGGAGGAGGGGGCACGGGGGGCACGGGCAGCCGGGGGGAGAGGGGGGCGCCCCCCCATTAACGGCGGGGGGGCACCCCAAACAAAGCTACGCCACTGGGCAGCATCCTCCAAACATTGTATTTGCCCTTCACAAATAGGCTCTCATCCACCTCCACCACCATGCCAGGGCCTCCAATTTGTGTCTGTGGTTGGGACAAGAGATCCATGGTGCACGCCTCCCTCATGAGAGCATTATACTACACCGTTGTCTTTATAGACATTCTTCTGGTCCCGATCATTTTGGATACTTAACCTGTATCTGATGGGTGTCAGATGGTCAGATAAAATGTCGATCTGCCTGACAGGCATTTTATTTGACTCTGTATGCCCAGCATTAGTGTTGTAGAAGCCTCCATGAAAATGAGTGCGTGATTTAAAAAAAAGGTATTTGAATTTGTCGTGCCAGGAAGCATCTTCCAGTTCTAATAATAGGGCATAGAGTGCCATTTCTTACTGTGCTCCAAACATTGATTGTTTATTGGAGTTCAGCATGGACACAGAGTTCTATCATCCAATAATAGAATTGGTTACAAGAAGCTCCATATGCTAGCACGCTTACCTCATCTCCACAGCTACAACCACAAAAATTCCATTTATGCTTTTAAGGGTTTCTTGTCCTCAATTGTTTACTAAAATATATAAACTAATTATTATTCCCCATATTGTGATGTTATTGTCAAGAAATAAAATACTCATTTCACCATTACAGTTTTCAGAAAAAAATGAAATACAATTGTGATTTTTTTTAACATAAAATGGTAAATAAATCCCCTTTGTATTTAAATTATGTGAAAACAAAAGTTTCTGCATTATATTAAGTATTTAGGTTATTTAGTAATAGCCTACCACAGGAGATATCAGCCATATGCCATTCACAGGGCTAATTAGTGCTGTAAAGCCAAGTGCCAATTATTCTCTAGGTGGGCTGCAGGCTGGCTCCTATTTAACAAATTGGCTAATGCTGTCTTTAGAGAGATTAGAATTTTTGTTTGCCTGTTTTTGTTATTAACCTCAAAAAAACAGAAATTTCCACTAATTTCCAGTCGATTTTGACCAGCTCATATCTGGCAACATTGTTTAAAATTTTTCATCAATATTGGTCAAAGGCTGCAGTGAGGTGCAGGTGACATTAAGTGACAGAGCAGCAGTACAAATACACAGCACATGGGATGCAGTTACAATCCCGGCGGTCGGAATCCCGGCGTTCAGAATCCCGACCGCCGAAAAGCCGACACTTTCTCCCTCCGTGGGTGTCCACGACACCCCTGGAGGGAGAATAAATTAGTGTATCTGTATAGCTAGAAGGGGACGCGCGCGCACGAGAGGTGCGCGCGTCCCGCTTCCCCCGGGTCACCGCCGGCTTGTCGGCGGTCACCCGGGGTCCCCGCCGCTGCTAGGAGGAGGAGACAGCCACAGAAGCGATATCAACGGCTTTCAATAAACTGATTCAAACTCACAGGGGAGAAGAGGTGCCCCCTTGGGAGCAGGAGCCCGGCGGTAGATGACTCCATTGCCTCCCAGAGTTCTGCCACTGAGTATGTGTACACATCCATTCGCATGAAGCCACGGGCATTCGTGCAAAGGCAGGTGGGCAGGCGTTTGCTCACCCAGTGGGCAGTGTTTACCCACTCGCTGAATTAGGCCCATGGTAAATCCCCTCCTTATTCCTCATCATCATTCCTTCTTCCCTTCCCCCGTGCAGCACACAACAGGGTTAACCCACACTGCACCAGTACACCATACCTCTCAACTGTCCCGCTTATCGCAGGAACGTCCCAGTTTTTTTGGGCCATTCCAGCGCCTTTCCTGGGGCCGACAGTGTCCCGCAGGGGGGGGGGCAGTTGGGAGTCCCCCCCTGTCACCCTGAATAGAGACGTCTATTCCTGCAGCCTGTGGGTCTGGGGGCATGGCCGGCAGCTCACGTAGCTGCTGGGCATGCCCCTGCAGCGGCAAAAGGGGGTGTGGCCTCATGGGGAGCTGCATGTGTATAGTCCACGTCCCCTTTAGTTAGGCCACACCCCCAAATGTTCTGTCGTGCAGGCGGCTGTCCCGGGTCCTGCTGAGGAAAAGTTGGGAGGTATGGTACACACATGCGGTTATAGTGTGCCTTTGATACAGTGTGGGTTACAGTGCAGGTTGAATATAATGCAGGATACAGTATGCATCATATTAAGTGCAAGATAGAATGTGCGTCAGATACCATGTCAGTTACAGTGCACTTCAGTAGAGAGCACAATATATAGGGCCCGATTCTGGTTGGTTTGTAAAAGCAAACTCTTTCATTAATGGACAAAACCATGTGCACTGCAGGGGGGCAGATGTAACATGTACAGAAAGAGTTAGATTTGGGTGAGTTATTTTGTTTCTGTGCAGGGAAAATACTGGCTGCTTTATTTTTACACTGCAACATAGATATCTGTTCGAAGTACACACCCCACCCAAATCTAACTCTCTGCACATGTAACATCAGCCCGTAATTGCCTACTTTCTGGCTGCCCTCTACGGGAGAGGGCAGCCAGTTCAGTGAGGCATGGGGGGCAGGGCCACTGATGGGGTGGCAGGTGGTTCGTCAGGTGTGGGGGCATGGCCAGCAAGATTGTGTCTTCTTGTCCACGCAATAAGGTGATTGGGTGAGATTTGTTTCTGTGCAGAGTAAATACTGGCTGCTTTATTTTTACACTGCAATATAGATATCAGTTTGTACAATCTCCACCTGCAGTGCACATGGTTTTGTCCATTAGAGAGAGAATTTGCCTTTGCAAGTAAACCAGAATCAGGTCCACAGTGCTCATCAGATACAGTGCAGATTAGGTAGGGTATTCAATCTAGGTCCCGACTGTCCGTACGTACCTCGCCAGTTTATTGGCAGATGGGATTCAATGTCCCAGGAAAAACAAGGGTCACCCTGGGTGATGAAGGTGCTTATAGGGTGGGCTGTTATGTAGGCTGCTCACACTGAGGGGGTGTTCAGTCCCCTTAAAACAGGATATAGAAGAAGAAAAAGGGTTTGTGGAGCGCTCAAGATAATATTTGATTATTCAATGAATGAAAGTCCTTAAAAAATAAAAAAATGATGATCAGATGGGTATCACATGAAAATACAAGTTAATTTAATTATACACATATATGATGGCATGATTAATAAAATAGTGGATAAAATTGATATTGCAATATTATATGGCCCTTAATGGCAAAACAGAAAACACCACTTGGAAAGGACATAAAATACTTAAGTGAGACCCGCTTGTTCCAAAGGTATGCTCTCCTCCCAAAGGATATTGGTGATCCCCACAATTGGAATGGGACTAATAGGGGTGATCCGGATTAGGCTGGTACTGGGGTGTCCATCAGTCCTACTGTACCCTGGACCCTGCACAGCCAAACTAGCTCCAGATGTAATTTTACCTGTCATACCTGTCATACCCATTGCATGGAACGGACTGTCCTGTCGCTTACATCGGTTGTACCTGCTCATATTTCATCCTCCATGGCAGACTGGGCCCTTGCACAAGACCAGCTTATACACCAAAACTAGGAGGCCATCACCTTTCCAACATCTATGGTGGACAGTAAAATAACTTCATCCTTTGTGTTCCAATTAGGCACTTATATCTAAGACTCTCTGGGGCAATATAGGAACAGATAACAATTATCATATATTGGGCGACCTATGGTGCAAAGCAATTATTTTATGTCTATACTTTGTGCTGCTATATTTTAATATATATATATGGATATTGCCCAATATATACTTTTATGTGTGTATTATTAGTGTAATAGAGCATGATCTGCATCTCTCTTCTGCACGGATCACTAGCTCCCATTCACTATTACAGGACTTTAATAGGGCTGCTCCCATACTATGGAATGCCCTTCAACGCACAATAAGACTCTCCTCTAGCCTACAGACTTTCAAGCATTCCCAGAAAACTCACCTCTTCAGGCAAGCCTATCATATTTGAGTACCACACGTATAACCCTCTGAGGCACTTATGTATTATATAGCTTCCCTTCTGGACTTGTAACTTGGTGAGACTGCTATGCTATTACTGGTGCCTGTCCTTGTGTTTCCCTCCTATATCCCTATATATTCAATATATATTATATTGTAAGCTTGCAGCAGGGCTCTCCTACCTCCAAGTCTGTCTGTTCTTACCCAGTTTGTTTTATCACTATCTACAATTGTAAAGTGCAACGGAATGTGCTGCGCTATATAAGAAACTGTAAATAAATAAAATAAATAATACAAAAGTAATAACTTGTAAAATCAGTCCGTTTTTTAAGGATTTATATTATCTTAATAAACAAAACAGAACCATTTGACTTGTAAACAAAAGCAAAAAATAAAACATTATGGTGGATGTGGTCATAGGAGGTTCCAAGATGGCCACTCGAATAGCGAGATCTGCACCACTGCATGAAAATAACAATCATAAGCATGACTACATAGCTTACAGCTACCATTACTGGTCCAATTTAGACCTTACTTTGAAATGGAGATATGAACAAAGTCTTCGAAACACTGTGCACCTGGCCTAAAAAAAATCTTCTAGACTCTGGATATGCAACCTCAACTGCAGGCTCTTCAGAAAATCATGACTTCCACTGAGAGAGTATGATAGTCAGGCCTTACAGTATAGCTATGCTACAATTTCAATGTCGTTTATATTTTAAGGGCAAAAATATAATTACTTAAAACATATCAGAAAAGACATGCAGGAAGTTGGTTCACAAATTACGAATATTGAAGATAATTGAAATGCAATATACAGAGCTTATAATGAGGTGTACATTTAGAAAGACAGCTTGGAAGAAACTGAAATCAGAGGTTCCATATATGAGATCCCAGGATATTCTAGTAGGAAGTATTTGTTGCTCTAAGATATAGATTTTACCCCAGCACATCATTAGGCCATATATAGACAACACAGAATTGTAGACAGAGGCCTATCTCTACCACTTTCAGGCGTTGAAATCCCAGCGGGCAGTAACTTGCAGCTCTACACACACAATATACATCATAATCTTTGTCCTATTACAAAGACTCTGCAAGAACATTGCACTAAGGGCCTCTAGTTGAATCGGTTGGATGCGTATTTGCGGACTGGAACCGAGTGTTCTTAGCCCCGCCTTCCGTACGGATTGCTCACACTGTCCGAATGCGGTAAGAAGCCGACCGAACCTATGTGCGGTAGCCAAAGTCATAATAGCCCGATCATGGATGGCACACAAAGGACCTGTTATAAAGGAGTGGATAAATTTAGTTAATTGCACTATGCAGCACGAAAAGTACACGTTTATCTCAAGAAGTCAAGGGACTAAATTCTATGATATTTGGGGGGAATGGTATTATTCACAATATTATTATATATAGTAAAATTAGGAGCACTAATGTTAAAATTAGTAATAGGAATATACCTATCCCAAGGAGCTAAGGGAATTAGCTCTGATGGCACGGTGGATGGGTATTAAACCTTAACACTATAATGTATAGTAAACTGTTGAGCACTAATGTGGAAGGTATAGAAAGGTGAAGCAATTAAAGGAATAGATATACTTGGCTGTTATGGCCTAAATGATGCACTAAAAAATTAAGTGAAGTGAGAACACGATATAGTGAATCCCACAGGTACACCAGATTATAAAAATATGTATATATATCACTAAAGTATAGTACGTTGATAGGGCTAAGTTAGCTATGCTACTGGATGATAGGTAAATTGACTCTGTGGAGTGTCTATAATTATTAAGAAACATGCTGAGTTACCAGACTGCCTTAATGGAAGTATAGAAGTAGGCAATGAGCAGGTATTTGTGGAACAAGATGATAACCCTTAATGCAACTGTGGGGGGAGTTGGGCTGGATGTTTTTGGTTTTAATGTGTTTATACGTCAATGTTTATATGCTTGTATGTCTATATGTTATGTAATGTATATGTCATGGAAAAAAAAAAAAGCTGAATAAAGACGATTTATAAAAAAAAAAAAGAAGCCGACCGAACGGACCGCGAGTGGATTTTTCATGTGAACACCTGTGTCCCACCTTATGTGTGGGAACCTCCCCCAGCATTCGATGGTCGCCAACCATCGAATAATGGACCCAATGGTCAGGCAGCACCGAGTGCTCCAGACCACTTGGGCATTTCTCAGTGCAAAAGCAGGGATATGGGCGGGCAGCTGGCATCCAGCTATGTCATATGTCCGCCCCCCACACGTGCGTCCCGGCAGCATTACCATACGTACACCCAGCGTTTTCATGGGAACGCCCATGAAACGCAGGGTGTACGCATATGGTAATGAGTACAAACAGCCCTTCACGCCCCTCTCCACTCCCTGTTCGGATTGTACAGAATTCACGTCGTATTCGGGCGTGTGCGGCGTTCACACATGCGCAGATACGCCTCTGCACATGCGCAAACACCAACCATCGGCCGTCCATACGCATTCGGAGCCATCCGAACAAACCAGAATAAGGCCCTATGTATTGATGGTGTTAAACTTTCTTTCTGTTGTGCAGATAAAGTATACTCACAATGGCACTTTAAAATGGGGCTCTGGATGCCATATTTTAACGTTCATGTTATAATATTAGCAAATATCTTGGATACAAGTTTAAATGCTATATTGATTTAATCCCTGTGACGCCTCATGGCTGTCCTTTGTACCCATTATTTTTTGCCTTTGCAGTTGAAACTCTAGTTGATATTATATCTTATAGTTATATTTATGGAATTAATATTGGGGAAGGGGTATATAAAAATGAATAGATGACTGAATTCTAGCATATCTTACACATATTGTTAGTTAAGGTTTTAGAAATACTGACACATGTATTCAGAAGAAACAACTGTTAGTTTACCTAAAAGTTAAAATGACACCATTTTGTATGAATTAAATGGCAACTACTTTCCTATGCTATAGAAACTGAAGACAGCTAATATTTTCTAGAGTTTCCCAACCCCAAAAAAATCCTGGATATGGGGAAAACATAGAATAGAAATTTTTGTAAAGGATTAAATAATTTAGGTTTAGCACATATTTCACCCTCATTTAGAGATGGCCATATGTCCATTTTTGAATATGAAACTTTAAGAGCACAATGAGTTTGGTATGTACATGTCGCCCTTGAAGATACAACCTAACGTCAATTTGATACAACCTCAATCTTTTGTGGGTTCTCGAGGTCTAGTGTAATGATGCATTGTGGGCAGGATACTGACACTGCCGTTCTATATAATACTTTCCAACCTCTAGAATACTAAGTTAATCCATTACTTAAAAGCACTCACTGCTATTATGATCACAAACAAGATTTAAGAATCATTTATGTGAAGACAAATCCCTGTTATCTCCAATAAGACACAATTTTATTACAGGGTTAAGTGCCCCATACACTACAACGATATGTCTGACCATGAAGTTGGATGGAATTTCCTCAGAACTCCTCCTTCCCGGGAGTGAGTCCATCTGATTTTGTACATTGGTGTCATTTTTGCATAAGATATATCTCATGTAATTAATCAAGCCAAGATATTTCTTATGATATACAGTTGTACCATAAGATATGGGCTGGATTAGGGGGCTAGAGGGACCGGAAACATCAGTCAAACTTCCTGCGATATATTGCATACATTGAAATTGTACACAATATTTATTGTGTATGGGGGCCTTTATGATCCACCTATAAGTAATGGTTATTTTTTCAGAGGAAAAGATTTCCTAGATGCAGATTGAAGTCATTTCTTTCCTTATCGGAAAACTTTTTGACTTATTTATAAGAAAACAGTTAAGGAAAATTTTGGAAAGTGTCCATGCTCATGAGTAGGAATATATATGCCAATACGCCAGTACAGATACAAATATACAATTTTATTGTTAAATGCCCTTAAACCTTATGTCCTATTATATTACAAAGCTTTAATAAAAATATAAAACAACAAAAAATGAAATAGGAAATACGGAAAAAAACAAAGAATACCAAATGAACCGGAGCATAGTTATAAAGATATAGATATGACTAGAAATCATCCAGATTCCCATATTTTCTATGTCACAGAATTTGTTGAAACCGATTATGGTCCTCTTTTACAGAGAACCTTTTTGGCTCATGCAAAAAACATGATTATAAAGTTTGTATAATATTTAATACCTTTTCTATAGTTACAGTATGTAGACATTGTTCTGCATTGAAATGAACTCCACTCCACTCAGTGTGGAATTTACCCCATTTAGAAGCCTTTCCCTTGACCAGCTTCAGTTTCCCAGGAGAACCTTACAAACAGAATGAGTAGCGGCTATACTGGATTTGTGTATTAAGTAAAAGGGGCCCAGAGATGATGGTCAATGTATTCCTAAACCACTGAGAGCCACCTGACCAGGGATACACTACACAAACTTTGACCCCTCCAATAAAGAACAAGGGAGAGGATAGACTGACAGATCCGCCCCCCACAAAAACTTTTTCTTTTGGCAGCATTATACCACTTTTACATGCCCAAAATATCCTTGGTTATAGCGAGCAAGCAGGGTTGAACACGGATTCAACCTGGCTCATGGGAGAGTTTAAATGGGCAACCCAGGTCGATGTGACTCGGGTCATGGACCATTCACTTCAATGAAAGGCCGTCACTGGGAGATGATCTCCTCTCTGACCCGCCTCTGCTGATGTCACCCACCCACATACCTCCCAACATGACCCTCTCCAGGAGGGACAGAATGCTCTGTTCCTGGACTTCCCTGGTAATGTATGATTGCCATCACCACCTTTCTTATCAATTACCTAGCTCCCCACAGGTGATGACAATCATACATTACCAGGGATGTCCAGAAACAGAGCATTCTGTCCCTCTTGGAGAGGGTCATGTTGGGAGGTATTATGCACCCAGCATTATGCCGGTTAGGGACACATACCTCCCAACATGACCCTCTCCTGGAGGGACACATTGCTCTGCTTCTGGACTTCCCTCTTAATTTAGAATTACCATCACCTGTGGTGAAGCACCTTTATTATCACTTAACCTGTTCAAAACAGGTGATGGCAATCATAAATTAAGAGGGAAGTCTGGGAGCAGAGCATTCTGTCCCTCCTGGAGAGGGTCATGTTGGGAGGTATGGGGACATCAGTGGAAAAGGGTCACAAGTCAGGTCTATACAAGCAATATAACGTGTGCTCCGGTTCGATAATATTACAAGGCATAAAACAAACCTAGAAAAGCACTTTTATGTCAGTAATTGCACCATTACCGTTTGTGCTGTGTCTGTGACCTCCAAATTGATAATGTATTGTCTATGGCCAGGTTAAAACACATCTGTAAGTGCTATAGGTACAATGTTTACATGAAATATGTACATTTATATTTCATTTTATTTTCTGCATAAAAATTACCTTTTTTCTCAAATGCCATATAACTTTTTTATTAACAGTGATAAAGACAGCTTGCAAAACAACACTGTGCAGGAAAGTTTTTTCATAGATGTGTTAGCAACAGCATATACCTAGTGATGCAATACAAATATCATGCAATTATATAGATTATGATATGAATAATAATATTACTAAGAAAGAAAATACCTCTACACTCCATGATAATGTTTGTTACATAAGGCAGAAAATGTTGATGCAGTAATTAATGCGAATTATTTAAAATAATATTTTATTGAATTGTAATATATGGAAATTAAAAAAATGCATTTGTTAAAATAAAATAAAAATTGAGAGACTGAATGAAATAACCATAGCACTAAACTAGTATCAGCTCCTTTTGTATCAGTAGTAAGTAACCTACACATCCTCTTCAGTCCATGTCCAGGTTGTAGATCACACATTGCAAGGAGGAGTTTCCACACCTGTGTGGTTGATATAATCTTCTGCTGTTGTTTCACAAGCTACTTCCCAAGGGTCAAAAGCATGTTTGAGACAGCTGAGCTTATAGCAACCAAAGTATATCATAACATTAGTACACACCAATATGAGAAAGTGTTAAATGCCACTCAATGTAAATTTATTTTGTTTGTATTAACAGACATATTTTACAAGAAAATAATATGAGCGGTCCCAACAAAATATAACACACAGACATAATATATATATATATATATATTTTGTGTGGGTGTCCGGCACTCCCCGCTCATATCACACAATGCTGCTGCCTGGGTGCCTTCCCAGTGGTATGGTGTCCACAAATATCCTCTTCAAAAAACAGGCGTCACTCCGGGGCTTTACGTGTAGCAATCAGGTGAAGTTTATTACTTCCACGGTCTACGCCGTTTCGGGTGTTTAACCCTTCGTCAGGACCATAGGAAATCACAACAAAATAGTGTAATATATATACACACACACAATTAATATGTGGTGTAGAACCCATTGCACACCCATTTCAATGAAAACATATTTGCTTACTTGCTAGAAAGCATCAAGAACAAAGAATTCTGAATTCTTATTCTCTCCTACAGAGCCTTGCAGACAAAATGTGTCCAGAAGGGAATTTGGGATGTGGGATAATAAAACCAGTTTGACCAGTTTTTAGCAAGGTCTCCCAGCACTGGGATCATATTGCTAAAAGCCAGCAACCTGGGATTACAAGCAAGTCTTCCCAACCCCCTCACAGTGCAATCACTATCCTAGAGTCCCTCTGCAAGGCAGCAGCTCCTGTTTTAGGTTTCTAGAGCACAGCCCAGCTGACATGGATAATCCTGCAAGCTTGGAAAAGAGGTCAGGGAAACATGGACACTACAGTATTATTCTTAACCCTTGTAATGGTGATAGAAGGGAGCAATAGATTCTCAATAGTAACCCATCGCAAGGTGTGTGCGCTATCTACGTATGCTCGTGTACATGTATATATATGTTTCTTCAGTCATTAAAAATTCCATATATATATATATATATATATATATATATATATATAATGGGGATTTGGATAGCACTCGTGGGTGGTATATATATTGATGCACGGTATTCCAGTACTTCAATAGTCCAGATCTTAGGGATATACATACATACATGCATAGGCATTGGAATATTTTCATGGGTGCAGTGTCTACTCAGAATGGGCAGCCCAACTGAGATGCTGGAGGATGGTGATCCTGTCTCCTCAGGATCACCATCAGTGGCTGATACACAACCCAATATAATCTTGATGCGCCCCATTACATCCAGACCCAGATTAACTATTGGGCGGTAGGAGCTCAAACTCCAGGCCCCACACAACAATAGGCCCATCATCATAACATTATGATGATAACAAGCACCTAGCTGACCACATGGTCAGCCAGAAATTATAAATATACACTTGTATTTCTGGTTTTATCATGAAATTCTGGTAGTGTAGGGGATGTATACACACACACACACACACACACACACACACACACACACACACACAGACACTGACCACAGACAAACAGCACTGGTCATAGCTTCCCTTCTCAGTATAGGCCCATTACTGCTAGCATAATTGTAAACTTTTTGCTGCATGTGCGCATTGCAGCAATGATGTAATTTATCGATTATTGGCTTCAATCCATTGAAGCCGGATTGGGCTGAAGATATTCAAGGCCTGGCTTGATACAGAAAGTCAGCTCTCTGCTAATTGCAGCCTGGTCTGGCAGGAAACACTTCCCCAAGGGACTGCCTGTCCTGCGGATGACTGCCAGGTAGGTCTTCCAATCACCGTGAAACTAGTGCATACCCTCCAACATGACCCATTCCATTAGGTATAAAACGATCTGTTCCAGGACTTCCCTCTGACTTATATAATTGTATCACCTGTGTTGACACACCTTTCTTATAAATGGACTAGTTCAACACAGGTGACGGCAATCATAAATTAAGAGGGAAGTCATTTTGTACCTAATGGAGAGGGTCATGTTGGAGGGTATGCTAGTGCAGTCATTGACTGCACCTGTCTCACTACAGTGATTGGGTTTTACTGAGAGGCCTGCAGCCCATATATGAGCCACTGGTGCTGGGCATTCCTGGGCTGTGACTTATGAGTCAGGGGTGTGTTTAAAAAGAGATGGAGGTTTGTGAAAGTTTGCTTCCAATCTTCGCATTTCTCCCATGTCAGTCGCCAACTTTAGCATATTAGAACCATTGGGCCCGACACTAAAGGGTCAATTTACTAAGATGGGAGTTCTATTGAAGATGGGATGTTGTCTATAGCAACAAGTTGGATTATATCTATTATCTTTTAAAAGGTGCTAAATGGATAAAAGTAGAATCTGATTGGTTGCTATGGGCAACATCCCATCTTCATTACAACTCCCATTTTAGTAAATGTACTCCTAAGTTGTACTCTATTCAGGAGCAGCTGTTGATGCCGCAGGAAACTTCTTGTGTTTATAGATTCCTCATGACGGCTTCTGTGGTCCACTAGTGCATCCAAGGGTGCAGCATTGGATTATTCTGTGTTACCATCAGACATAAGGTAACTCAAAATGACTGAGAATTCAGCGCTACTGAAGCTGCATCCACAGACACAGCCAATGGCTTTGGCATGCCCAGAAAACGGCGGAAACACGTCCTCATTTTCTGCAGTGCTCCCAGTTGCCACCCCTGCTCTATATGATTGACATAATGCAGCTTGTGGGCACTACAGGTGGTCTCTCAAAAAACTGTCTGTACACGCTCAGTACGGTATTTGCATGGATATCTCACCATCAGATTGTATGCAAACAGTACGATTTGCACACAACCAGAGGGATTTGCACGGCAGGAATGCAGGGATTTTCACGGCGGGGTGGGGGGGTTGAGATTGGTAGGTGGCGTTTACCTGTTTGCAAGGCTGCAGACATAAGCAGCCTAGCAAATAGGTCTGAATCAGACCCGGAGTAATAGATGAAACATCTATTTGGATACACTGGTATACTTCCGGTCGGGGCCGGGGATGGTCGCACACACGCGAGCTCCCATCCACCGGAGCTTACATCCCCGGCCCCCAGAGCAGCGTGGAGATACAGATGAGGGAGGACGGAGGGGGTGATGGAAGGTGACGGAAGGTGGACCTGGCGGCAGCTACCGGCTTCCGTCAGCACGATCACGGTGTCCACCCTCCCGGCCGGGACGAGCGCACCGCCATGGCCCGGCACGACCGACTTACAGCAGCGTGTCTGCGAGACTTCGCCGGAAGGTAATGCGACACTGGACACGGCCGCCGCCAAAGACACCCGCGGCACGGAGATGGCCCCCGGGAAGACACCGGTGGCTCAGGGCTCAGGAGGGAGGACCTGGCGGCATGATCTCGAAGACAGCTGCGCCCACCCCCCCTCATCGGCGCCCGGCTGACCCACAAATGAGAATCGACCAGGCCGCAGGCCCCAGCTGCTGATCCCCAGCACCAGAAGCTGCAGAAGACCTTTTTATGCCTCTGGCGTCGCCCCCCCCACCCCACCAGGGAGGAGGTATGACTGGACCATTGGAACTCAAGCCAGGGAGGGCCCAACTCCAGCCCTAGGCCCCACTGACTCCATCAGGCCTCAGGGACTCTTTCTCCCCCTCCCCCCCCCTCCCTCCCTCCCCCTGCTGGCTCTCCACGCTGGTTCTCCTACAGGAAGCTGGCGCCACAAATGGCTGCCTAGGATCTGTGCACTCAGCATATGTAACCCCCTGTGTCTCCCCTGTGTGATAACTGTACTGTCCCTATAACTGCGGTATCTTTGCTTATACTGTTACCACCCGGCTGCTGCAGCGACCAGTGGCGCCGCTGATGGCTGCCTAGGTGCTGTGCAGCTTGGCGGGTATATGTTCTGTGTGATACTGTAATGTCCCTGCTTATATTGTCACCTACCTGGCTGTGCGGTGCCTAGGCGCTGTGCAGCTTGGCAGGTATATGTTCTCTGTGTGATACTGTACTGTCCCTGCTTATATTGACACCTACCTGGCTGCCGCAGCGACCAGTGGGGCCGCTGATGGCTGCCTAGGCGCTGTGCAGCCTGGTGGGTATATGTTCTCTGTGTGACACTGTACTGTCCCTGCTTATATTGTCACCTACCTGGCTGCTGCAGCGACCAGTGGCGCCGCTGATGGCTGCCTAGGCGCTGTGCAGCTTGGCGGGTATATATTCTCTGTGTGATACTGTACTGTCCCTGCTATACAGCTGTGCTACTCGGCGAGCATGTGTTGCCAGCATGAAATGTGTCAATGTAACCTATGTAATGCCTCCCCCCCCCTTCATCCCTGCTTGATGCTGCACTGTATATCCACAACAAATTCAGAGTGTGCGCAAGCACACCTGGCCAATAAAGTTGATTCTAATAGAATCGAAAGCTTACCTGAGCTTGAGATTAGATAAGCACCCTGTTTTTGTATGAAGAATTAGTTAGCTGTTAGTTGATTGGTGTTTCAGTCAGGGAAAGCTATTGGGTGTGAGGTAGAGCAGCCAGCCAGTGATAGCAGAGCGGGGGGAGGGGCTTAGGAGTTTATTTAAGAGCTGGCTGAGGTAAATTATTCCTCTTGCTGAATTTTCGGATTCCCACCCACCCACCCGAAGTAAGAATTTTTTTTTTTTTTTGGTTGTGTAAGTTCATGTTGAGGCTTGTAAAGGCTGAGGGCCTGGCAAGTAAGGAGCAAGAGGGTCAAGAGAGATTTGCAAAGGCTTAGGGCCTTGCAAGGAGGGAGAGCAAGGTGAAAAGGAGATTTGCAAAGGCTTATTGCCTTGCAAGTAAGGTGTGGAAGGCGGAGAGCATGGCTCCTCGGTTTAAAAGAGATTAGCGTGACAGAAATTGACTAGCATTTCCCTGTGACAGTGGCGAGTCGGTCACTACCTTAAGGGGGGACCAGGTCAACATCTGAGGGATGGGCAAAGGCTAGGCCAATTTAGGGGAAATGGAGCTACTCAGTAATGGTCACGCAGGGCGTGGTCGAGGCCACGCCCATTTATTTAGTTATTGCATAAGCTATTGCCGAGGGGCCATGCTGCTTGGCCACTTTTGATTAATTAATTCAATCCAGCCTTTCGATTTAATAAATTCTGGCTGTGAGCTTAATTTTCCAATTTATACAGTTGTCTGAGTCATTATTTATTGTCTACGAGTCCAGTTATTTGTGTCCGAGTCTTTATTTTTTTTAATTGCGTCGTTTTTCTGAGTAATAAAACATATGGGTGACTTATTCTATTCTATTAACAGAATATCCTGGATCAAATGTAACTTTGTTTACATAAGTAGCAGTGGGAGAAGGAACCCAGCCTCAGGAATAAGAACTGCAACAAAACAATATATGATGAAAAATAAGCCAGTGTGCCTTTATAAATGATTTATATGATAAGCACAAGAGACAAATGTTTATTTTTGGCATATATTTTATTACACACAATATTTTCATCTCTTTTTCACTATCCTTTGTTTCATATTTCACCATTTTAATAGACAGAATTAAGTAGTGTTCATTCTAGCACCTGCCATCTTTGAAAACCAATGCAGTTCCTCTTCCCTGCCTGGGGTGTCGCTGTCTGCTGTGGTGTTTCTAGCACAGGTCTGGTTTGCATATCAGTGCTGCTATACAGACCACACTGTGCTAGAAGCACTACAGCAGACATCGACACCCCAGGCAGGGAAGAGTAACTGCATGGGTTTTCAAAGATGGCGAGCGCTAGAATGAACACTAATTAAGTTCCTAGACACTTTATTTAAATATTTCTCAAAAAGTTATACACTTTATACAATAAAGTGTATAACTTGTAATATACTTGTTCAAGTCCAAGTGCACCATCAAGACTACTCACATTTTATTTTGGATTGCAGTGTAAAAAAACACATGGGTCACTTCACAAAATTTACTAAAGTTATCCTGTCTTCTCTCATTAAAAGGGCAGGTAAGATTTAATTGCAGTGCTTCCACTAGCCTACATGATTATGAAAGCTGGGCAGTGAAGCTGGGCATACATTTTGCGACTCCTCCCTTGGAGAAGTCGCCGGCAATATGCCCTTGATATATATCGCATGCAGTAATTTTGCATGCAATATATCCTGTGGTGGCTCCTATCTCTGCAGAGGAGGGGGGCTGACGCGATGTGGCCCCCCTACCCTCCACTGACATCTCCACCACTGCTGCCATTCTCCTGGTCCCGGTCCCCGCTCACGACCATTGGTCTTGGACCCCGCAGCGAGGCCAGGGCATGAGCAGTAACTTCTTTGGTGCTGCGTATACGCTGGCCCCCAGCCTTTATGGGCTGCTTTTGCTGCAGCCCAATGAGGCATATTCAGGGTCCCGGGTCCGGTGCATGCTCAGTATCATCCTTGTAGTGTGCATGCACTGAACCCGGTTTTTATGGGCTGCTGCTTAGCAGCCCATATAGAGGCATCCCGGAGGGAGGGAACACCTTCCAATGGGACTGCCTTGGGTGACTGGCGGGTTGGACTTCCAATGGGAAGTCACTCCCAGTCATAGTGAAGCCAGAGCAGGCAGAGAACAGTGGCAGATTTTACCTGGAGGGGCTGCAGCCCTACATCCCATAGATAAAAAACACCACTGAATATATCACATACGATCCCAGCCGAACCTGTCTGGCTTGCAAGCATGCTAGCAGATTGTTTCTGCAGCTGGTTAAACTCACAGGCTCCATTGCATCGCATCGGACCTGCTGTCAATCACATGGAATTTGGGCACTTAGGAGTTTAAAGGAATGGGAAGTGGGCTACAGTATTGTGCACATTGCCCCAGTTATCATTTTAGTGATGAGCTCATCAGCCTGGTCTTGAAGAGCGGGAGATAATTAGTGTACTACACAAGCTTCTGAGTATACAGCCCCACCAGTAGTATGTCAGTCCATGAATCTGGGTATAAAGGAGAAAGAAGGACCAATGGCTGGGTAGTTGGGGGGTGGAGGCATCTCACCCTCTTGGTGGGTTCTGTCCAGGATGCCTTTGATGATAACTGTAAAAGCCAGAAGTAATAAAACAGTGTATACAAAAAGCTTATGGGCCTCATTTTTCAGTTACTTTACTAAAATATTGCTCAGTTTAGACTCATTTATGGGCCATATGGCATATACCTGCAAATATGTATGTATGAAGACGTGACTGGGAATATTTCACAATAAGAAGCACATGGTTTTTAATACATCTGGATGAAATTTATTATTGCTGCAAATAGCAATAATAAGAAATTCAATGATCTGAGGCCAAATGTAATAGGGTGTGAGAATCAGAAGGTGAGATATTTGGGAGAGTTTTCCCCTTTTTTAAAGCAGCATGCAGGGTTTCTGCACTGCCTTCCACATATAGGAACGGAAATGAAAAAACTGATATATATATATATATATATATATAGAGTCCAGGCAATTCGCACACTATAGTAGGGCAGCGTGGGAGTGCGGGGGCCACATAATAAAAAGTTAGAGATAAAGGAAGCCAGCACATCCATTTCCAAATGGAAAAATATTTTTATATGAAGTAAAGTGAAAAAAACGGGAACACATCATGGCGGGTCTGGGTCAATACACAGATACAGTCCAGCTTTACATTGTTACCGCAATCCAACAGGATAACATGATGGTCCACTTTCAAGCCACTGATGCCCGACGGCCGTTTCGGTGTGGTCACCGTCGTCAGGAGCATAAATGGCTATCAGTTAGGACGCATATAAATAGCATGGTCAATCAAACAAAACATCACACACCTGTCTGTACCCAGCGCACACCTCACCTGTGTATGTCTATTCCGTCAGTGCTGTTCAAAGTGAGCGGCGTCCGTGACCGGAAGTGACGTCACACGGGTACGGACTGAAAGCCCTTCCCCGCGTTCGTTTCCACGGCAACAAGACGCTACTGTTGGAGAGCACCTAAGCCTGGATCTACGGCGTCAGACCGGGTACAAACCCAGCGCTGGCGTCCGTTACCATGGCTAGGCTTCTCTATGACGCAAGTCTCAAAACCTCTACTTGAAGTCAGCGATCCTGACACAATGCCTGGGTACACTGACAAAGGAGGGAGACAATTGGCAAATAGCCATAGCGTGCAAACAAATGAGTACGGAATATTGACAGGTAACACTGGTGTGATGGTGTGGGCCGGTTAGGTGCTTAAAATACATAATATCGTGACCAGATGTTATATGCAATATACATATTTCAACGCAGACTAGCAGCCATGAATAAATAAGGAAAAAATAAGAAAAATAAGAAAAAAATAAAAAAAGAGAAAAAGACATGTGAAGAAATGCAATCATCATATATTTATAGAAAACAATTGAGGGAATATTCCTCATTGAGTCCATCAGGTGATATACAGCCAAGTTGGCGTATCCAGAAACTCTCTCTTCTTAGCAACAGGTTTCCACGATCGCCCCCTCTTCTCAATGGGGGTACATGGTCCACGGGCATAAAATGAAAGTCCTTCATGGTATGCTTTAAAAGGTGGAAATGTTTGGCAACAGGCGGAGTTGTGGCATCGATGGTGGTCATAGCTTTTTTAAGAGAGGACCGATGCATCCCAATGCGTTCCTTTAGAGTCCTTATCGTCTTACCGATATATACAAGCTTGCAAGTACAGACAATCGCGTATACCACAAATCGACTATCACAGGTGAGATGATATCGTATGGGATATGAAATGGAAGTTCTAGGATCGACAAAAACATCAGAAGTTAGAAAAAACTGACAGTTAATACATTTGCCACATTTGAAACTCCCATTTTTAGGTACAAGCCACTTGGTCATTTTCACAGGTGCTAAGTCAGATTTAGCAATCAGATCTTTCACATTTCTGCTCTTCTTATAGCAAAACATTGGGTAATTATTACAGTATTGCCCTATTACAGGGTCTGCCTGCAGAATATGCCAATGATTAATAACCACATCACGTATTCTTTTCGAAGCTATAGAATACGTACTAATAAACGTCAACCTATCTGATTGATTTACTCTCGTTTTAGATATAAGGGCTTGTTCTTGTGAGATCCCCTCACAATGACCAATGGCTTCACTAATCTCATCTCTAGAATATCCCCTCTCCTCAAATCTTTTCCCCATCTCTATCAAGGAAGGAGATACATCTTTATCGTCTGACGTTATTCGTCTTACTCTGAGTAACTGTGATAGTGGCAGACCCCGCTTGAGAGGGTGTGGATGGAAGCTGTCAGCCATTAGTAACGTGTTTTTGTCTGTAGACTTGCGATAAACGCAAGTAGTGATGCAGCCATCACGGAGGTTAACCCCAACATCAAGAAAGCTGATGTAAATCTCACTGAATGCCAGTGTAAAGCGGATGGAAGTGGGTAGGTCATTTAAAAAGTCAACGAATTCAGTCAGAAGCCTAGGTCCACCAGTCCACACCATGAATAGGTCATCAATGTAGCGAACATAAAAAAATATAAATGAAGAATAAATGTCATGTGACATGATATATTGGTTCTCGTACATATGCATAAACAGGTTGGCATAGGCCGGGGCCATGTTTGACCCCATGGCCGTGCCCTGCCGCTGTAAGTAAAAAAAGTTTTCAAAAAGAAAATAATTTTTTGTAAGTACAATCTCCATAAGCAATAATAGAAAATTCACATTGGGACCCTCATAGTGTGGACTGGCAGAAACCAAGCTCCTGACTGCGTCCAGTCCATCCTTATGTATGATGTTTGTGTATAAACTGGAAACATCTAAAGTCACTAAGAGAGAGTCGACTGGAAGTTTACCCAACTGCTTTAGCTTGTGTATAAAGTCAGTGGTGTCACGTAAGTAATAGGTCGTGTGCTGTACCACAGGTTGGAGCCAAAAGTCGATATACTGGGAGATGGGCTGACAAAGAGATCCACAGGTGGACACAATAGGTCGACCCGGTGGGTTGACCAGAGTTTTGTGCACCTTCGGCAACACATACAGAATAGGGGTGCGTGGATGGGTTTGCGTAAGAAAATATACAGTGGGTTCATCCAACCACTCATTGATGAGTCCCATCTGTATCACCGAATCAATTTCCTTTTTATAGGCATATGTCGGATCATATGTCAACCTTTTGTAACACACTTCATCAGCGAGCTGCCGAAGTACTTCAGAGATATAATCTGATCTATTGAGTATCACCACCCCACCCCCCTTGTCGGCGGGGCGGATGGTGATACTAGTATTAGCTCCAAGATTTTTAAGGGCCACATTTTGCTCTCTTGAAAGATTGGAATATGATAACTTCTGTTTACTCATAAATTCAAAGGTGTCACGTTTGACTAGATTAATAAAAGTCTCAATGGATCGATTTTGGCAGGGAGGGTCAAAAGTGCTTTTGGTTTTAAAGGGATGGGGTTTTTTGGGAGGCGTGGGGTTCTTTACAAAGAAGTCTTTTAATCTGAGGGAGCGATGAAATCTATATAATTCAACTTCAAAGTCGAAAGGACGTTGTTTAAAAGTTTTTACATAGCTCAGGCCTTTGCCTAATACCTCCAATTCATGTCTGTCAGGTGTGTAGTCAGATAGGTTAAATATTACGGTTTCATTTTGTTTCTGCGTCCCTGTTGTCTCCTGTCTCTTCCTACCCCCAGATCTACCCCTTCTACAAGGTCTCCTCCCTGTGTTTTGTATTTGGATCGCGTTAGACTGCCTTTGGGAAAAACCCGCTGTGAGGCTTGGTCAGAGTCACTGGCTGATGTGTGCGTGTCGACATCAGAAAAACCCTTGTCTGTTCTTCCTACCCTTCTTCTGCGAGTTCTAAAATTTTCTCTCCAAATACAAAACACAGGGAGGAGACCTTGTAGAAGGGGTAGATCTGGGGGTAGGAAGAGACAGGAGACAACAGGGACGCAGAAACAAAATGAAACCGTAATATTTAACCTATCTGACTACACACCTGACAGACATGAATTGGAGGTATTAGGCAAAGGCCTGAGCTATGTAAAAACTTTTAAACAACGTCCTTTCGACTTTGAAGTTGAATTATATAGATTTCATCGCTCCCTCAGATTAAAAGACTTCTTTGTAAAGAACCCCACGCCTCCCAAAAAACCCCATCCCTTTAAAACCAAAAGCACTTTTGACCCTCCCTGCCAAAATCGATCCATTGAGACTTTTATTAATCTAGTCAAACGTGACACCTTTGAATTTATGAGTAAACAGAAGTTATCATATTCCAATCTTTCAAGAGAGCAAAATGTGGCCCTTAAAAATCTTGGAGCTAATACTAGTATCACCATCCGCCCCGCCGACAAGGGGGGTGGGGTGGTGATACTCAATAGATCAGATTATATCTCTGAAGTACTTCGGCAGCTCGCTGATGAAGTGTGTTACAAAAGGTTGACATATGATCCGACATATGCCTATAAAAAGGAAATTGATTCGGTGATACAGATGGGACTCATCAATGAGTGGTTGGATGAACCCACTGTATATTTTCTTACGCAAACCCATCCACGCACCCCTATTCTGTATGTGTTGCCGAAGGTGCACAAAACTCTGGTCAACCCACCGGGTCGACCTATTGTGTCCACCTGTGGATCTCTTTGTCAGCCCATCTCCCAGTATATCGACTTTTGGCTCCAACCTGTGGTACAGCACACGACCTATTACTTACGTGACACCACTGACTTTATACACAAGCTAAAGCAGTTGGGTAAACTTCCAGTCGACTCTCTCTTAGTGACTTTAGATGTTTCCAGTTTATACACAAACATCATACATAAGGATGGACTGGACGCAGTCAGGAGCTTGGTTTCTGCCAGTCCACACTATGAGGGTCCCAATGTGAATTTTCTATTATTGCTTATGGAGATTGTACTTACAAAAAATTATTTTCTTTTTGAAAACTTTTTTTACTTACAGCGGCAGGGCACGGCCATGGGGTCAAACATGGCCCCGGCCTATGCCAACCTGTTTATGCATATGTACGAGAACCAATATATCATGTCACATGACATTTATTCTTCATTTATATTTTTTTATGTTCGCTACATTGATGACCTATTCATGGTGTGGACTGGTGGACCTAGGCTTCTGACTGAATTCGTTGACTTTTTAAATGACCTACCCACTTCCATCCGCTTTACACTGGCATTCAGTGAGATTTACATCAGCTTTCTTGATGTTGGGGTTAACCTCCGTGATGGCTGCATCACTACTTGCGTTTATCGCAAGTCTACAGACAAAAACACGTTACTAATGGCTGACAGCTTCCATCCACACCCTCTCAAGCGGGGTCTGCCACTATCACAGTTACTCAGAGTAAGACGAATAACGTCAGACGATAAAGATGTATCTCCTTCCTTGATAGAGATGGGGAAAAGATTTGAGGAGAGGGGATATTCTAGAGATGAGATTAGTGAAGCCATTGGTCATTGTGAGGGGATCTCACAAGAACAAGCCCTTATATCTAAAACGAGAGTAAATCAATCAGATAGGTTGACGTTTATTAGTACGTATTCTATAGCTTCGAAAAGAATACGTGATGTGGTTATTAATCATTGGCATATTCTGCAGGCAGACCCTGTAATAGGGCAATACTGTAATAATTACCCAATGTTTTGCTATAAGAAGAGCAGAAATGTGAAAGATCTGATTGCTAAATCTGACTTAGCACCTGTGAAAATGACCAAGTGGCTTGTACCTAAAAATGGGAGTTTCAAATGTGGCAAATGTATTAACTGTCAGTTTTTTCTAACTTCTGATGTTTTTGTCGATCCTAGAACTTCCATTTCATATCCCATACGATATCATCTTACCTGTGATAGTCGATTTGTGGTATACGCGATTGTCTGTACTTGCAAGCTTGTATATATCGGTAAGACGATAAGGACTCTAAAGGAACGCATTGGGATGCATCGGTCCTCTCTTAAAAAAGCTATGACCACCATCGATGCCACAACTCCGCCTGTTGCCAAACATTTCCACCTTTTAAAGCATACCATGAAGGACTTTCATTTTATGCCCGTGGACCATGTACCCCCATTGAGAAGAGGGGGCGATCGTGGAAACCTGTTGCTAAGAAGAGAGAGTTTCTGGATACGCCAACTTGGCTGTATATCACCTGATGGACTCAATGAGGAATATTCCCTCAATTGTTTTCTATAAATATATGATGATTGCATTTCTTCACATGTCTTTTTCTCTTTTTTTATTTTTTTCTTATTTTTCTTATTTTTTCCTTATTTATTCATGGCTGCTAGTCTGCGTTGAAATATGTATATTGCATATAACATCTGGTCACGATATTATGTATTTTAAGCACCTAACCGGCCCACACCATCACACCAGTGTTACCTGTCAATATTCCGTACTCATTTGTTTGCACGCTATGGCTATTTGCCAATTGTCTCCCTCCTTTGTCAGTGTACCCAGGCATTGTGTCAGGATCGCTGACTTCAAGTAGAGGTTTTGAGACTTGCGTCATAGAGAAGCCTAGCCATGGTAACGGACGCCAGCGCTGGGTTTGTACCCGGTCTGACGCCGTAGATCCAGGCTTAGGTGCTCTCCAACAGTAGCGTCTTGTTGCCGTGGAAACGAACGCGGGGAAGGGCTTTCAGTCCGTACCCGTGTGACGTCACTTCCGGTCACGGACGCCGCTCACTTTGAACAGCACTGACGGAATAGACATACACAGGTGAGGTGTGCGCTGGGTACAGACAGGTGTGTGATGTTTTGTTTGATTGACCATGCTATTTATATGCGTCCTAACTGATAGCCATTTATGCTCCTGACGACGGTGACCACACCGAAACGGCCGTCGGGCATCAGTGGCTTGAAAGTGGACCATCATGTTATCCTGTTGGATTGCGGTAACAATGTAAAGCTGGACTGTATCTGTGTATTGACCCAGACCCGCCATGATGTGTTCCCGTTTTTTTCACTTTACTTCATATAAAAATATTTTTCCATTTGGAAATGGATGTGCTGGCTTCCTTTATCTCTATATATATATATATATATATATATATATATATATATATATATATATATATATATATATTGGTGTGTTATTCCAATGAAGTCTGTCTCTTGCAATATCTTGGAGAGGACCCACGGACAAATCCTTCTCCTAAATAACTTTTTTGGTCCATTTCTACATGGTAGTTGATACCAGCAAAACTAACATTTAGTCTGTTTAGGAATCCTAGAGGAACCGGACTCACTTTTTAATTTGATACATTCTATTATCGAGTCTTTTCTTACCCCTGATGAAGTCAGAGTGACAAAATGCGTCGAGTTATTTATTCACAACGATCCTGACGAAGCCCACCCCCGGGCGAAACTAGTTGATGTGAAGTCCTGCACTCGCCCAGCGCCGTCCACACAGTGACAGCACCAGCGAGAGTCTGCCGGCAGACACTCACCCCAAGCCTGAAGGTAAAGAGACCTAACTGCCCATTTGGAAGCAGAACTGCCCAAAACGTCATACAGGAGCAACAAGTTTGTGGCAATCACCCACTGGTACCACAAAGACTGTGTTAGTCTATGTGAGTCTATGTACGTCACCCCTAACCCCCACCTTCCCCATTGTGGCATGTATACCGGTACTAGGGTAACTCACTAGCAAAATTACTTTGTAAACAACGGTTGTTTCCTATAGCTTATCCTATATAATAGTATTGCATATTCATATACTGTATACTATATACTTGTCCTATTTTTATCTTTTATTCATATATTTCTTTCATTCTTATATATATCTGAATTCTATTTTTAATCTTATTCTCATTTCCGTATTTTTTGTAAATTGAAATGACAAATGTCCCATGATATGTTCTAATCTTGTGACAAATAAATTTATTTTTATATTCATCAAATACCGTGCATGTTGTATATAAAATACTGGCTAGATACATAGCATAGCACACACAACAATAAGGTTGAGCGATACTGAGCGCAGGGTGGCACCCTAGGGTGCACATTGCATACTATTTATGATGATGACTGCTGTATGATTCTTCATGAATTATTGGATGAATTAATGCTACAAGTCGACATGACCTGCTAATTTTCCATAAAATGTTTGTCTAAATGTATCTGATATTTGACTACATGATACTTACCATCAAATTCTGAGGTGGTGGTGGTGATACACTGAGAGGCGCACTCTATATTCTTCTTGTGTATTTTGTCTCTTTTTTCCCCCACTAACAGGGGGGACTTATAGAGTTGCAGCCGTAAATATTTTGGTAGCGGTTCTCTCTCTCCCACTCTCTCTCTCTCTCTCCCACTCTCTCTCTATACCTGGCCAATAAAGCTGATTCTCTTTTCTTAAATATGGTTTCTAGTTTAATCACACTAATGTCTTAGGACAGGGATGGGGAACCTTCGGCCCTCAAGATGTTGTTAAACTACACATCCCAGAATGCTCTGCAACAGTTTTAGCATGGCCAAATAGCAAAACTTGGGTTGTGTAGTTCAACAACAGCTGGAGGGCCGAAGGTTCCCCATCCCTGTCTTAGGACTAGTGGAGGAAAAAATGTATCAATGGCAATAATATAATTGTAAATTTTAATTTAATGGTCCTATAATTGATTTAAATTCTCTGTTCTAGTAAGACGTGTAGTGCCTTATTGGAATTCCTGGCTCCTAGTTAATTCCTAAGAATAATGGTTCCATCCAAAATTGTCTGCCTCCATTATTTGCAGGCCACAGGTGCTCTAACTCCTAGCAACACATATTCAGAACACTGTATATCTCTTGGGTGTTTTAGTTTTCTTTCTCAGGGACTAAGAGTGATGCAAATGTTACACCTTTGAAATGCATTTGCTTGTAAGATAAACAAATGTTATTAGGAAATATGCTTATATGCTTGTACTTATTGTAATTTGCTATTACATGCGTATTTACACATATGCACATGTGAGCATCAGTAAATCAAACATAGCAATACATGTAAACATACATCCCACGTGCATCAATATTTAGATGTTTTTAATCAATAAACACATTCAACATTAGGCATGAATAAACTGCTATCGGCTCTGTAATACATGCCTGGGCTTATTACCGGAATAGTATATATAATGGGCACAGGACGTGCGATGCCCAGTAGGGCTCCACACAGTACACCCTTCGTGATATACACCATTATGTTTGTGCTGAAAATACTTTCTAAGTGCTCCAAGAAGCGTCAACTTTCCACAATGTATTCAGAAAGATGGTGCCAGTACAGCAGACAGCAAAGACTCTGGTACTGTAGTAAAGTATTTTCCGCATGTACTCCGCATGAACCATCTTCCCAAATATTGAATGAAAGAAGGCTGCAACAACCGTAAGTACTTAAAGGAAGACTTTCACATGGACACTGGTTGTCTGCTCTGCCACAGAGATGGGCATACTTGCCTACTTTTGAAAACAAGTTTCAGGGAGAATATATTTGGTAATAGAATTTTGCAAAGCGCCCCATTGAAGGGGCGTGTCATGCTCCACCCAAAGGGCGTGTCTAGTTCCATATATGGAGAGATTGTGAAGAGATTGTCAAAGAGGCATCTAGAATTGTGGGTGTGTACTGCTACATCTGAGTGGAATCTTTTAAAATTACTTATATCCAAATGTAGATGAGCCCCAAAGTAGTTAGTAAGAGCTACTATACTTGGTAAAATGCTGGAAAATGGGTTGATTTTTCAATGTAACTATCTATCTATCTCTCATTCCTTGTTTCACCCCAAAATCTTATAGTGTAATGAGTGCTAGGTGAAATTAGGGAGATTGCTAGACTAATGAGGGAGAGAGGGAGTTTGCTGCTATTTCATGGAGTCTCCTGCAGAATGCAGGAGGGTAGGCAACTATGAGATGGGAAAGTGCAGTTCAGCAAACTCCATATCTGATCTTTATTCAAACAAATCATAAGGACATAGAATTCAAACAAATCATAAGGACATAGAATGGAACAGGAGGGACATAGTGTAACAGGAGGGTTAAGGAGTTGCAACTGGGTAAGTGGTCTTAGCATTTTGCTCAGACAGAGGGAGTTGGGACACCGTCTGATAACCTTGCTTAAATGTGTTTGCCAAGTACGGCTGAAACAGAATTAGGAGCCTTCCGTTGTGTATTCTGATGTTGACTGTTTATCTGTAATAGTGCACCCAAAAATAACCAATAGGCAGTATAATCAGATTGTCACATACCACTTGCATATTGTAGTTTATTCCTTCAAGGAAAAGAAAACACTATATATGTATAAGATCTATACAAATATGTGAAAAGAGATTTTATGTGTACACAGTAAATCATAAACACATTCTTGTTTTCATTTCTGTGATCCCAGATAGTTCACAGATAGTTCATAGATCACCACTGCTATACCATACCTCCCAACTTCTGCCGAGCTCGATTTGGGACGCAGCTGCTGCACGCCGGAGGCGCGCCGGAAATTTCGGGGAGTTTGGCCTAATTTCGGGGCGTGGCCTATACTCGCGGCTCTCCCGCGAGGCCACGCCCCCATTTTGCCGCTATGGGGGCATGACCCAGAGGCTCTGTGAGCCTCTAGCCATGCCCCCAGCCCCCTGGCTGCAGGAATAGACGCTGTGCGCATGCTCACAGCGTTTATTCCCCGCTGCTTAGCAGCCGACAGGGGGGACTCCCAACAGCCCCCCCTCACCGCGGGACACTGCCGCCCACGGGTGGGACAGCGGGACAGGCCCTGATAATCGGACTGTCCCGCTGAAATCGGGACTGTTGGGAGGTATGCTATACCACTATATATATGTACAATACTGTGCAAAGGTTTTAAGGTGCCCATACACTGTACAATTATTACATGCAATTTGGACTAGATCGCATCGCATAGGTTTTGCAATACAATGAGATGCAATACAGTACAAACAGTATGTGCAGCTACTTTTTGAGCTGTGCGATGAGATGTGTGCGGGAGTGGGCATCTCATCGCACCCAGCAATTGTACTGTGTATGGGCACCGTAGACAGGTATGGAGAAAATGCTGCAAAGCGACAACGTTTAAAAAAAAATTATAGGGCTATTAGTTTATTTCTGTTCATTAACAAAATGCAAAGTGAATGATCAGTAGAGAAATCTAAAATCAAATCAATACTTGGTGTGACCACTCCTTTGCCTTCAAAACAACATCAATTATTAGGTACAGTTCTAGATAAAGCCCCCAAAATATATTGTAATACTCAGTTATGTATTGTTTAATATAAACTTTTGTATGCTCTACAATGACATTGCCTGAACATAAGTGCTGCGCTGTATATGGAGGAATGCAGGGAGTTTGTATATTACAGGGTTATACATCCCAACTGTCCTGATTTTTGTGGGCTGTTCCTATTTCTTTGGCAGTGTCCTGCAATGGGGGATGAAGTTGGGCATCCCCCCTGCCCATCACTGCTCTGCTGAGACACGGTGCACCTGCGCACAGCATCTATTCAGTGAGTCAGAGGGGTGAATGGGGACATAGTCAGCAGCTCACACAGTGCTGGCCATGTGCCCACATCATCAAAAAGAGCAGAAATCTTAAGCTACACCCCCTGACCACAAAGCCAATGCAGCCTATTTTCAGACGTGCATTTTTCCCCGCTACAGTACATGGCTTTGCACCCACACACTGCAGCAGGGCCGTCTTTTCGTATGGGCTTAATGGGCACTTGCCCAGGGGCCCCAGGTGTATAAGGGCCCTATGCTGATAGCTGAGGATCCCCTTTTTTCAGGGATACCAGAATTTTGAAAATCGGCCCTGGGGTCCTGGAGATATCTAACTTCAAAGCAGCAGTTCACACCAGATCTGTTAATTGCAATTCCCAATCATATAGCTCAGGTTCACTCTGACTTAGAGTTTTTCTGAATTATTCCAAAAGCTGGGACTCTCCCCCTTCTGTCGACACTAGAGGCTTGTCTCTATCATGCCCAGAACCAGAGATATCAGCCTCCCAGCAGCCGGTCCCTGCTCCAGCTCCAAACATCTGGGTACAGATTTATATTTTTGTCAATGGATTGCTCTGGCTCCTGATCTCTGATCCCCAAGTTCCCAGCACCTCCTGAAAGTTGGGACTCTAGGTTTTTATACTATTGAAGGCTAAGAAATCTATTTCCAGATAATGGCGATATCTGCAGTCAAACAAGCTGCCCTTCCACCAGAAATATTAAGCCCACTCTATTATCCAACCCTCCCCTGCGTATAAAATACCCCCTACCTCCCTGGAAGTCATTTACAAGGGACCCTTCATTCAGGGATACCAGCTGATAGCTGAGGATCCCCTTTTTTCAGGGATACCAGAATTTTGAAAATCGGCCCTGGGGTCCTGGAGATATCCAACTTCAAAGCAGCAGTTCACACCCGATCTGTTAATTGCAATTCCCAATCATATATCTCAGGTTCTCTCTGACTTAGAGTTTTTCTGAATTATTCCAAAAGCTGTGACTCTCCCCCTTCTGTCGACACTAGAGGCTTGTCTCTATCATGCCCAGAACCAGAGATATCAGCCTCCCAGCAGCCGGTCCCTGCTCCAGCTCCAAACATCTGGGTACAGATTTATATTTTTGTCAATGGATTGCTCTGGCTCCTGATCTCTGATCCCCAAGTTCCCAGCACCTCCTGAAAGTTGGGACTCTAGGTTTTTATACTATTGAAGGCTAAGAAATCTATTTCCAGATAATGGCGATATCTGCAGTCAAACAAGCTGCCCTTCCACCAGAAATATTAAGCCCACTCCATTATCCAACCCTCCCCTGCGTATAAAATACCCCCTACCTCCCTGGAAGTCATTTACAAGGGACCCTTCATTCAGCTCAGTGCCCCCTTCCACACGCTAGTGTTCACCCTCCCACCACCTGTGCAGTAAAGGAGTAATTAGCAGAAGTTACTGCTCCAGGTCATACATGTTGAATGGAAGATAGAGCACCCCCTGCCACCCGTGGGACATCAAAGCTGCTGCTGATAGCACACCCCACTCCTAGAAGGGGAGAATGGGTAAGGGCCCCAGTGCATTGCTTTGCCCAGGGGCCCACACTGCTGTTAAGACGGCCCTGCACTGCAGTTGTACCCCTCTCACCTGAGATTGGGGGTTGTTACAGTAAGCTGTAAACTTGTTACTATCCTATAATAATATTAAGTTATTTGTCATCATTTATTTCTTTGCCACATTTATGGTAGGAAGCAATCAGTGAAGTCTATGGAGTCAATTTTCAAAACATACTGTGAGCGACCCGGGTCCCGTTCACAGTATGGAGAAGGCAGCGCGGTTAGCTCCAAGAGCTGCCTTTTGTCCTGCCCCGTCAATCACATGCCACCCCTTAGACCCACCACCACTCAGCCCTGCTGCCTCTCAGCCCCACCACCATGTGATGTCAATAAGCCGGGTCGGACATTGGCCCTTATTCTGATCGGTGCGGATATATCCGCGTGCGTTCGGCCCGCCAATGTTTTGTGTCTGCGCATGTGCAGAGGCGTCTCTGCGCATGTGCGAGCGGGGCGTACGGCCAAATTCCGCATGATATGTGAACACTCCGAATAGGGGGTGGAGAGGGGCGTGAAGGGCTATTTGGGCTCATTACCATATGCATACGCCCCGCGTTTCATGGGAGTTCCCATGAAAACGCTGGGCGTACGTATGGTAATGCGGCCGTGACGCACGTGTAGGGGGCGGACATATGACATCGCCGGATGTCAGCTGCCCGCCCAGATCCCTGCTTTTGCACGGAAAAATGTCCGTGTGGTCTGAGGTTGCGGGTGCTGGTGGAGCACTCGGTCCTGCATTCGATGGTCTGCGACCATCGAATGATGGGGGAGGTTCCCTTAGATGGAGGAGGCGTATTCCGTGAAAAATACACGTGCGGTCCGTTCGGCCAGCTTCTTACCGCATACGGACGGAGTTGGCGATCCGTATGGAAGGCGGGGTTTCGCACGCACGGTCCTGGCCGCATAATCGTCTCCGGCCGCACCGATCAGAATAAGGGCCATTGAGTTTTCAGCCTGCAAATGTTGGCTTGCTGCTGGGATGGATCCATGTCCCTAAACCAGTTGCAACCTAGCATTTGCGGTCTGAAAGTGATATTAGCATCCCCCACTTTGTCTCTCAGCCTCCCTTAGCATACCTTTCTGTGTCAGACTCCATTGGTGTCTCATCAGCCTCCTCCTCTGTCTTTTAACAAACAAACACACACTCCGTCAACCTGCAGACACCCAGACACTGCTGTTCAGTCCACTTTATGGCAGTAGTCAGCCAGGTGAGGACTAATGAAGCACATGCGGGAAGCCACGTATGCACAGAAGCGATGGGTCGGAGGCTTGGTGCAGTGCCACGCAGGGTCCTGTTGCCTACTGGCTGCAGTCATACTTGCACTTTTCTTGCTTCAGCAGCAGCAATAAATGTGAGGGTGCCTGGGTGCAGGGCTCCCATCCTTCCTAAGAAACATCCAGGCTTGGGCTGAAAGCTCATGGCTATTAATCCTGCATCCTTGGTGGTGGGTGGATGTGGACTTAAAGGTGCAAGCCTTTCCTTACACGAAGGCACTTGGAGAACCACAAGTGTGTGAAAGATGGCACCTGTAATCCCACTGTAAAGAATATATTAAGATGACATCACACACACACCAAATATTTAACCCTTTATTAAACACACTAATACTTACCTACTTATTTTCTGTACTTGGTTTCTATGTAGTAGTCCAGGGTCTTGGTTAAATAAAGAAAGGCAGTCTCCTGAACCATACTGGGCATGCTGTAGTACTCTATGTACAGTAAAGCACTGAATGTCTGAAAGCATCTGACTCGTAGCCAACCAGTGGATAGTATCCATAGCAGCATCCGCTGTTTGGCTGAAAGCACCTGACTCGTAGGCTGCATCTACACATTGCGGGGGCAGCCCACAAAAATGTGTTCTGTGCATGCGCAGTCCCGAGGACAATACTGCGCATGCCCGGGACAGTGAATATGCTACTATGGACTGCTGCCAAAGCAACCCATAGAGGCAGGGGCCAGCACATCCGCAGTACTGAAGAAGCTACTGCGCATTTGCTCCCACAACAGGGGGGAAGGGGGGGGGGTGGGACCGGCGACTGGGACCAGCAGTGGCAGCAGTAAGGGGGAGAGAGGTGTGGCATAGTGGCAACCGACCTCCTCCACACTGATATAGATTTAAATGAGCAGGCTCCTTCCTGACAAACAGGTCCCTTAAAAGGGACCGGTCAAAACACAATGTTTAGATGCTTTAGCCAATCAATGGATGGTGTCCATAGCAGTATCCCCTGATTAGCTGAAAGTGTTTGATTGTTGAGCATCCCCATCCATATGCAACTGGGTATGTAAATGCACATATTGTACAGATTTGAGCATTATGGCCAAGTAATTGAATGCCACGGAGTTCTATAAAAGTGCCAACGAATCACATTGTGATAGCGGTCACCAGCCAACTGTTTTATGTTCCCAGAGCTTACAAAATACTAGCCAAAGTACACCTTTGATCAATTCAGCTAAATATAGTATAATTATAATAAAATAAAAAAAAATCTTAGTATCTTTAATTAGAAGATTTACACAAGTAAGAAAGATAACTGTACAACAACTGACGCCACGTAACAGATGGAGATTTTCATCTCCTTTGTCATATACTTTAAATGATGTGTTCCTACAAAGCAGCTGTCAGTGGACAGCCAAAGGGCATGAATCTGCCACTGGCTGTCCCCAAACACATATATATTACAAGACATTTCATGTTCCCCTTTTGTACTGGTAGAAATATGAACTGGTCTTTGTACCCCTTTACCATAGAGAACAGTAGCCAAGCAACATACAAAATGAAACGGAGAAACATTTTTAGAAATACTTTTATTATTTACTGGTGTTGACCACTACATAATGGTTCACACAGCGGATGATTATCAATAGACTGTGCGTGCGTCTGGGCCACAATGTGTGTGCACGACGCCATCCAGCGAAGAAATTCTGCTACTTTTGATCGCTAGCCATTTGTAGGGTGATTGACAGGAAACTGGCATTTGAGGATGAAAACTGGCCTGGGATGTGTTGAATAAAATGCAGGCGTGACCAATGCTGATTGGCTACTCAGAGCCTGTGAGCAGTGGTGACCAGTGAGGAAATCATTCCATGGTGAGTGGCCTTCGAATGGTTTGGGGAATATTCGCTGGATCAAAGTCTTTGCAAGGCGGGATTTCACTATGATGGGGCAGTGTTTACCAGATCGCTGGCCACAGCAAATTTGCAGCTGCGCAATCAGGTCTGAATCAAGCCTAATTAAATGTACTCAATCTGCAATCAGTTACTGAGTGACTGAGATTTAACATTACTCAGAGATTCGTCTATTTCCTGAAAGTTGTGTTATCAACTGTCAAGTGCGTGTTTATGCAAAACATGGAAATACATGCTAACTCATGAGCCTGTTTCCTATCATTCCTGTCTTACCAATATTTAACTCTCTGCCTGCTGGGATTTATTAGCTATACCCTAAGCACATGTTGTAAATAGTTTCTGATTGCACGGTGCTAAACATCCAATATGTTTTTTAGAAGCAGGTGTGTTACTACTAATCTTGGGGGAGAGTAAAGCTATCACAGATGGGGTTAAAACAGGTGGACGTTTCAACCCTTCTCCCAAAAAATTGTGCTTTGGGATAGATTTGAATCTTTACAAACTCAGCCATCCATAAATTTAGAACGAGATCATTTCCATGACTGTGTTTATACTTTTGTGCAGGAGGCATGAACTCCCTCAGGTGTTGTGCTGATTCAAAGGTGTATGCAAAGGATCATCCCAGACCAAAGGCTGCTTGTCATGCAACATCTGCTCTCTGGCATTGCGAGGCTGTTCAGCTCGCCACTACTACACTTCCTATTACAGGTGTCACTGCCCTGCCATGAGATACACAAACCACCACCTTCTGAACTGCACCAGCTTGGGCAAAATATTATATATTCCTAACTGAGTACATGTTTTTTTTTTTTCATTTGTTTGAATATTAAGGGGGAGATTTACTAAGATGGGATTTCTATAGTAGATTCTGATTGGTTGCCCATAGCAACATCCCATGTGAAATGGAACTTCCATCTTAGTAAATTTCCCACTGTGTGTCTATATCTTTGCTATCAACTCAGAAAAACCATAGGAGGCCTATTTGTCTCTGAGTACCTAAGTTTCTCCTCACAATCCAACAATATACTGGTAGCCAGGGCCGGCGCTACCCACTCAGCAGCTCCTGCAAAGCAGGGAGGCGCCATGCTAAAAAAAGGCGCTGTCTCCCTCCCTGCTCTGCTAAAGCTGCCTCAGCCCTCACTGTCACTGCCTCCTGCACGCCTGTCTGACAGCGGGTGGCAGTATGGAGAGGCTGAGCAGCTCCCTGCACCGCGCACACACTGTTCTCCTCCTGCGACCTGCCCCCTCTTCCTCAAGGACACTTGCGCTGAGGCATGTAGCGCTGTCTGTGAATGCCTGGATGACATGTCATGTCCGGATCGGCCCCCTACACATTGCTCCTTGCACCTGTCAGCTGTCAATCAAATGACAAACAGGCAGCAGCGCCGCCTCCCCTTCCTTCCCTCTTCTCAGTGTGCTGTGCCAGTCCTCAACACTCCGCCCCCTCTATCTCCTCCTTCTCTCCCCTCCTTTCCCCCTCAGTCATGAGTACTGCACATACTTTTTGTACTGCTTTCGGATCGCATCGCACACACATTGCATGCATGCCGTGCGATGCGATCTAGCCCATAACATATGCGATTCTCGCAGCGTGTATGGGCACCTTTAGTGCCTGCAACATTTTGCGGACACAGCACTGAGATGGTGTATGCATACATGTACATGCACCCAAGATCTTTCATAGGATCGCATGTTGCATACACTCCCACAAACGTGCTGCAGCTTGTTGCAATAGCAAAGTGAAAGGGCGCAAAATGTATGGTTTGCAGGAGGGCGCTGGACACCCTAGCACCGGCCCTGCTGGTAGCTTAACTGGCTTCCAACAAAAAAATTCACCCTGGGGTGTATGTGTGTATGTGAGTTCACTCAGGTCCAAATTCTCTACCCTGGTGGGCGCATGCGCAAATATGTGCATGTGGAAACCCCCAAAGCAAACACCTTCGGCGAGTTTAAAGGTGCCCATACATGGTACAATTATTGTATACAATATCGCATTGCATGGGTTTTGCAATGCAATGAGATGAGATCTAGTACAAAAAGTATGTGCAGCACATACTGCTTAAGCTGTGCGATGAGATGTGTGACGGGAGCGGGCATCTCATCGCACATAACAATTGTACTGTGTATGGGCACCTTTACACTCGCCGGTGCGCTCACAACAGGATGTGGGCAGGCGTTTTATGGGCGCGCCCACATGCATCCTCAGGACATCAGCTCCTGCCCCCAATATGGCAGATAGCGGCCATCTGGAAGGTAAGTATAGACTTACCTTTAGAGCGAAGCAGAAAAAATCATTTGATGACTAGCGACCATCAAATAATTTTTCTTCATTGCGGCCACATGCGAGCACATGTGTGAGCGTACAGAGCAATATAGGGCACACAGGGCTTAACATAATAGTAACTAAAAAACTAAGACAGAGCACGGTAACAATTAGCAGCACAATACTTTGTACACAATCCAGCTGAGATGTAGGGAAGCCGAGGAGTTGTCTGTGTGCTACTAAGTACTATTAAGGGCTGGTTGTCATTGGTAGAGATGAGTGAACACGTGAGAAGATCTGCGGTTATAGATGGCAGCTGAATAAGAGTGCTGTAACTGAAATGCGAGAGAAGAGGGCTTTGAGAACAGGATGGTAGAGGCTTCTGATTCAAGGAACTTACAGTCTAAGGGGATAATAGATAAATATCACCCCACTGTAACATGAAGGGATTGCAGCATATATCTGGGGCCTGGCCTTTGCCACTAACACCATCTGTAAATGGCGTTATCCCATTGTGCTGCTGAGTGGACGGTGGCTTGGAGGAGCCAGCACCGGCAAAGTCTGTGGGGAGTACTGTAAATACCCGAGCTGCAACTGCAAGAGGGAGAGACAGGCAGACAGCAGCCCGGCAGCATGCATCGCTGCCATGATTTGCAAGTATTTAGGGTTCAGGGACTAATGCTGCGAAATGGCCGTACTCTCAAGAAACCTGTGGTTGTGCTTCCCACCAAACCCCACCCTCTTTCTGTACCCCCCCCCCCCCCATCTCTCCAATATTATGCTATGGTGTCCATTAAGTTCTAGTTATGCCCCTGGCAATAAGCATGTACTATCTGGCAATGAGCAACAAACCCCTGGCAATAAGCATGTAACTCCTGGCGATGGACATGTAACCCCTAGCCATTGAGCATGTATCCCCTAGCAATGATCAAGAAACTCATGGCAATGAGCATGTAACCCCTGGCAATGAGAAAGAAAAACCTGCCAACTGTCACCTAGCTAAGAAAACATATATAATTAATTTTGGGAGGGAGACTTTTTTGCCAGGGGGCACAAAATTTCTAGCTACGCCACTGGCTCTGTTAGATCCTTCCCCTCTAATACATGCTCATGCATACTCTGTCCAGTGTGAGAGCATGCACAGGTGAGCAAAATGGAAAGTATAATGATTGTAGATGTGATCACTTTAGTTCAGGCATGTCCAACGTTGGCCCTCCAGATGTTTTGAAACTACACATCCCAGCATGCTTTGCCACAGTGTTGCTATTAGAGAATGCTAAAACTATTGCAAAGCATGCTGGGATGTGTAGTTTCAAAACATCTGGAGGGCCAACGTTGGACATGCCTGCTTTAGTTCATACTTGCCTACTTTTGAAAACTAGTTTCAGGGAGATTATAGTCGTTAGTAGAATTTAGCACAGCGCCCCATTGAGGGGGTGTGTCATACTCCTCCTAAAGGGCGTGTTTATGTCCATATATGGAGAGACTGTGAATAGAGATTGTGATTGTGGCACCTAGAAGCCTGGGTGTGTACTGCTACATCTGAGAGGAATCTTTTAAAATGACTTATGTAGACGAGCCCCAAAGCAGTTAGTAAGAGCTACTATACTTGGTAAAGTGCTGGGAAATGGTGCTGATGATTCAATGTAAATGTATCTATCTCTCATTCCTATTTTTCCCCCCAAAAATGTAACAGTTAATGTGGGCTAGGTGAAATGAGGGAGATTGCTAGACTAATGAGGGAGAGAGGGAGATTGCTGCTATTTCAGGGAGTCTCCTGCAGAATGCAGGAGGGTAGGCAACTATGCTTTAGTTTTACTTATCAACATGATAGGCTCCTATAGGAGCCCCTGCCTTGGCTACTGAGTAATAATATATACCGTAGTTACATCTTTAAATTCCTGATGCCATGAGATATTCGCTCTGATTGATTCAGAGCTGCACACAATCCACATCCATTGACAATTTTTACATGGTTGAGTGATTTATCTTTCCAGCTGCACATGTGTGTAAAATATATTGTACAGCTGCGGGAGTTGTTTGCATGTGACTCTGAAACAGCATTGTAGTATGTGACTGCAAGTTCTTTCACTGCATGAGTCATATACTGGGCCGGATTCTAGCCATATGCAAAACACACAAGATCCTTCCATTCTGTACATCCATGAGCCCAAATGTGCGTAGTCTGAGAAGACAAGTTTTCACTGTAATACTGATTGGTGTGTTATTAAATGTCACCACCAGTTGCACCATCGAAACTTGTAACCCTGTGGAAGCCGCAGCTTCTCTGCGTGTTCAGGGGCCCCTATAAAGGAGTCTGTGACCACAGCCGCTTGCATTGACATGCCTGTGACACTTCCGCAGAAAAACCACTGAATGACCACAGTTGCTTCCCAGTCATGCACATCACTTTTCATCACCTCTCTGATATCGTCTGTGTCGATGGCAACAAATGTTTGGTAGGAGTTTAAACATTCTCGCTAATACGCAGTAGCGGAAAAAGTGCTTTGTGAGCAATGTCAGGCTTTCAATACACAGTCCACAGATACTGAGGGAAAAGTAATATACATTGCAAGTTCTTATGTAATAATGCAGCATAGTACTCATGTGATATAGATAAAGTTGCTATAGAAATAACTGTAATTGGTAATGTTACACATTATTACACCACACTATTTGTGCAGTAGGTTCTATAAGGTTATCCCAGGAGACCAATCATTTTTTCTATCACAATTCCCCAGGGTAGAGGTAATGTCAGAGTCAGATACAGCTCTGTAAGAGGGCTTCTGTTGTGTTAGACATCAGCATGCAGCGACTGTAGGAGGGCAGAATGATTGGGGCGACCCCCCCCCCCACACACACACACACACACACTTCATGACAGGCACTACTCCCTGCACAACAGGGACTATTCTGCTATTAAAAAGAAGGCATGCGCAGTAACAAATTAAAGTTATTACCCCTTTACCTCCTGCGCTATTTACTTGCCAACTTCAGAAATATTTCAACCTTTTCCTTGTGTTGGCCCTGTTGACTTCATGTATGTCGAACTTTTTCATGTGTCAAACTTCTGCCTGTCGACCAATAGTGGCTGTCAATCTGGACACTTTACAAGGCATTGGTTAGGCCGCATCTAGAATACGGAGTACAATTCTGGGCCCCGCACTATTAAAAGGACATTATAGAACTGGAAAAAGTACAAAGAAGGGCAACAAGGCTATATAATAAAAGGGGTTGGATAAATTAAGCTATGAAGACAAATTGGACAAATTGGAATTGTTTATGCTAGAGAAGAGACGTTTAAGGGGTGACATGCTTAACATGTACAAATATATCAGGGGCCAATATAAGGAACTGTCAGGCACCCCTTTTGCATTGAGGAAGGACTCTAGGACATGTGGGCATGCATTTAGACTAGAGGAGAGAAGATTTCGTACCCTTAAAAGGAAAATCTTTTTTACGATCAGGGCAGTTCAATTGTGGAAATGTCTTCCTGGAGAGGTGGTGTCAGCAGACGCAATAAATACATTTCAAATTGGACAAACATCTATTGGGTAAAAACATCCAGAGGTACAAACAAATATCATAATCTGTCTATTAAATCAGAATACACAACCTATATAAAGGGAGGTAAAAAATATATCAGGCACTCTATCCAAAGGTTTAAGTTGATGGACGTACGTCTTTATTCAGCCTTAACTACTTTGTAATTTGTAACCTCAGTGAACTCAGTTGGGCCAGTTGCAGGCTATGACTGCACTGTTTCACTGTGACTGGCAGCAGTGGTGGCTCTAAAGGTGGGGCTGCAGCACAGTTAAAAATTCAAATAGGGGAGCCAGTTAGTCCTGGGCCAATGCTGTTTGGCAGCAGTTGGGTTGGCAATTGGTGTGTGTCCCATATTGAATTTTGGACTGAACTGCAGCTCCTCCTCTGGAGCCACCACTGACTGGCAGTGAAGTCCTACCTGCCAGTCACATGCAGTACAGGAAGGCTGATTGGGAGGTGTTTCCTGGACTGCCAGACCAGGCTGCGATTAGCAGAGGAAGTACTTCCTGAAGGAAGCCACTTCCTGCCTTTGTGGCAGTCCTTCCTACCTTCTAAGGACTGCAGCTCATGCAGTCCACAGAAGCTGGAGTTTTGCACCTGCGCAGTCAAACTGCTACCTGTGCATGTGCCTGTTACAGTGCCTGCCGAATCCATTGCACTGGTGCAAGGACCTGGCTAGTTCCTTGCATCCTCTCCAAAACAGGTAGGGTCTGCCATTGTCTGATACTGTAGTGTACATTTCAGCACTGTCAATTGACAGCCAAGGAGCATGGATTTGCCACTGGATGTCCTCAACGGCATTAGATCGACAGTGCCTAGGTCAATAGGCAGAAGAACGACATTTTGATCTTAAAACTCAGTCCGTGGGGCGTGACTGAAGCGTCACGACGTGGAGAGGAAGCCGGAAGCGGAGCGAACGGAGTGTGTGTCGGAGCGTCTACCGGAGCAAGCCTTGGAGTTAGCCCTGGAGCCCTGAAGCCATATTGTGCTAAGACCAGGCAGAGTAAGTCTGGAGGAGACGAGCGGCACCAAACCTCAGAACGGAGGAAGGCGCGCAAGCACCGGCAGCAGCAAGCCGGGCGCCGGGCGCCAACCCCAATCCCCACACAAGCGGTCACAGCGGGGAGCCGCAGACGCCATTCTATTGTGTGTCTGCTGAAGACACATATCTGAACACTTGAAAGTAGCCTGCTGCAGCAGAGAGCCGCGGCGGCGGCAGAGACTCGCCATATGAGAAAACAGACTCAAGGAAGGATCCCCTGCCACGGACAGAGAAATTCATCAAGTGGGGTAAGATCTTAATACCCAGCCTTAAAATAAAATAAATATACACACATGCACCACGCTCCGCTTCTCCACTCCACGCTTTTCCAGAGGGGGGATATAGAAAATGACTATATGGGGGATATTATCTTGAACCATAAAGCAATCCACCTCTGGGGAACATGCAACTCGTTAGCATAATGAGTTAATGAAGTGACCCTTCAATCCCCTACCTTTCCTATGCCCTAAAAAGAACCCTATATCTTCTTCTCTCTCAGGTTGCCCCTGCATGTAAGAATCCTTCTGAGGTACAATAGAACTTCAGACATAGCAGCTAAAAATCTGAAATGCCCTCTAAAAAAATAAAGAACACTCCTACTGCATCTGCGAGCTTTTTTAAACCAGTACACTCGCCTGTAAATAAATCAAAAAACAGGCTTTCTGCTTGTGCAGATGGAAGTATAAAACAAACAAAAAACATGGAAGAGTCGATAGGATCAGAGGAGGATAATATGGATGAACCCATTACCCTGCGTAAAATGCTGCAATTATTGTCTGATTTAAAAACCGGCTTAACAGCTGAGTTTAAAGCAACAGCACAAGATTTAGCTAAAGAACTGGGAAACCTGGGAGACAGAACCAGCCATGTGGAACAAAGGCTAGAAAATGCAGTTACTGCTCATAATGAATTACAGGAAGCCCACAAACATCTCCAGATAGATGTGGATAATTTAAAAGATAAAATTACAACCTTAGAAGACAGAGCAAGGAGAAATAATTTAAGAATAAGAGGGATTCCAGAAGAGATACAACCTCCACAATTAATATCATTTGTTTCAGAACTATTCCAAAAATTACTGCCAAACACTCCAGCATCACAAATCCTCATAGATCGAATCCACAGGTTGCCAAAACCAAAAACAGTATCAGCAGCGGCTCCGAGGGATGTGATCATGAGGATGCATTATTTTCAGACTAAAGAGCAAATCCTAAGAGCATCCAGAGAAGAGGCCAATAGTACAGAAATTCTGAGAAACTTACAGATATACGGAGACCTCTCCGGAGCGACCTTAGCAAAAAGAAGATCATTTCATAAAGTAACAGAGATCCTACGGCAGGCCAAAATAATCTATAAATGGGGATTTCCGGTTAAGTTGATTGTAACATATGACGGAACAGTGAAAATATGGAAATCGGAGGAAGAAGCATTGAAAGACCTACTTTTCTGGAAATTAATCCCACCTACAAAAGAAACCACTGTTCTTTCTCCGTTGCAGCAAGAGTGGACAAAAGTGGGCCCCCAAGAAAAGAAAGTGGATTAGAGATGTAGAAAGTCTCTTGCAGAAATAAACAGCAATAGAGAGGGGAAATTTGGAGAGGGGAGCCCTATGCCCTGATCCACCCCTTTTTTCTTTTTTTTTTTCTTTTTTTTTTTTTTTCTTTTTTTTTTCTCTTTTTCTTTCTCCATTTTTTTTTTTTTTTTTTTTTCTCCCCTCCTTCCCTAACCCTTTAATAAATAGAGGACCTCCCAGATATGATAGAAGGGACTGCTATTATAATACACCTAAGACCATGGACATTATTACCCCTCTAAGAAGATTCACAGAGATTACAAGACCAGATAACGGTCCCTATTCTCTATAAGAAGATATATATATATATATATCTCTTCTTCGGGGGGTGTTTTTTTTTTTTTTTTTTTTTTTCTCTCTCCCTCCCCAACCCTCTAATAAATAGAGGACCTTCTAGATATGATAGAAGGGACTGTTACTACAAAACACCTAAGATCATGGATATTACTACCCTTATTCCAGGAGACTCACAGAGTTCACAACATCAGCTAACGGTCCCTATTCTCTATAAGAAGATATATATATTTTTATCTTCGGGGGAGTGGTTTTTTTTTTTTTTTTTTTTTTTTTTTTATTACTCCCTGCTTAGGGAGTCCTGGAGGGACCATATAATCGAAGACTGTAATAACACAATGTGGGAATTAGAACCCATGAGATAACATAGTATTGTTACATATTATTGTTTTTATTTCCTTCCCCTATTTTGCGCCATTGGATTTAAAGGGTCCCTGATACTGTGAAGATGTGTATATATGTATATATATGTGTTTTGTTTTTTTTCTCTCCCTTTCTTCTTATCTCCCTTTTCTCCTCTAGAGAGCTAATAATAACGAGACCTCTTAGATATAACATGCTGTAACATATAATAAGCTGGGACTATGCTTTGTTAAGTGACCCTGATGAGATTAGATAAATAGAACTGGGAAATGATCGACAGAATGTATGATATATGCTGTTCTATCGATATGATATGTACTGCCCTGCTCTGTAGCAAGCAGGATCTGGGCCTTGTGCCATAAGTAATTCGATGGGTCGCTATATATTATCTAATCCCTTAATGTGTTATTTTTCGGGGGATAATGGACATGAAGGTACCTGATAACGAGAATTATTAGAAGTTAGGTACTTGAAAGTATGGTACTTATTAGTATGCGGGGGGTCCCTTTTTTTTTTTTTTTTTTTTTTTTTTTTCTCTCTAAGACACAATTCACTTCAGTGCTTAAGAATTGCCTATATTGGCATCATACACAATAAACTTTTCACATACTTCTCCCCCCCTCTTTGGGACTCACCAATATAAATAAATTTAATTACTGTGCACTACACATCAATCACGATGAGTATATAAATCTAGATACATATAACTAATTTTACTCACCTCTTCATTATTTTTTTCTTGTCTCCCCGCAGTACTATACCTCAACACCTAATCTTTAAATTCTTTGATGTTCACAGAATATCTCTTTTGTACTATAAATAACGCTTCATAGCCCACAATGATATGTAGTATTGATTTAAACAGTCATAGATAAAACTGTACAAGATGATATAAGATATTATATGCATATGGGATACACTCTCCTTTTTCTCTTTCCCTCCCACTTCCCCTTTATAATTTCTTTTTTTTTTTTTTTTTTTTTTTTTCCTCTCTATCCTTTCCCTTCCCTTTCTCCTTTTCCGCCTCTCTCTTCTTGCCTCTCTTATAGCTTTAAAACATAGCCACTATTTCTAGCATATAGTCCTTATATAGGGAACTAAACCAAGATAAGAGTACAAATAAAGTAATAGAGTTTTTGGGTGTGGGATGGGGGGATACAAAAGTCGCTATCCCTGTTAAATTGTTATGGAACCCTCAAATAGAGGGTTGGAGGGCTTTAGTGGTAAAGCCTTATGTGTATGTAATTGTCAAATTTGTTTAGGATTGAGGATCCATGTTATATGTTTCTCGACAAGCTCAAGATTATCTGGTAAAGATAGGAAGGAAGGGGGAAGACATAGAAAGAGGAGAAGGAAGCTTTGATGATAAATTTAATATCCATTAATGCCAAAGGGTTAAACTCCCCTCAGAAGAGGAAAAAATTTTGGAAACACCTCTGTAAGCATGAAGTGCATATAGCAGCTATACAAGAGACACATTTCTCAAGGGTAGGACATCCCACATTGCTAGATAATAGATATAACAAGGCATATTATTCAAACGCAATCCAAAAAAAAGCAGGGGTAGCACTGATATTTAGCAGGAAAGTTAACTTTGATCTAGAAACACAAATTACAGATAAAGAGGGAAGATATGTTATTGTAAAAGGTACCCTGAACGGTAAAAAAACCACCATTGCCTCAGTATATGCGCCAAATACCTCTCAGGTAAACTTTATAAAAAAAGTATTGAAAGAGGTTCAGAAAGTTGCAACCGGGAGACTATTGGTCTTGGGGGATTTTAACCTAGTTAGAGATATTAACCTGGATAAAACAGGAATTAGTAAACCTAAAACTCTTCGTACATTAACTAAAACCTCAGAAGAATTCAATAAAGCACTGTATTGTGCAGGAATATATGATGTATGGAGAATTAAAAACCCAACAACACGAGATTACACTTTTTTCTCGAATGTACATAAAACATATACACGTATAGACTATGCCTTCACGGATAGAAGTACATTACAAAACATAAAAAAAGCAGAGATTTTGCCTAAAACATGGTCCGACCATTCCCCCTTATTTATTAAGTGGGAAGAAAATAGTCCCTGCTTAATACCTAGATTATGGAGATGTCCGAATTATGTTTTTATGTCCCCAGACTCAAAGAACTCAATAAAAGAGGCAATTGAAGAATACCTACTTTTCAATGATCCCCAACAGACCAATGCGATAAATTTCTGGTGCGCTCTGAAAGCAGTTTTAAGGGGCAAGATAATTCAAAGGGTAGCAATATTAAAAAAACAAGAGCAGAAGGGAATGGAAGACCTAGAAGCTAAGATAAGGAAACTTGAGAAAGAACATAAGATGCATCCCTCTAACGAACAAGCTCTAAAAGAACTTAATAAACTAAGAGGAGAACTAGAAACAATAATTATCACACAAATTAATAGAGAAACAGATAGTTTTAAGCAAAGACACTATATACAGGGAAATAAGGCATCGCGCCTTTTGGTTAAAAGGATTAAGGGTGTAAGATATAGAAATGTGGTTAAAAGCTTATATAATGAAAAAGGGATAAAAATAATAAACCCAGTAGAGATCCCAAATATCTTTGCAAACTATCTGAAAAAACTCTATAATCTCAAGGAAGATAGAAACCTGGCCCAACCCTCTATGGAGGACATAGACCTCTTCCTGAGTAAAATAAATTTACCTAAAATCAGCCAAAGTAGAGCAGATAGCCTAAATGAACCTTGGGCTTTACAAGAAGTAATGGAGGCAATTAAAACTTTAAAGATAAACAAAGCCCCAGGCCCAGACGGCTATATAAATAACTTTTATATTTTATATCAAAAAGAGATCGCACCAATACTGCTCCAAGTATTCCAAGAAGGGTCCCATAAAGGAACATTTCCAGAAGAAATGTTGGAGGCACGAATAGTCCAGATAGGAAAAGAAGGTAAAGATCTAACCTCCCCTCAAAATTATCGGCCCATCGCCCTTTTGAACAGCGATATTAAAATATATGCTAAAATGATAGTAAATAGATTGTCCCCAATCCTAAAAGACTTAATTAAAACTGATCAGACAGGATTTATACCAAATAGACAAGGTCCAGATAACATCCGCAGAGCAATGGATGTTATGAGGAACGCTACAATAAATGGAATTCCGCTAGTGGCTCTCTCGCTAGACGGGGAGAAAGCTTTTGACCGTCTGAATTGGTCCTATATGGAAAAAGTACTACAGGGGTGTGGACTGGGAGACAATCTCTTGAGATCTATTATGGCACTTTATAATGGACCATCGGCACATGTTTTGTGTAATGGATTGGTTTCAGATAAATTTATTATCTCGAATGGAACGAAGCAAGGATGTCCCTTGTCCCCATTAATGTATGCGCTAGCGATAGAGCCATTGGCGGAATACATTAGACAAAATGTTACAGGGGCCCAATAATTAATGGAATTCAAAATAAAATCCTGTTATACGCAGATGACGTCCTACTCCTCTTAACAGAACCAAAAGAATCTATAGTAGAGGTACTAAAAATTCTGGAGGCTTTCTCAAAAGTCTCCTATTATAAGCTAAACAAAAGTAAAACAGAGGCGATAACAATAAATCTTAATAGCCCTGAGCAGACGGCACTGAAGGTAGAGTTTAAATTTAACTGGAAAGTGCAATCTCTTAAATACTTGGGGATCCAATTAGTCGCAAATGAAAAGAACTTAATAGACTGTAACTATGGTCCCTTACTACATCATATAAACCAAAAGATAAATGAATGGATGAAGACAGAATTATCCTTGCTAGGTAGAATAGCAGTAGCTAAAATGTTTTTATTACCTAAGATTCTGTACCTCTTCAGGGCAATACCAAGATGGCTCCCCAAGTATTGGCTTTATAGATTTGATGCCCTATTAAATAAATATATATGGAACAATAAAAAATCCAGAATCGCCAAAAAATACCTGACTCTCCCAAAAAACAGAGGGGGTCTTGCCTTCCCTAGTTTAGAAAACTATCAATTAGCGGCCTTGTTAGACCAGATAACCCAGTGGAACGGAAGCATAAGCGGAGCAGTGGAGGTAGAAAGACACCAAGGTGATATAGGAAACATCCCCTTGAAGGACCTAATATGGCTCCCCCCTATGTTCCTGGGCCAATGCAAATATGCACTAAGATCAGTTGAGGTGGGGTTGAAGGCATGGCATAAATACCTGGATCAAAACGGCAAACTTGGAACCCTGATAGGACATCTCCCTATCAACTCCATGGCTAAGGCCATACCGAATTTAAACTTAAATACCTGGAAGAATAAAGGGGTTGGCACAGTCTCGGACCTGCTCAGTAACAAACAACTAATGACTTTTTCGCAAATCAAAGGAAAGTATGACATTCCTAATCTTGATTTCCATAAGTATTTGCAAATAAGACATTGGTTGCAATCCAATATATTCCAGAATAAAGAGAAAGAGGTACTACCAAGGGAAATAGTGGCCCAAATAACTGGAGCACGAAAGAAAGCGGGAATATCCTTTTGGTATAAGGCTCTAACTCAAGGAAAAGAAGAAAGGAAAACTATATGGCAAATTAAGTGGGAACAAGACCTAAACTTTTCCCTTGAATTGAAACAATGGGATCAACTATTCGAAATGATACACCGAATGTCCAAAACATCTATTCATACGGAAAGATATCTTAAGATATTTTACCACACATATTACACACCAGTTAAGATGCATAGAATCTTTAGGGACCAAACGGATGTGTGTTGGAGATGCTCTATAGAATCCGGAGATCTCATACACATCTTTTGGTCCTGCAAGAAATTAGAGGGATTTTGGACAGACATGGAAAGTTTTTTATCTGAGCTTATGGGAACGAGACTACGTCTAACCGCCCCTATGGTTCTCTTACATATCGGGGTCCCTAGTTTGACACAGGCAAAGAAGTATTTGTTGAACCAAATTCTTAGCGCCATCATAACAACCATAGCACAGCTATGGAAACAAGATCAGCCCCCTACACTACAGATGGTAATAAACAAAATAAAGTTTAATTTTAAGATGGAAACGCTGAACAATCCAGGAAACTCTAAAATATGTAAACTATGGAGAGAGTGGGAGAAGATACAGATACTAGTATAATCATCCCGGAAGAATATTGAAAGAAACCTAAAGAGGAGACCAGATTTAAGACCCCTAATTACCCTATTCCTCCCCCTCCCGCTATATTACAGAGTGAAAAAATTATTAACCCAGTAAACCTTGACTCTCGAGAATTGTAACCTGTTTTGATGTGTATGTTTGTAAGTCATGTATTGTATCTGTATTGTCTAAAAAGTTAACAGGCAAATGTGTAACTCTAATGTCTGTATTAATGCTTTTTAAAAAACTGAAATAAAAATTTAAAATACGAATAGGCAGAAGAACGACAAAGGTTGACGTGCATTAGGTTGACATGGTCAAAAGGTAGACACAAGCAAAAGTTTGACATCTAAAAGTTTGACATGGAAGGCAGCCAGGAGACAGCTGACTCAGGCTCAGCCTCCGAGCGCTGAGCGACTGCGACCTGTCAATCACCGCTGCGGCAGCCGACAGGAGACTGGAGAGACCCGAGGATGGCGGGCGCTGAGCTGGGTTGGGATGGTGGACACTGTGAGTGTCAATCACCACTGCGCCGGCAGCCGACAGAGACAGCCAGGAGAAGAGATAAAGAATCCGAGCAAGAATATCCCTTGCAGTATAATAACAGCCATGTCTGCAGTGATTGTCTTCTATCTGCTGGTGAACATCTCATACCTCACCGTCCTGACACCCAGGAAGATTGTATCTTCAGCTGCGGTGTCAGTCACATGGGCTGATAGAACAATTCCATCGGTTGCCTGGATCATTCCTGTTTCAGTGGCAATCTCAATATTTGGATCCCTCAATGGCGGCATGTTTATGTTAGGGCGATTAAACTACGCCGGAAGCAAAGAAGGACATCTGCCAGCTATCATATCAATGCTCCATGTGCATTACCTGACTCCAGTGCCAGCCATGATCATCTCCACAGTTATTGCATGTGTTTTTGTCATTCCTTCTGATCTCATCTCATTAACAAATTACTTTAGCTTTGCATCCTGGCTGTTAGTTGGACTTACTTGTATTAGCCTGATTGTGCTGCGTTACAGAGAGCCCAACCTGCACCGTCCATAACAGGTCTTTCTTCCTATTGCCTTTGGAGTTGTCGCAGTATCATTGTTCCTGGTCCTGGCGCCTATAATACAGTCTCCGAAGATCCAATATTTCTATGCCTTATTATTTATGTTAAGCAGTGTGATTGTCTATATACCATTTGTACACTTCAAGATACAAATCCCGTACTTTGACAGGGTCACCTGCTATTTACAACTCTTGCTTCAGGTCTCTCCAACAGATATATTTGAGGATAGTAAATCTGAATAAAGTCAGAAGTGTTTATTAAGGAAAAATGTGAAACAATAAAGACATTTGAAGTTTAAAAAAAAAAAAAAAGTTTGACATGGAAAAAGTTTGACACAAGTTTTTCAGGATTTTTTTCAAACCAACTTGTTTATACTCCAATGGGAACAGAGAATAAATATAATATTGCTGAAAGCATGGCAAGTGCAGCGAACCATGCGAGAGGACACTGTACACTAATATGGTGTCCATGTTGATCTGTGTCGACATAGACACCCCAATAATTTAAACTCATTTTGATCTTTTCACATGTCGACCTTTTTAATTTCAACCTTTTCCTTCTGTTGGCCCTGTTGACTTCATGCATGTCAAACTTTTTGCCTAGGGCGCCGGCCACTGGAGGGCGGTAGTGAGCTGCAGCAGCAAAGCTCCCACCAGGAGAGCAAGAAGAAGGAAGCAGCTGCCTGCCCAAGAAGTACTATTTAGCAGGGAGCAGCAGGTTAGCCGAACCCCTGCCTCCACTGGAGCCCGCCCATGGATCAGTGCTGGCACCCTCTGCCCGCCGGCACCCCCGCTGATCAGCGGCAATCTGCGGCGGGTAGCACCGGTCCCAACCCCCCCTGAAGCCCCCAGCGTGCACGTGTTAATCCCCTGCTGCCGCTGCCCCCCGTGCTGGGCAGCGGCCGCATCACCTCACCCCCCCCCCCCCCCCCGGAGCGTGAGTGCCGGGGCACCCTCCCCCTCTCCCACCTGAGGCACTCAGGTTCCTTGAAGTGGCCCTGGGTCCGCGCTGCAGTCCCCGGCATTAAAATGCTGGGTAAAAGCCGTGTTGTTCACACTGGCAGTGTGAACACGGCATAAGAGAAGGAATGATAAATAGGCCCTGAAAAGAGCAATATAAAGGTTGAAATAAAGAGGGGGAAATGGCACACAAGGTGAGACATTTAAATGTTAGATAGGTGCTACAATTACTTTCACATTTATTTTTGAATGACTCATTTTGTTATGATGTTAATATAATTGGTGAACAGACATTTTTTTTTATTTAATTTTTTTTTTCAATTTGAGACATGTTCCAATTTGATACAATACAGTCTGTAACAGGTTCCTCCATTGAAGAGTCAATGATACTTCTTAAAAAAATCTGTAATATATGAAGGATTTGTCAAACATCATTAATGCAATAACATCCCTGTCTTACATGTGACCACCGTGTACAGAACACATGAAATCTGCGTAAACTATGCTACACGTTTTATATCATTGTTGCAATATCATTAAAATATGTATTAAAATTTCAGCACTGAACAACAGGTGACATTGGAAACCAAGCTAAAGGTCCATGCACAATTTTTGCCCAGCATGTGTGATGACAGATAATGGGGAAAAAAATCACTGGGCTGAAAAGCGGTTTTTTTTTTACCATTTCAGCGCTATTCCCGGGGTGGAAGGTTTTCCATAGCAGGATGCTATGGAAAGCAGTCCACCCCCTCGCTCATTCCCTTGTAATACCAGCAGATGAGCAGCCAGGCCTCCAATGATGTGGAGTCGGCTTTCAAGCTTTCAGCAGCTCAAATGACAAAACTGAACTGCTTTCTGCTCAAAGTTGCCCGGTGTGTATGGGGCTTTAAATAGAAAAAACACAAATAATCAAATATGAGTTGGCAACGATTTTACATGTCAAATTGCAGGCATGAAATTAATTCACTAAATATCCTCAATTTCAGGTAGTACCAACTACTGGCAGATGTTTGTCTGCTCAAGTAGAACAACACAGACACTTAAAGGAGAATTCAATTCGTTGTATTAGCCAGAGCGAATTGATAGTGCTGAGTAGGAAAAAGTTTTTCAACAAATTAGCCTTTTCCCAGTGCGTGGTAAACCAGGGGTTGACACACAGAAGTCCACTGATTATGTGTAAATTACAGAATCCAATGGGTTTTCCTGTGCGAAAATGCAGAATCTTGAAATTAGGGCACAGGGTTCCTGAGCTAACTGAAGTTTTCCTTTACTGCCTCTAACCATTTGTTTTACTTGTGAAATAAACATTCACTATTAGGCTTCTATAAACCTTAAAAACTCTACATTTCATGAATGAATACATTGAAAATGTTGTTATTACATATAATTTAATGGCGGATAAGAACCACTTGACCCAAATAATCTGCCTATGTACACCCATGCTCACACATCAACAGTGCATACTGTACACACTAGATGACTCATGCGTGATAACAATATTGTAAATGATATATCATCATATCCGCTAGTGTGTACGCACTATATTGTTAACGATGTATGCTACCGCAGGATGTTAATGATATCCCCTGTCATTTGCACATGCAGCTCAATGTTGACTATACTACTACTGCATGTTGTAGAAGGACAAAAAAGAGAAGAAGAAAGGATGAGATCTATAGGTGAGATCTATAGGTGCATTCAAGAACCTTGTTATCTGCTAGGATCTGCAGTAGACAGATGACAGTCGGGATCCCAAAAGTCAGTTTACCAATGCTGAATCCCGACATTTCAATCCTGACCAAATGGCTATTCTCCCTCGTGGGGGTCCACAACCCCCATAGAGGGAAAATAGAATCTGTGGCAAGTGAAGACAGCCACTGAGCCTGCAGCTCGGGTGTGGTACAGGGGTCCGACAGTCGGGATCCCGACATTCATTAGCCCCACGTCAGGATCCCAACAGGCCGGACCCGGACATCATGGTGAGCGCAACTAAGCCCCTCGCGCGCGAGCTGCAATCGCCACGCTGTGGGCACGGTGGCTCGCTATGCGAGCCACCAATTCTATTCTCCCTCTATGGGGGTCGTGGACCCTCACGAGGGAAAATAGCAGGTGGCCGTCGAGAACCCAGCTGTCAGTGTTTTGACAGTCGGAATCCCGGCGTCGGGTAAATGCCTGTCGGGATCCTGACCCAGTCCAGCATCCCTGCAGCTCAGCAAGCACACAAGGGACTTTTCTGCACGGCTCCCTGTTGAAATACCAATGGACAGGATTCCGATATTGGTATACTGACCATCGAGATCCCGACCGTCAGCCAGTCATACTGAACCGTTTCAGAATTAGTGGTTTCTTTTTTTTTATGTAACTTTTTTTTATTCATATATATATGTTTACAGATTTAGCTAAATTATTATGCGCATTATTTAAATATAGATTAAGAAAGTGTAGGTGGATTGTGAAAAAACAGTAGCTGTCTCATGTATCGGTCCTTGTGTTGCTTGCTTTTTATTCATTTAGGAAGTGCTTTCAAATTAGGGTGGTGTTAAGTATTCTGTTGTTTAGTTCCTATTTATTATTTGAATTGTTCAGTGTGTAAGCACTATACCATTTGACTTGGAATTCTGCAGAAAACGTAAAAGAAATCGCTTGTGAAGCAAATTGTCTAGTGTGTACTCAGCTTAAGGTCAGGAATGAAAACTATGACTTCAGTGCTGTGAGGCAGTAATGCTAACCATTACACCGTCTGTAACGCCCATACAAACATAATTTAGCAATGAAAAATGCACATACCAGGGACAGTGGTGCAACTGCTAACAGCCATTCAAAAGTGGTTTCCTACTGTCATCCACCATCTTCAATATCAGTCCCCGCAAATCAGTTGGCTTGAACAGGTGTGTATGTGTCTTTGTGCAAGTCCACACAGTACTCTGCATATGTTAGTACATCCTTTCCCCCTCCTGACACACGACTCCTGAAGCAAGTGTGCCTGAGGTTGCACATATGTGTAAAGCCAGCTCTCTGGGAACCTGAATATTAATTGTATGCATTTTAAATGAATACATTGCTGTGTGCCTCTTTCTGCATTGGTCTCAGCATGAGTGACCACCTATGTTTCCTTAAATGGTGTATTTATTATTTTCGTTCTTTCTCATACTTTTCCCTGTTTTTTATATTTTACCACTCTTTATTTTCCTAGTTTTTTTTTTTTTTTTACTATTGTGATTTTAGCCCTATGGTCATCCAATTATGGGCCTGATTCAGAGATAACTATTGTGCTAATTTGCAATCCATTAGATTATGAAATGACTGCGCATGTGTATGGATTGTAATGTGCATGCGCAAGCCGAAGTAGCAACAAAAATAGCAAGAAAAATCTAATCCAATCCCCTCACAATTTGACATACAGGAAGTCAGGGTTTGGGGGTGGACACCCACTGGGAGTTTCAGAAAACCGCAGGCATTCCCAGGCATTTTAAGGGAGGGTGTGTGACGCCAGTGACAGCCCTTGATCAGCCTGTCTCTATCGCACAGACTAGGAAATCATTAGATGGTGAGTGAATTGCGTATGGTTGTGCGGCAGGATAGCGGATAGCAATATTTTCGCAATTCACAGTAAAAGAAGGCGGTTTTCACTCTGGGCGGCAGCTAACCACTTGCAGTCAGCTGCATATTTGTAGATAAGCAATCAGGTCTGAATCAGGCTCTATATCCGTTATCAGGCGATGGTATCCTGGAAAAGCTCCCGATCCCATGTGTTATCACAGGTACAAGGTGCTTATTGTGTATGTGAAGCATAATGTCTGGTTTCAGGGCTAATTGGATAGCCCTGGGCAAATACATTGGGCATCACAGGTGGAGTAATGGTTAGCATTACTGCCTCACAGCGCTAAGGTCATGGTTCCGATACCTACCATGGTGTGGAGTTTGTATATTCTCCCTGTGCTTGCGTGGGTTTACTCTGGGTACTCTGGTTTCCTCCCACAATCCAAAAATATACTGGTATGTTAACTCAAGAGTAAATGGGCGGTATTCAATGAGCCTGATTCGCCATGTTTTTATGGCGAATTTGTGCTGCTTGGCGAATTTTTGACTAAAACTGTGAATCACCCTATTCAATGACCACATGGCGAATACATTTGAAGGTTTTTTTCGCCATGATTCACCGAGTAGCAATCGCTATCTTTTTATGGTGAGGTGGAATGTGAACTTTTAAAATAAAGTGTTTTGTTTTTTACATTTGGTGTCAAAAAATCAGGAATTTTATTCTGAGGAGGGGCATGCTATTTTTATTCATGTGCTGTAAGCACATGAATATATATTTAATTTAAAAAAATAAAAATATTTTTTACACAGCAGCCAGCAGGGGGCGCCGGAGCCGAGCCGCTCATTAGATATTCATATATTCACTGCACCCGATCGTTATGATCGGGTGTAGTGAATATACGCGGTCCCCTGCTGGCACCCCGGGGGGGCAGCCTGTGCTGCCTGGCACCCAGGGAGCCCACCTCCCCCCCACAAACGTTCTGGGGCAGGCAGAGAGACTTCCATCTCTCTGCCTGCCACCATCCTCAGGCTCCCTGCGGCGTCCGCAGGAGCTCATATTCGCCGGTCAGGGGCAGCGAGCCCCTGACTCGTTGAATACGTGGCGAATGTGCAGCGAATCCTAAAAAGGATTCGCTGCACCTCGCAGGTATTCTCATTGAATACCGCCCAATGTGTGTGTATCATGTGGTAGGGAATATAGAATGTAAGCTCCACTGGGGCAGGGACTGATGTGAATGTTCAAATACTCTCTGTAAAGCGCTGCGGAATATGTGTGCGCTATATAAGACACTGTTACTAAATAAAATAAATAATTCAGGGTTGCCGACTTTGAAAAAATCCTCTCCGGGAGAAGCCCGGAGAGGAATCTTGAATTACTCGTTTTGGGGGCGGGGCTTAACTGTGACATCATTAAGCCCCGCCCCATTACAAGAAATAGTCGAAATAACAGTTATCCATGGAGGGGGCGGGGCTAAAACGTCACCATTGTGCCGTTTTAGCTCCGCCCCCTCCCCTGAGACCCGCGGATTGCGGCATCTAAATGCCGCGATCGGGGGGCTCAGTGGGGGTCCCCCTGATTCCGGGAGGGTTGCCCACCCTTCCGGGGGCCGGGAGGAAGGACCCGATTTTCGGGAGACTCCCGCAAATTCCGGGAGGGTCGGCAACCCTGAAATAATTAACTGCGGTAAATTATAACGGCCTTATGGCCAGATGTACTAAGCTTGAAAAGTGATAGAATGGAGAGTGATAAACCACCAGCCAATCAGCTCCTACCTGCTTAAAAAATGACAGGTAGGAGCTAAATGGCTGGTGGTTTATCACTCTCCATTTTATCACTTTTCAAGGCTTAGTACATCTCGCCCTTAATATTTATTTTTCATGGCTGCCAGAAGCATTACAAATAATACAAATGTAATATTTCATACTGAGAACAAAAAACACTGTATTCATTCATTTTATTTCAAATCCTATAGAAGCCCCTCTACCAAACATCAGGAACATAAAATGAGGTGTCTCAGCTTCTGTGCATAACCCCTTCTCCCACAGTCCTCTCTCAGGCAAGGTGAGGACAGAGCAGCCTCCCAGAAGCTTATTATCAGAGCATTGTTCAGTAATGATACCAGTAAGTCTTACGTGCTTCCTTTATCCATCTGCAGAGACAGCCTGTAACAATATACATCAGAACTGGCGTTATCACAGACGGATAATATAACACAGGCACCGTCTCATGTTAAGCCCTTACTGCAACATTTATAAGTCGCATGGTCTCAGGTTGGCATGCTTCATGTGAGACAATGTAACCAAAGAACAAGAGCTAAATTATAGTTAAAAACATATTAAGATATATATCTAATTGACACTGTCCGTGGTCATAAGCCAGTTCACAACTCCTCTCACAAACAATAAAATGGTCCTTAAAACACATACTTTCATATTTGTGTAATGATGGCAAAATTAATTATTATTAGACAATGGCTAATGCCGTTGGACCAATTATAATTCTGTGACATTACTGGCTCTGCCTCGTTTGTAACCCCACTAATCTACGGCTGATAGAGAGAATTTTTGTTACTTAGGAGACTGAAAGTTAATAACACAAATTGTTTCTACACCGCGCTGCGGAGTAACAGAAGATAACCGACTAAGCTGTTATTGGATAAGGTCATATTTTTAAAGAAAACAAATAACAAACAGCTTATTAGATTTTGTTGCAGTGCTGCACCATTTAATAATCTTGAAGATTCAAATATTCTAAGCTAAAATACTATCCCATACATACTTTTTAGTGTGCCGCATGGCTGCCTCACCCGGTACGCTTATGAGTGGGATAAAAAATACATGCTTCCGATGGCATGTTAGGATCCTACTTCTAGCATAAGGTACAGTTATAGCAACAACCCCATTTTGTGTCATGTCTTCTAGGTGTGACCTATAACACCATGGGCCTCATTTACATATACGGAGATATGCTGATTCCCCCCTCCCCCCTGCTAAATCTCCTCACTAGCATGCGAGGGGATGCCTACTATAATCAGACTCCTAACACATGGAACAGAGCAGATCTATGTAGTATGCAGCCACACACCACATAGATCTGTTTAGCATCCTAGCCAGCATCATATATAGAATGACCAGGCTATTAGGTTTTGGATTGTAGTATGTGAGGTTGTGAGTTCTAGCCCTGCATATGGCATGCTGAACAATGCATGGTTTGAGTACAGGAACAAGCAGGGGCGGATCCAGGATAAAATGACAGGGGGGGCACCATGATAAAAAAGGGTTTGGGTGGGGGAGGGGCGGTGTTAGTGGTGCCAGTGTACATGCTAAGAGAGCGGCAGGAGAGTGTGGGAATGGAATTAAAAAAAGGCCCTGGCATTTAAAGTACGCAGGCCCACCATGGCGACAAAAGTGAAGGATGTAGTTGTGCGCGCGCCAAAGGCGCGCTCTGGAAAAGGGTGTGTGGCCACTCAACAGGGGGTGTGTCCGTGAGTGTAGTGTACAACACCATATACAACTTCTACACATTGTGCAACAAAATACTAGACACCATTAAACTTGCCCCTTACACATGATGCCAAATGGAATGAACCAAAATTGACATAATGCCACATGGATTGAACCAAAATTTAAATAATGCCACATGGATTGTGTCAAAATTCACATAATGCCACATGGATTGAGCCAAAATTTACATAATAACACACACGGATTGAGCCAAAATTCACATAATGCCAAATGGATTGTGTCAAAATTCACATAATGCCACACGGATTGAGCCAAATGCATAAAATGCCACATGGATTGAGCCAAAATTCACATAATGCCACACGGATTGAGTCAAAATTCACATAATGCCACACGGATTGAGCTAAAATTCCCATAATGCCACATGGATTGAGCCAAAATTCAGATAATGCCACACGGATTGAGACAAAATTCACATAATGCCACACAGATTAAGCCAAAATTCACAATACACTTCATAAACAGGGACATTGTCCACCAAAGGCTCGCATTAAACATTTACACCATAATATCCATTACACGTTAAATTACACGCCATTATGTCCATTATGTGTTATGCCAAACACCATAATGCCTATTAAAAATTATGCTACATAAGTGCTGCTTCTCTACATGCTCATTGCCAAGGGTTCCATGCTCATTGCCAAAGGTTCCATGCTTGTTGCCATGTGGGATTACATGCTCGTGGTAAATGGGGGACAGCAGAAGTGATAGCCACTGACAGTGGCAGAGCCTGGCTGTATTCAGAGCACTGCAGGTCCCGGCTATTTGAAATAATACCCCTTTCACACCAGAAAATGCATTCCCAGGTTGGCCTCTTTTACACCAGCCTAGTCCCTGCATTTTCTGGTGTGAGGGGGAGAGAAAACCACCCCTCCCCCTTTAACCAGTTATCTCATTTAACCGGCTATATCTTCGGAACCAACTGACCCATTTACATGAGACAAGTATTATATTGAAGAACTTTTGAGTGGGCTTTGAATGATTTTGGTCCAGTGAAACTGTTTTGTTCCAGAGTAATCTGCCCTCAAAGAACATGAACAGCCATGAAATTACATTTCAAAAATAAAAAAAATCGGTTTATACGTAATATCTCTGGAACCGATTGACCGATTTGGACCAGCCTGGTATCATATTGAAGGCCCAGCGATTTGGAATTGAAAGAAATCAACCACAAGCTTCTGTGATACCAGGGTGGGAACTGGCAGCCGTCGGAACTGGGTGGGGGTCGGAATTGACGGGTCCCATATTATCCTATGGGGAAAAAACGTTACAGGTTTGCCAGGCGATATCTCCGGTTCCCGGGGGGCTAGAGACACGGGGCTGGGCTCGTTGGAAAGCCCTGGTCCTCAGCTACAAAATAAATGACAGGGGGGCACGTGCCCGGGTGCCCCCCCCCCCCTGAATCCGCCACTGGGAACAAGTTAACAAATTACCATGTGTATCTTCATCACTCTATGTGGGCTCTCCATATCCACCTTATCAGGTTTTCTACTTAATGTCTAGTGATAACAATTGTTATATATCAGTGATTTACAGACTGTGGGGCATATTTCATAATAAGTGATGTCATTGTGGTCACTCATTACTAATCTTTAGTGATGCTCCAACCAATCAGCTCCTGTCAAGTGTTTGAAAAAAATTACAGGAGAAGACTGGTTGGAGCAGCATTTAAAATGAATAATGAGTGATCACTAAACTACCACTTATTATTAACCCTTTGAGTGACAACATCTCTGCGAGCGATGCACAAAATATCCACTAAAAATGCCAGCATCGCTTACATTTGTTATTTAAAGTCAAATAAAACATGTGTAAAAATAGATTACATTTCCGATATAAGGTAAACATTACAGGCCATTATGCTAAAAAAAAATGTTGCTTGCCTATTTCCACACCTAGTTTGACAAATTCCCTTGGCAATCAAAGGGTTAAGTATGGCCCTACTTTCCTAATCATTACATTTATTAACACCAACTTAACCTACAATTCACCAGTTTCCTAGACCTTCAAAGAGAATCCCAGACATTGAAAAATAAACAATTTCTCAGTGAAAGAAAATACACAACAAAACAACTTTTATGCTGATGTAGTCATTGTAATGTATTGGTCAAATGTTATTTGCACAGATCCACTAATAACCATTTAACCCCTTCACTTACTAGGCTTTTCATTTTTCCACTTTTGTATTAGAGGTTAAGTATCCCGTATCCGTATATCCAAAACCCAAAATATTCCAAAAACCGTGGTTTTTCAGTATATTTCAGAGGCATTCTTTGTTTGTTTTTTCCCCCGTCTGCCCCTTTTTTCATACTGACCACGTTTTCATACTTACCACATCCCCCGGAATCCACGGCAGGCTTCAGGGTCCTCTTCAGCGACATCTCCGGTCCCAGGGTGCATTGCGCGAGTGCAAACTCACGCAATGCACACCTGGGACCGCTGAAGAGAATCCTGAAGGGCGCCGTGGATGCACCGTGGACACAGGGGGGCCATCAAGGCACCACCATGGGACCAGGTAAGTATGTTAAAAAATATATATATTCCAAAAACCAGAAAAATCCCTTATCCAAATTTCTTCTGGTCCCGAGCTTTCAGATAAGGGATAATCAACCTGTAGTAACATTTCAACATTAACATCACAATTGCTTTTAATACTGCTCTCTAAAAAAAGAATACTTTGTTTTCAATACACTTTGTATTTTCAGAACATACTATTAGTCCTGTTGTCCCATCAAATAACATTTAACCAAAATTACCAAAAAGTTTTTTTTTCCATGAAATGCCTATAAGGCACCTTTCCAAAGCAGAAAAAAGCAGGCCACTATACCATCATAATTGGTGAAATGCAGGAACACAACAAATGCGGCTAAAACTTTGGAAATGCCATTTTTTGAGGTTTGGTTATTTGCCTCATATGCACCAAGCTTTAGAATGTGATGCAGGGTTACATTTAACCCTTAAGAATTGAATAGTATTACTTCTATGTATTCTTTTATAGCATCATAGGTGCTTATTATAATAAACTATATTTGGGATCACTTTGCAAATCCCTGGAAGTTTGTAATACCCCTTTCACACGCACTTGTTAAACGGTATATTGCCATTTTTTTCCCCATTTTAAAACGTTTAACGCTGCAGTGGGAAAGCACCAGAGTTCATTTACCGGTTAAAGATAACCGGTATTTCAAAACGTTTAAAAAGCAGAGTCCTACACGTTTCAGAGCCGTTTTTTTATGCAGTGAGAATGGATCTGAAACGGTATTTAGTAAAAACAACGGTACTTGTTTCCTAGCATGGCGCCTGTCGCAGGTGATCGCATACCTTAACTTAATGTATGCGATGTACGCGACCGACGCGATTTCAGGGCTATTTTTAGCCTTTTCCCCAACAATTAAAAAATCGCGTCCATGGAATGCCTTAAGTTAAGGCATGCGATGCGACCGATGCGATGGACGCGATTTTACATAGGGTACAATGTTAAATGGGCCAATGGACCCGATTTCTCATTGTATACCCACCCTTATGGGTATTTTACATGTGAAATGCCCCCCCCCCATTGTTAATGCCACCCCACGATGAACACCAACCCGAAGAGTGGCGAGCGCAGCGGTACATGTCCTCCGACCTTTTTATACCCCCACTATCCACGTCGGCATGGAGTTGATTTTATATAGTGTGGCGAGTGCAGCGAGCCACCGTGCCCGAAGCGTGGCGAGCATAGCGAGCCCCACGAGGGGACGCGTAATACCTGTGCAGTAATGCGCGCCCGCTCGCCACGCTTCGAGCTCGGTGGCTTGCTGCGCTCGCCTCACTATATAAAGTCAACTCCACACCGACGTGGATAGTGGGGGTATGAAAAGGTCGGAGGACGCATACCGCCGCCCCTCGCGGGCTCGCTGCGCTCGCCACGCTTCGGGTTGGCGTTCATCTTGGGGTTGCGTTAACAATGGGGGGCATTTGGGTGGGTATACAATGAAAATTGGGGTCTGGGGGGCATTTAACATTGGGCCCAATGTAAAATCGGGTCTCAGGGACCATTTTACATTGGTTCCAATGTAAAAATCGCATTGATCGCATGGCATGCGATTTGGTTGCATATGATGCGATCAACGCGATATTTTAGGGCCCGATGGATACAATCAAAATCGCAGGTGCCGTGCTAGGAAAAAAGTACCAAAACAACAGATTACAGACCTGTGATAGGCTGTCCCCTGCATTCTGCCTTGAAACATGTTCAGGGGATTTAAACGGGTTGACTGATGTGAATGGTATTTAAAATGGTAATCTACTGCAATGTGAAGGCTCAGATCCGTTTTAAATACCGTTTCATAATACCGTTTTTTAAAACGTTTAGGCAGTGTGAAAGTGGCATTCGTTTTTTTTAGAAATAGAGCTTTTATACATAGAGATGCCAATCCTTAATATTTGGTTCTAGTAAATGTAATAAAATGAACTAAATGAGTCATATTTTTTTTTTCATTATCTTTCATTTGGTGTCCTGGATTCCTTATACACTCTATCTCCTTATACACCCGTATCATGTATTACTGTGTGTTTGATGGTTTCTGCAATTGGCCAATCGCTGTCTTGAGACAAAACAGAGGTAGTCCTTACTGCTTTCATATTTTGTAATTGATAATATTTTTAAAAATAGCTTCATTATTGTTGACTTGAGGCCTCTATATTTTGCTGCATGGTTATGGCTCATAGAATTGTGAACTATGGGGGATATTCAGACCTGAGCGCTGTCATTTGATTTAGAAAAGCCCTGCAATCATATACCCGTCAGAGTAAAAGCACGTCCTGTAGAAGTCTGCAAATGGCTTGCAAAAATATCGACGACCTGTGTCCAGCTTAAAATCCATATGCAAATCATTCGCCATCTAATGATATTTCCAGTGTTTGAAGTCGGTTTGTAGCCCAGACCCTTCCACAAGTCTGCAACAGAATCAGGCTGATGGAGGCCGGAGCTTACGTCACCTGCACTAGCACTCAATGCCTGGGTATGCTTGCGTTTTTCTGACACACCCAAAAGAGGCAGGTTGGTGCTCATACACTGCGAGGTCTTCTTAGCAGTCAGGTTGTGAGGGGATTGTGATTCTGCGTTCAATAAATGATCGCTGTTGTCTATTCGCACAACAACAATCAGCTCCTAATAACTGCCTATGTCATAACATATACGTGGCTGTGCATACGAGTACATTCTATGATACATATTGTGCTAAGCGCATTCTCACTGCAGCCTAAAACACTGTAATGACCAATAAATCACATTCATAACACTTGATTCTGACATATTTATTTTCATTTGACATACGCCGTCCCAATACATATGGATTTATAATATACAAGGAGAAGGAATTGATGGGAACAAGTGCATACTGTATAATATGCAGACTACTCAGGGTACTCATTCAATACTGAAAATTAGGAGAATGCGTCTGATCTTCAAAGCCTAAAAACCGTCCCTGGAAATGATGTGGGCAGATGGCAGCAATGCATGTATGTAATCTAGCTTGTGCCATAAAAATATATCTCATAGGTCCTTTTAGATGTTCAACAAAGGAAACCAGTAATAGAAACCTATTGCATTTGCAGAAATTCCACATTATGTCAAAGCCTGGCAGAAGCACTACAGGGGCAGCAAACTATCCCTGTTATCAGTCATGCTGTACGTGACGGTACTCTAATGAGGGCTGGGATGTGTACCAGTATAAATAAATAGCAGTTTTAATTACTAGTAAATTGCTTTTATGTCTTTGATGTTGTATATACAAAAACAGGGGGTGTGAAACCGCGCTAGACCTAAAAACATGCAACAGGTGTAAATTCAAACAAATTTAATAAAGATAAGGTACTTATGTATTAGCCAGGCACCCGGCTACACTACGTTGTCAGCGTAGCCTTTGCCGGGCTCTCGGCTAATACTTACAGTGCAGGCGGGAGGAGGGGTGAGATGGCGGCCGCCCTGCTATTACTTACTTACCGCAGGGGGAGCATCACATGGTTCCCCTGCTCCCCCAGCGGCACTACGCTAATAGGAAGGAAGACTGTCAGCCGCGATGCGGGGACCCGAGTGCTGGAGGTGCCGGGGACATCGTAGATGATAATGCACACTACACACACACACAACACCCACTATCACAATCATATCCCCACTCTCCACGTCATACCTCCAGTGTCCACGTGGGCGTGGAGTTAATTTTAGAAAGTGTGGCGAGCGCACCGAGCCACCGAGCCCGAAGCATGGCGAGCACAGCGAGCCCCGCAGCTGCTGGGGTGATTGGGGAAGCTGGTCCGGCCATGAATGATGAGGACAAGTTTGGAGTCCAGGTGGTGGGTGTCCGTCCCAGCAGCCGTACAATAATGGAACTCCAACCTGCCAGCCTACTAGATAGAACCCTACACCAACAGGCGTTCCCTGGGCAAGAGTTTCTCCTACCAAGTTCCTGCTATTAAAAGCGGCCTCCATCATTTGGGATATATACAAAGGAAGCACAATAGGAACGGACACAGGACATTACCTTATCTGGACATTCTGTGACTATTCATGCTTAATACAATCTTTCTTGGTACCAGCATCTTTTAAACATTATTACTTAGCAAATCAAATAGATTGCTTTTTAATTTATATTGTATTATAATTATCGGTACTTGTTTCCTAGAACGGCCACAACGATTTAGATCGTTGTGGTCGTAAGATAAAAAATCGGATCGATCGCATCGCATGCGATTTGGTCGCATACGATGCGACCGATCCGATCTGCCGATTTTTCACC